>NW_024070189.1:66976198-67391197 GCF_014754425.2 Oryx dammah | reverse complement strand
AAAGCAAGAGAGTTCCAGAAAAACATCTATTTCTGCTTTATTGACTACGCCAAAGCCTTTGACTGTGTCGATCACAATAAACTGTGGAAAATTCTCAGAGAGATGGGAATACCAGACCACCTGACCTGCCTCTTGAGAAGTCTGTATGCAGGTCAGGAAGCAACAGTTAGAACTGGACATGGAACAACAGACTGGTTCCAAATAGGAAAAGGAGTACGTCAAGTCTGTATATTGTCACCCTGCTTATTTAACTTATATGCAGAGTACATCATGAGAAACACTGGACTGGAAGAAACACAAGCTGGAATCAAGATTGCCGGGAGAAATATCAATAACCTCAGATATGCAGATGACACCACCCTTATGGCAGAAAGTGAAGAGGAACTCAAAAGCCTCTTGATGAAAGTGAAAGTGGAGAGTGAAAAAGTTGGCTTAAAGCTCAACATTCAGAAAACGAAGATCATGGCATCCGGTCCCATCACTCCATGGGAAATAGATGGGGAAACAGTGGAAACAGTGTCAGACTTTATTTTTTGGGGCTCCAAAATCACTGCAGATGGTGACTGCAGCCATGAAATTAAAAGACGCTTACTCCTTGGAAGAAAAATTATGACCAACCTAGATAGCATATTCAAAATCAGAGACATTACTTTGCCAACTAAGGTCCGTCTAGTCAAGGCTATGGTTTTTCCAGTGGTCATGTATGGATGTGAGAGTTGGACTGTGAAGAAGGCTGAGTGCCAAAGAATTGATGCGTTTGAACTGTGGTGTTGGAGAAGACTCTTGAGAGTCCCTTGGACTGCAAGGAGATCCAACCAGTCCATTCTGAAGGAGATCAGCCCTGGGATTTCTTTGGAAGGAATGATGCTAAAGCTGAAACTCCAGTACTTTGGCCACCTCATGAGAAGAGTTGACTCATTGAAAAAGACTTTGATGCTAGGAGGGATTGGGGGCAGGAGGAGAAGGGGACGACAGAGGATGAGATGGCTGGATGGCATCACTGACTCAATGGACATGAATCTGAGTGAACTCCAGGAGTTGGTGATGGACAGGGAGGCCTGGCGTGCTGCGATTCATGGGGTCGCAAAGAGTCAGACACAACTGAGCGAATGAACTGAACTGAACTGAACTGAACTGAACTGAACTGAACTAAAGACACACAGAAAGATGACAATTATGTGAGCTGATGGTTATATTAATTAGCTTGATTGTTGTGATTATTTCACAATGTATATAAAGGTCGAGTTATCCACATTAAATATACATTATTTTCAATGTCAATTATACCGCAATAAAACTGGAAAAATAGTTTTAAAATTTAATCAATTGTAACGAAGGTCTCATCTCTTTAAAAATTGGAACACCCATCCATTACTGGTGGCAGTGTAAAACAGTGCACGGTATAGCCACTGTGGAAAACAGTTTGTCATTCCTCAAAATGTTAAATATATAAAATTATCAAATGACTCAACAATTCCACTCCTAGTTCCAGCTGAGAGGGAGCTATTAAGGCAGGCCTCTGGGACCCACTACCACTGGGGCAAGAGGCCGGGCCCCCATTGCAGGGTTCCATGGGCACATTTGAGAATTATCAAATATTGCAAGACCCTTTCAATTAAACTAAAAGTAATAAATCTTGCATATTTTTGAGATTAGGGGGATTCATGTTTGGGAACTCATGTACACCCGTGGTGGATTCATGTCAAGATATGGCAAAACCAATACAGTATTGTAAAGTAAAATAAAGTAAAAATAAAAATTTTTTAAAAATAAAATAAAAGTAATAAATCAATTTTAAAAAGTTTTAATCTGAGCTTAAGCTACACACAGTAAACGTAAAGATTCTAAAGTCCTGGATCTGACATTTCATATCTTTGTGACCTTGGGCAAGTTACTTGATAACTCCCTGCCTTGGTTTCCCCATCTGCATAGTGAGAGTGATAAGAGAGCCTGTCTCACTCAGGATTGTGTTGTGGAAATAATGCATTGCAATCATAAACGCAGGCACGTTGAGTCTTCTACTCATATTCCCACCAGAGCCAGGTGAAAACATGGTATTATAATACTTCACTTTTAATGAAGCGCTTCTCAAATTGGGGCCCAAGTCTTCAAGTAAAAGAAGCAGAGCTATAAAAGATTTATATATGTCAAATGCATAGCACCTTTTTGTAAAGGTGTTAAGGAGGCTCACTGGAGAGAAAAGTGACATAAAGGCAGCACATAAATATACTCTGACCAGCGTGATGTATGCCACTGCCTTTAAGGAAGAGCCAACAGAGAAGGAAACTCTCGAAAGGGAAAATGGGTGTCTCTGTGGGAATCAAGGTGAGGAATGTTTGGTTTTTAAACCGGATTACTTATTTATCCACATGCTTACGGGCATCCCTAGTGGCTCAGATGGTAAAGAATCTGCTTGCAATGTGGAAGATACCAGGGTTCAATCCCTGGGTCGGGAAGATCCCCTGGAGAAAGGAATGGCAACCCACTACAATATTCTTGCCTGGAGAGTTCCACAAACAGAGGAATCTGGCAGACTACAGTTCATAGGGTTGCAAAGAGTTGGATATGACTGAGCGACTAACACTTCCACTTTCACTTCAAGCATTAACATATAGTGAGTCCTCTGATGCTCCAAGAATTGCTTGGAACTCTGCGCTGAGGGCCCTGCCTTTTGCCCCAGTGGTAGTGGGTCCCAGAGGCCTGCCTTAATAACTCCCTCAACAGCAAGATTCTCAGCTGGAACTGATTATCTCAAATTTGTGCTGTCTGCTTGGGGACCATTCCTGTTGTTCAAAGATGCCCCCCAGGTATGGTCTTGGAAGAATAGTGAGAGAGAGAAAGCCTTGAAGTCACCTCATGACTTTTCCAAAAAGCACAGTTCAGACAGCTGGATATGTCCTCAGGTTTGTGTGGGCAGCCTGTGTTATTCAACTTCCTTCATTCATTTCATCAGAGACCAGACAAAAAGTGACAGATTTTCTGAGTTCTCTGTAGACACAGCCCAAGCCACCAATGGAAAGTTGCTTCAGCCTTCTGGGATTTGGTCCTCCTTATCATTAATGCAAAGTCTGGAGAGTGATTTTATACAAATAAACAAATATAATTATCTGCACACTCTCCAATGAGAAGAAGTATGAAAACCTGGCTTTAGTTCTTTTCAATTCCTTAGGGATGAGCTGGAGAAAAGCACCTTTTCTGGTAGATTATAGCTATAGTTAAATCCAGAAAAATAGACTGACATTTTGAACATCATTAATGATTGATTGAAGATAATCAATTCAATATTGCTGTATTTACTATTTTAAAAGTATTATGGTATAAATAATGAAATAAAAAGTAAAAGAATCACCCATCATTCATCAACTCAAGATTTGTCTTTCATTCCTTTTCTATATATATTTAAATATGCAATTTTTTATCATTATAATCACAGATAGTTTTATGGTCTGCTTTATAATTTTGTTATTTTCATAAGATTTTCTCCAGGTTGCTATGTATTTTAAGTATATGTTACTTTCAAAAAAATAATGATACTCCATGGGGTGGATGTTACAAAATTTATTTATCTATTCCCCTATAGGTGGGCGTGTTTTTTTTTCCCATTTGTTCTAATACAGTGTAAGCTATATGGGATATTTTTATGAACACAGCTTTATTGTTCTTATTAATAATTGTTTTAGCGTAAATTCCAAGAATTAAAACTGTAAGGTTAAGATGTTTTCTGAATGTTAGTTTACACAGCTAAAAGAAAAGTTTTTATTTTTATTTTTTACTTATTCTGGGGGCCTCCAAAATCACTGCAGGCAGTGACTACAGCCATGAAATTAAAAGATGCTTGCTCCTTGGAAGAAAAGTTAGAACCAACCTAGACAGCATGTTAAAAACAGAGACATTACTTTGCTAACAAAGGTCTGTCTAGTCAAAGCTATGGTTTTTCCAGTAGTCTTGTATGGATATGAGAATTGGACTATAAAGAAAGCTGAGCACTAAACAACTGATACTTCTTAACTGTGATATTGGAGAAGACTCTTCTGAGTCCCTTGGACTGCAAGGAGATCCAACCAGTCAATACTAAAGGAAATCAGTCTTTAATATTCATTGGAAGGACTGATGCTGAAGCTGAAACTCCAATACTTTGGCCACCTCATGCGAAGAACTGACTCTTTGGAAAAGACCCTGATGCTGGGAAAGACTGAAGGCAGGATGAGAAGAGGATGACAGAGGATGAGATGGTTGGATGGCATCACTGACTCGAAGGACATGAGTCTGAGTAAGCTCCAGAAGTTGGTGATGGACAGGGAAGCCTGGCTTGCTGCAGTCCATGGGGTCGCAAAGAGTCAGACACAACTGAGCGACTGAACCGAACTGAAAATCAAAGTTTGAATATGTACACACAATTTGTGGTTTGATATTTTTAAAAAACAGCACTTGGGAGTGGCTCCATCTGCAGGTGTATCTGAAAGATGAGGACTTTGTGCATGTTCAGCTACTCCAGCAGTCTACTGGATTGATGGGTTTGATGGAGCTGACTGTTCTGGCTCTTAATCTAGCCAGCAGATGTTATAATGCATTGATTGCTCTTGAAAGAACTCCAATTCCTCCATAATCATTTGAGTAAATTGTTTTCACTGGTGATGGTGATATGATTGTGAAAAATGTTTTTCCGTTTTGGTTTGGGAAATGTTAACCCAATGATAAATCCCCAAAACATCCATATATTGGGAAACACGCTCCTAATAAGTGAGGCTTTAGGAAATGACATTCCTTGCCTTAAATCCTGGTTCTGCTGGTTGTGCAGTCTTGAGAAAGTTACTTAAACTTTCTGAGCCTCCATGTGACTCACAGATGTAATAAATAATCCATACTTCATATGGTTGGTGTGAGCATGTAAAACTTATGGCTCAGTGACTTATACATGATAAGTGTACAACAAAAGGTAGCTATCATTATTGTTGTTATTCAGAATAATAACAAAGTGGCCAAAAAGCTTATAATGCTGATTTTTAAATATCCTATTAATAAAAATATTTCAATGTGTATAAAAATACAAGAATTGCTGTCTTGAAAAAGAAGAATGGGGCTGGAGGAATTAACCTTCCTGACTTCAGACTATACTACAAAGCTACAGTCATCAAGACAGTGTGGTATTTATACAAAAACATACATATATACCAATGGAACAAGAAAGAAAGCCCAGAGATAAACCCTCTTGCCTATGGGCACCTTATTTTTCACAAAGGAGGCAAGATGTTGAAAAAATGTTCAACATCACCCATTACTAGAGAAATGCAAATCAAAGCTACAATGAGATATCACCTCAGACCAGTCAGAATGCATGCATGCTCAATTGTAACCAACTCTTTGTGACCCTATGGACTATAGGCCTCCCGGCTCCTCTGTCCATGGGGTTCTCCAGACAAGAATATTGGAGTGGATTGCCATTTCCTTCTCCACCGGTCAGAAAGACCATCATCAAAAAGTCTACAAACAGAAAATGCTGGAGAGGGTATGGAGAAAAGGGAATCCACTTGCACTGTTGGTGAGAATATAAACTGATACAACCACTATGAGAACAGTATGGAGATTCCTTTGAAAAACTAGGAATAAAACCATATAATGACCCAGAAATCCCACTACAAGGCATTTACTCTAAGGAAACCAAAACTGAAAAATACACATACCCCAATGTTCATTGCAGCTCTATTTACAATAGCTAGAATATGGAAGCAACCTAGATGTCCATCCATCCAGATGAATGGATAAAGAAGCTGTGTACAATTATACAATAGAATATAACTCAGCCATAGAAAGGAATACATTTGAGTCAGTTCCAGTGGATGAATCTAGAGCCTATTATACAGAGTGAAATCAAATAAGTCAAAAAGAGAATAATAAGAGAAGAAAAGAGAGAATAATAAGTCAAAAAGAGAAAAACAAAAATTGTATACTAACACATATAAATGGAATCTAGAAAGATGGTACTAATGAAATTATTTACAAGACAGCAATGGAGACACAGACATAGAGAACAGACTTATGGACACAGAGGGATTGGGGAGGAAGGAGAGGGTGGGATGTATGTAGAGAGTAACATGGAAACATACATTAACATATGTAAAATAGATAGCCAGTGGGAGTTTACTGTATGACTCAGGGAACTCAAACCATGGCTCTGTAACAATCTAGAGGGGTGAGATAGGGAAGGAGGTGGGATAGAGGTTCAAGATGGGGGCCTAGGTGTGTCTATGGCTGATTTGTGTTGATGTTTGGCAGAAATCAACACAATACTGTAAAGTAATTATCTTTCAATTAAATAAATTTTTTAAAAATGTACAAGGCTATGTTAGGAGGAATAAAAAATAGATATCTGAAAAAAATATAAGAATTGCTGTATTTTATACAGATATGTTCAATTGCTGCAAAGAATTTCAGTAAGGACTAACAGAAGTGTGTAGACATAGGTTCAAAAAACTGGCATCCCAAAAAGTGATTTGGACAGTTTG
Organism: Oryx dammah; assembly: GCF_014754425.2. NCBI lineage: Eukaryota > Metazoa > Chordata > Mammalia > Artiodactyla > Bovidae > Oryx > Oryx dammah. The sequence goes on along the minus strand of NW_024070189.1, from coordinate 67,384,694 downwards.
AACAGATACAATTAATAAAGCAAATAATTAGGGAATTTTAGATTTCCATAAGCTAAGTAAGTCAAATTATGCAGTGGAAGAATTTAAAACAAACAAACAAAAAAGCCTTCAAGGACCCAGAAGTCACCATTGCATCTCTCATCAGTCAGAAATGTTTCAGGCATTCTGTTTAACTTAGACAACCACAACACACATACACAGAATATAGAGAAATTGCAGTCAGAATGAAGAGGGAATGTGTTCAAGAGTAATGGAAAACAGCTTGAAAAGGCAAGTTTTAAAATATGTGGGTATTCAACAACAGAAGACAGAAGCTAACTTTGTTAATTGCTCCTGAGTTGATCTGTCCTACCAAAGACAAACTAAGGAATTTAAAAGCAAATGAGAGTAGGCAAGACTATAGCTGGATAATACTCCACTGTACACATAAGCCACATTTTCTTTATCCATGCATCCATTAATGGACATTTAGGTTGTTTCCATATCTTGGCTACTGTAGAGAACGCTACAGTGAACATGAGAACATGGGTGTCTCTTCAAATCCTGATTTCAATTTTCTTGGCTAAATACTCAGAAACGAGATCATAGGGCATAGAAGGAGGGGGAAGGAGAAATGGGGAGATGCTGGTCAAGGGGTACAAAGTTTCATTTACACAAGATGAGTAAGTTCTGGAAATCTAACGTATAACATCGTTGCTATAGGTAACAGTACTGTACTTACACTTAAAATTTGCCTTTTGAGGTAGATCCTGTGTATGACAACTAAAAAGAAAGATTAATTATGTGAGGTGATGCATAATGATTAATTTGCTTAATTGTGGTGATTATTTCACAGTGCTACATAAATCTTCACCTTAAGTATGCACAAGTTTTTAAAAGACTATGGCTAGCCATAAGCTCATTTTTGTTATCAACCCAATTAGACTCTGGAAGGCACCATAACAGCTCTCTCCCCGAGTACTTTGAATTTTCTTATGCAGAGAACTGGATCTTATGACCTCTTGGCATATTGTGTTATGATCCGTACAGGACTAGAACAGCTCAAAGAAACAGTCCATACGTCCCTCAGTACAAGGTTTCCTTGGCAGCACAAATGGTAAAGAATCCGCCTGCAATGCAGGAGACACCTGGGTTCAATCCCTGTATCAGAAAGGTCTCCTGGAGAAGGGAATGTCAACCCACTCCAATATTCATGCCTGGAGAATTCAAGGATTGAGGAGACTGGCAGACTACAGTCCATGAGGTCGTTAAGAGTCTGACACAACTGAGTGACTAACACTATCATTCAGTACAAGCCCAGCCTTGGAGGTACTTAATAAGCATTGTTAGATAAACAATGGCAGCAGTCACGTATGAGAGCAGAAAAACGACAGAGAATCAAGTACAAAGCAGTAAATGGGGATTTCCCTGACTTTAGCTGCAGACCAGCATTACGCGAGTCATGTATATGTGGACTATTCAGTGGGACTGAATATGATACGCACCAATAAATCCCTGGGCAGAGAGCACGCATGAAATCCTGTTGGGCAGTTCTGATGCACTGACATGATGAGATTAGGTCATGATGATGGATACTTGAACCTGAGGATCCTTGGATTTAAGGTTAGGCCATGATGATGGAGATCGGGGAGACAGCCGAAGCTGAGGACAGAAAAGCCACAGTGGGGTAGAAAGGAATACAAAGGAATAGAGAAAGCATACCAAAGAAAAATACTCTATAGTCTTGGCTATGACAATCCCAATAGCACTTTAAGTATAAATGAAAATGTGACAATGGGACAGGACAAAGGCCGTATACTTTTAAAAAATAAACCAATATTATTCCACTTCCCACTTTAAAGCAATGTTGACCTAGTGTGCATTAATAGACCTGTGTAGACATAACCACCAAATAGCCACATTCTGGGAGTCCATGCATGCTAACTTTACCTAAATTCCCACATATTAATCTGGGTTTGGCAGATTACACATAGCACATGCTGGCTGCATGTAGACAAAGATCACAGGCTTCATCATAATCTAGACCTGGTTTACACCTCAGATCTGACACCTCCTGGGCAGATGATCTTAAGCACTAAGCTAATTAACTCTGAATTTGTTTCTTCATGTGTAAAACAATGTTCTATTTACTTACATGATAAGATTACTATGAGGATAAAGTTAAATTAAATAGGTTGTATAATACAAAATGGGAGATAGGATAATTAGTTTGCTTCCTATTCTGATTCTTTTCAGAACTGAGGAATAAAAACCCATTAGAACAATAGGGCTTCTGTGGTGGCTCAGATGGTAAAGAATCAAATCCAGGTCTCCTGCAATGCAGGAGATTTGATCCCTGGGTCGGAAAACTCTCCTGGAGAAGGGAATGGCTACCCACTCCAGTATTCTTGCCTGAAGAATTCCATGGACAGAAGAGCCTGGTGGACTACAGTCCATGGGATTACAAAGAATCAGACACGACGGATTGACAAAGGCTTTTACTTTTCACTTTCAGAACAATAGGAGCAAAAAAAAAAATGCTATAAATCCAGTAACTTAGTAAATATTTTGAAGAGAGGAAGGAAGGAAGGGAAGCAGGAAGGGAGAAAAGATGCTTCTTTATATCTCTAATTGCTAACTAGGGAGCAATTTCCCTCAGACACCAAAATGATGCTGCACTGATCTAACCAGCAATTCCCAATCCTGCTCCACAAGTACCCTGTGTATATAAGAGTTTGAAACAATAGTGTGGGGGCCCTGGAGGCCCTGAAGACACTGCATCATGGCTAAGAAAATGTTTGTGTGTGTGTGTCTGTTTCAGAGAGGCCCCCCATGTCCAAAAACCATGAACTTTATCTCAGATCTTGACACTTGCTCTTACTTACAATTCTTTTCAATATAGATTGTATCTTCTTTCTGAAGCCACTTAACTGCCTACATGTAAAAAAAAAAAAAAAAAAAAAAAAACCACAGAAAATACTTAGGAGCCAGCAAGGAGAGAATTAAAGCTTCAGTTTTGGAAAACTCATCCTGTCCAACTACAGGGACTCAGGTATCTGCACAGGTAAGGAATCTGCTCACCAATATGTAAAAATATCCCAAAGGATGGAGAGTCACAATCTTCCTCAATCAGCTATTTCAGAAATAAACAGCCTTCTTTTCCAGGACATCCTTCTTCTAATCCACCTCATTCCTCATTCATTAACCATGGGGACTTTCTTAAAGTTCTGGTTGGGAGAACTAAGAGGTCTTAGTAACCCTCCACCTTCTTTCCTCCTGTCCGTATGTAAGCAGTTTCTTTAGATGTCTCTACCTAGGTATTTTAATCATTTTTTTAAATTGAAGTATAGTTGACTTACAATATTATGTTAGTTTCAGATGTAGAAAAAAGTGGATTGGTTATAGAACATTCTCTAGGATAGATCCACTCAGGTTTTATTTGAGCAGATTCTGTTGGAATGGCAATCTACTCCAGTATTCTTGCCTGGAGAATCCCATGGACAGAGGAGCCTGGCAAGCTACAGTCCATGTGGTCACAAATAGTTGGACACAACTTAGCCACTAACACTACTACTACTACTCTTGGCTCAAGGTTAAAGGACGTCAACTGACATTTCTAAAAGTAATTACTTGAATTTAGGCTGGCATTTGGTGACCAGTCACACACAAATTTTGGAGCTGTGAGATTTCAGAGCACAGTCAGAAAGCTGTCTAAACAAAATGGCATGGTGCCACAAGCAGTGGCTTCAGGTCAGACTGAGTTTGAATCTACCAGTCTGGCATCTGCCATCTCTGACTCTTGGCTTTCTACCCTGTAAAACACATATAACCAACCCTATGTAGAATATATGCATTTAGCACACTGAGCCCAGTCCTGGCACACAGTAAGCTGGTAGGTAGAAATATTAAAGCCATGTGTGTCTACAGACTGCAGGCTGAGAAATCCCAACAAGCTTACCTCTCCTCTCACCATCACTATTCCCTGACCTGTCTCAGCAGGTGGTGATACTGCTCACAAATTAGTCATTCATTGTCTCCCTGGCACCGAGTTTAGATTTTGGCCACAGTTACAGAGCATCAAACCAATCAGCAGAACTGTGGAAAGTTTGTCCATAAATGAGGCCAATGGCAAGAGTGGCAGTTTTTCCCTCACGAATCCTGAACTATATTCATGAAAGCCCAATTCTGTCCCTGCGTTACAAAGTAACCACACTTACCAATGTTTTGGTGTATATCAAACAACCTCAAATATTCATTAGTGGAATTAGCTGTTTGTGCCAAGCTGCCCACTGCTTGGGAAACACCTGACCATGTCTGTTTGCATCCCATAAAACCCAGGCTGAGGTTGTTTTGATGCTCTAAATAGGTGTGAATTTTCACTACTTCAAAAGCATCTCCTTTAGTCAAATGGATGAGCTTTGGTCCATCCCTTTACTTCTGTCATGAGTGGTGGTCTTCTTCATTCCCTTAACCACTCAACAGCCTCATTCAGCTGCCATACCATGCACTGTTCATCATATTGCTCCATGGAACTTGTTATGGGAATACCATTAGGGAACATACGTTTGGGCAAAAATCACCCAGGAAATCAGAGCGATCAATAGAAGTTTTCCTGGTCTTGGCACTATGGACATTTTGGGGCTGGTTAATTCCCTGTTGGGGAGTTGCTGCCCTGTGTACCCATGTTCAGCAGCACCCTGACCTCTTCCCACTACATGCCATTAGCACTCTTCCTTCTAGTTGTAACAACCAAAAATGTCTTCAGATAGTGACATGTGTCCCCTGGGGGGCAAAATCACCCTCTGGATTACAGACAGCCTCTGGGCTACAGCAGTGGTTTTCAATCTTTAGCAAAATCAGACCAACCAAAGGGCTGGTAAAAACAGACTTCTGAGCCAGCACCCAACATTTCTAATTGGATGGGTCTGAGGTGGGCCCTGAGGATTTGCATTTTGACAGTGACTGATGCTGCTGATCCAGGGACCACCTCTGGTCTAAGGAGATCTGGGTGCCAGCTGTTGGCATATCTGGAATGTTTGTGAAATCCCTAATTTGGTGGTTTTCAGATTTGTCTGCAGATTAGAAATACCTGGAAATCATTTAAACCTTCCAACAATCCAGCTGTATTCCAAACCAAATCAATCTCCACTTCTGGGGATGAGGCACAGGTACTGGTATTTTGAAGCTACCCAGATAAAATTTTGATGTGTAGACAGATTTGGGAACCATTGCTGTAAATATCATTACCTTCTTTGTAATGTGGGGTTAAGCAGTTTATATCTTCTCAGCACGTATGTCCTACAAGTCTCAACAGCACAGCTAAATCAGGAGAACTGACCTACGTGGGACTGTGCAATCCTTGCATCTGTGGATGAGAAAATGGGGCAAATGTATTTACAAAAGCTTTCCAGTCATGGCACTCTGAAATTGGAAGGAGCACTAGGAACAGGCAGCATGTGTATTAGTCGCTCAGTCGTGCCCGACTCTTTGCAACCCCATGGACTGCAATCCACCAGGTTCCTCTGTCCATGAGATTTTCCAGGCAAGGATACTGGAGTGGGTTGCCATTTCCTTCAATCATGGTAAAGGTCGATATGACATGTTGTGCAAAGACAGGGCTCTCAGGGGCAAACAGGAAGCCTTTCGGCATGCCCTGTAGAAAGGAGGTGGATTTCAAGCTTCAGCTTTCAGATTCTCTAGGTGGACTCCACAAAGGACCTGCCCTGGTTTCTGAGCCTCAGCCTGGAGCCTAGGAAGGAAAAAAGTCAACAAGAGACTGAGACTCCTGATGGAAACTGCAGATTGGGACAGTGTGAGGTGAGTAGGGGGATGAAATGGGAGATGGAGAGGTGGGGAAGTAATTTAAAACTTTTACGTCCATTTATGCAGCCCCATAATTGATAAAGGGTGATTCTACAACTCCCTTCATGTAAAACTTTGCAGCATTTAAAATCTCTAACTGGAAGTTGTTTTTGTTTGTTTGTTTGTTTACACCACTCATCTCCAAAAATGAGACCTCTTAAATTGCAAAATCCAGGACTATGTTTTATAAAAAGAAAAAGAAAAATCAGTCACACTGCAAGGGAATAAAAAAATCATATCAGTGCAGAAAAATCATAAGGAAGAAAACAAAGCCTTAGGCTATATTTAGCCAACACCATGAAATGACCATTTACACTGAGGATTTCTTTGTTGTTGTTCATTGTGGTAATTCGTTAATGTTTGCTGGGTGCCACTTCAGATCTAGTAAGCTAGAAGATGAAATAATAGAAAAATAATATCCTCTTCCTCCATGGAACAGCTTGAAAGAAAAAGAATCACTCTGAAATATTCTGAGACACACACACATCACACATTCACTGCGTACACTACATTGCAGATATCTGTGTCAATACTGAGAAACAGTCATGAAAAAAATAATAAACTTTGTCAGGACAACCAAAGAATCATCTCTGGGTGCAGGTACTCATGCACAGCCCCATAGAGCAGACACTGAATTCAGATGGCTGTGCCAGAGGATGGCCATAGAGGTAATAGTGTTTTGTGGATAAGTGTGTGTTTCTTTCAGCTACTCACCACACATCCTACAAACATTGCCAATAGTGAACCACATTCTGTGCAAAGAAGGGAAGGACAGAGTCAGTCACTACAGGTAGCTCTCAACCAAGATGGGAGAAGAAGCCCATCCTCTCACAACAAACAGAACCCCCTCCAAGGTTTCTGAGTGGGAAACCTTGGAAAGTAAATCTCCAAGTGGAAGAGACTAGGGGCTCTTTGCAGGTACACGTATTGAGTATGTGATTATTTTGCAAAACTAATTTGCTTTAGTGAGGAAAGGAAGAGTTCTAACATTTATTGAATATGTTTTATGCAAAAGACACACTCTCAACATGTTTCTTACTCGACATTTTGAAATAACCCTGAGAAATGAGTTTTATGACCCATTTTATAAGGAGATAAGGTTATAAAAATTGTAATAGGCAGAAAGAATGTGCTATTTAAGTTTCAGCTGCTATTAATGCCAAGACTATTACCAAAGAGAACTAAATGTGTACTAATTATTTAAGACTCTCAATAGTCCCAACAATTTTTGAGATAAGGAGCCTAAGGCTGAGTAGCTTGTCAAAGTCACAGGGCTGGGAAACGGTGGAGCTGAGGCTTGGGACTAAGCTGTCTGACTCCAGAGACTAATTCCTGAAGCACAATGGCTTAAACTGGGTAAAACCTGCAAAAGACATTCTATCATATCTGCATTATTGCAGGTTCTACACATGTGAGTTCTTATTTTTCATTTGCCTTAGAGGAATGGGTGGCAATGGAAAGAAAGGTAACTGATAGTAGAATTTTAGTGCTGAGTTTCCCAGCTGGGGACAGTTTTGCAATGTCTGCACTATCGTTTGTCACAACTGAGAGAAAATGCTTCTGGCATCTAACGGAAGAGTCCAGGATGCTACTAAATGCCCTGTAATGCATAGGACAGCACCCTCCCTCAGCAGTGATCCACCTTAAAGTGCCAATTGTGCCAAGGTTGAAAATGCCCACTCTAGAACACTTAGAAAAAGTTGGGATCTGGCCTAGAAAATAAAAAATATTTTGACCAAGGCTCATGCTGCATTCCCATTGGAAAAATGGGAATGTTTTACAGCTGTAAAATCTACGGAGGCTGAGCCATGTGAGATGCCAAACAATGCAAGCTGTGCCTGCAAGATGACAAAACAGGGACAACCTGAGAAAAAGCTCTTTAAGGGAATATTTAAAATATACCTGAGATCTTACTTTTATTGAAGGAATGGTGGGATGAACAGATCAGGAGATCATTGCCATTGAAAGATTGTTACACACAGTTCCCATGAGGAGAGAAAATGCCACACCATACAAGACCATGAAGGAAAGAACTAAGGTTGGTCAGAAGGCAGGAGGAGTGAGAGGAATGCATAAGTCAAAGCCTTATGGGTTCACTGGGTTTTGTGGGAAGAATGGAGTGAGGCAGGGTAAGCAACTGAGGAAGTTTAGGATTCCATTGAATAATAATAGCAGCGGGCTCTGGGCGACAGAGGTAATCTCTCATTGTCTAGGACATGGCCTGATGGTGATTCAGGGCATAGGAATAGTGTCCTGGACTCCAGAATCCTGATATTTGGAGGCAGACGCTTGGTTTTCGCATCAAAGTCATTCTCCCAGGCAAGTTGTTTACTATGTATAAGAATTGGCTAAGCCTCAAGAGGAGCAGTTCTTCCTGTCCTGTGAGCCATCAAGAAAACAAAGCATTGTAAAACATAGAAAATAGATGCAGTGTGTTATATCTTAACCTAAAGCTCATCTTGAATGTTTGGGTTTAACAGTGTTAACTTCTCATAGTCAGCTTCAGAGACAGGCTGTAGGAGTAAGAGCTGCTGTACTCTGAGTATATTTGATTCAACTGCAAGGGATCTGTGTGTGTCCAGTGTGAGCAGTCTGGAAATGGTGGAGTTTAAAGCCATAGATTAGAAGAGCCCTATGGCTTAGCAGGATGAGCCAGCATGAACACTGCGGAAAGGCTTTCCTTGTGATATACAGTGAGACCCAAGGCAAGTTGTATCTTCTAAGTTCCTTTGCACATTTAACCATGAGATGTGGGCAGAGGGTCTTGACTCAGATCACACATCAGAGTAGCCTGGGAGGTTTCAGAAGCACAGGTGCTCAGGGCCCACTCCCAGGGATTAGATTCAGGGAAACAAGAAATACAGATCTCCCATAGATTATATGGGCTTCCCAGGTGACCCTAGTAGTAAAGAAGCCACCCGACAATGCAGGAGACGTGAGATGCAAGTTCGACCCCTGGGTCAGGAAGATCCCCTGGAGAAGGGCATGGCAACCCACTCCAGTATTCTTGCCTGGAAAAATCTCTTGAACAGAAGAGCCTGGTGGGCTACAGTCCATGGGGTTGCAAAGAGACACGACTGAGGTGACCTGGGACACACCCACACATTATAAATTACTGCTTGCCCATAATTTGTAAACTTGTAAATTTGTAATAGATTGTACAGCCCTGCTAGTGATTCTGAAGGACATGCAAATAAAGGCCATAGTTTGTCACGTCTCTGGCACGCCTCTGAAATTTGTGGCACCAGCCCAGTCTCAGTGACCCAGTGGTGTCTACCAGCTCCAAAATTCTCCCATATTCTCAGCTCATAATAGGACACTGGGCAGTTCAAATTATTTCCTTTCAATCTCTTCATTTAAGTCACTTGCTATCAAACTCAAGACTGGAGATACAAGCCAGAATTCAAGTCATTTCCTAGGATTTGGGACATTTGGAACCAAGAATCCAGGAGAACTCAAAATTTCAGGGAATTTGCCTGGTGGGCAGCTCCCTGCAGGCTCACTTATAGCAGAATAAGCAGTCTGAGTTTGACCCTTGTGTACACCTTTTTTAAACTGCCTTAGGATGACATCTTTGCCATCATAGATTGACATTGACTGAAATTGACTTTGCCTGAATAAATGTAATTTAACAAGAGAGAACTTTAAAGCCTCAGAGGCTTCCTAAGGGAAACATTGAAACTGATTTACTTACTCCTACCATGGCATCTACAGGTTTATACTTAGCACGAAGACCATTTACTATCCCTATAGCTAAGTCTTATTATCTTAGTAAGAAAATTTTTAAAGGGATCTTCTTACTAAGATAATAAGACTTAGCTATCGGGAAACCATTTAAACAAGGTTACAGTTATAAAGATGAGGAAAACATACTTCCAGAAACCCATGGAAAAACGATTATAAGCTCTGAACACAATGAGTGTATCTGGGACTCCTGAGGGACAAGGTGGCAAGAGAAGCATGGCTGTGCATGGCTCTGCTAGCTGATGAAGCACACTTTGTCTGCCACAGTCACAGGCTCTCATCTATTTCTAAGAGAAATGCATCACATGCATACCCAAGTACATAAAAATGTGTGTGTGTGTGCTCGATCGCCCAGTCACGTTTGGCTCTTTGCCACCTCAGGGACTGTAGTTCCCTAGGCTCCTCCATCCACTGGGATTTTTCAGGCAAAAATATTGGCGTGAGTGGCCATTTCCCCCTCCAGGGGGTCTTCTCAACCCAGGGATCAAACCCGGGGATCAAACCCAGGGGTCAAACCCGGGGATCAAACCCAGGGATCAAACTCCTGTCTCCTGCGTCTCCCGTGCTGGCAGGCAGACAATAAGAATTTTGAACCATATAATTCATATAGGTGTGGATCTAGTCCTCAGACTAAGCATTAGTGTAAATGTTTCCTTTTATCATTTTTTTCCTGTGTGCCTATTTATTCATTGGAAACATCGCTAAGGATGCTAAGGATGTTTTTATAAAAACAGAAGGTGTTCTAGTGCACTGTGGTTCCTTTTCTAACTTTTTGAGATGGAAACTTTGGTCACTGGTTTATCTTTCCTCTTTTCTAACATTTGCATTTTGAGTTTTAAGTTCCCCTCTGAACACTGCTTTGGCTGAATACCATGCCTGTTATAGTAGTTTTTCATTGTGAAAAAATGTCAACCCTATCTCAATCTGCAAGACTGTAAGGAAGAACTCCCACAGCCCCTTAGCCAGCCTTGCAAGTTACTTTCTGCTGTTCATCTATCACCTTCTCTCTGACTCAGAGTGGACGCTTCTGAGCCCTTGGTGAGCCGGTTCACTTTCCTCCCCACAGTGAAGTTCAGCAGGAGGCAGTCAGAGGGACCTGGAACCATTCCTCCTCCACTAGCTTTGTTCTCACCAGCCTTTTTAATGAGAGCCGGATGCACTTGTTTCTCTTCAGCATGGTGGTGGTCACCTACACACTAGCCATGGCCAGCAACTCTGCCATGGTCCTCCTGATCTGGGCAGATGCCCGGCTCCACACACCCATGTACTTCCTCCTCAGCCAGCTATCCTTCTTGGACATCTTCTTCACCTCAGTCACTGTCCCCAAGATGATAGCAGGCTTCCTCTTCGGATGGATAAGCATCTCATTTGGAGGCTGTGGAGCACAAATGTTTTTCTTCATGTTCCTGGGGGCTGCAGAGTGCATCCTGCTGGCCCTCATGGCCTATGACCGCTACGTGGCCATCTGTAATCCTCTGCGCTACCCACTGCTCATGAGTCGTCAGACCTGCCTGCTCCTGGTGGCTGCCTCCTGGCTGGGAGGGTCACTCAATGCCTCCATCCAGACTGCACTGACCCTGCAGTTCCCCTACTGCGGCTCACGGAAGATTGCACACTTCTTCTGCGAGGTGCCTTCACTGTTGAGGTTGGCCTGTGCTGACACGGCTGCCTATGAGCAGGTGCTCTTTGTGACGGGGGTGGTGGTCCTCCTGGTGCCCATTGCCTTCATCACCACCTCCTATGCCTTAATCCTCGCAGCTGTGCTCCGGATGCACTCTGTGGAGGGGCGTAAGAAGGCCCTAGCCACCTGCTCCTCCCACTTGGCAGTTGTCAACCTCTTCTATGGGCCCCTTGTCTACACTTACATGTTACCTGCATCCTACCACTCTCCTGGCCAGGATGATGTAGTATCTGTCTTCTATACAGTCCTCACACCCATGTTGAATCCTGTCATCTACAGCCTCAGGAACAAGGAAGTAACAGGAGCAATGAAGAAGGTCATAGGGAAGTGTGGGGTAGGTAGGACTGTTTAAGACTCAGGAGAGAAGGAGCCTCACCTCTAAGATGTGTCTGTGGCTCCAGGTGCCCATTCTAGGATTGCCTTCCAGAATGAGCAGTCTCAAATCCACATACAGAAAAGTGAAAGGGGCACTCCTCATTCCCTTCAGCTCCCACACTTCAAAGAGATGTCCAAATGGTTTGTGTCCACTCCCTACTCACCTTCCTCACCTCAACAAACTCCAGGCCAGCTTCCTCATCCATCCCTTGTCTGAAGCAGCAATAACTCATCATTTCCATGTCACTGACTGTCCAAGGGTTTCCCTTCTCTTCAAAGGGCTTTCATTGCTGGCTATTTCCCCAAATGTCTCCTTTATTCTTCTCCTCCAGCCACAATAACTCTCTTGCTGTTGCCCAAAATTCCTAAGCACAATCCCATCTAGAGGTCCTTCAATGCAGAGGTCTCAACACCTGGGCACTTCCCCCTACATTTTTGCATGGTTTTTGCCTTCACTTCATTTAGGAACTGCTCAAATGTGACCTTATAGGGATTCCTACACTGGCCACCTTGTCCAAAATGTCATTCCCACTCCATCATCTTTTTCTCACTTCATTTGTGTATCCTATGTTTCTTTTTCCCTTTAGAGTGTACAGGAGTACAGAGGCTTAGATTCTTAATTCTGATTCCTAGAAGAATGACGGGCACAGGGTCCATCAATAAATACCTGTTGAATCAACAGATAAAGCTAAAGAACATTTTCTTACCTTTTCCAATGTTGGCACTGTTGTTAGTTCCTCTGAAAATCTCTCTTCTGGTGCACCCCTTCCTATTAAGTGATGAGTGCCTCAGAACCTGGTGCCTACCCCTTCTCAATCCACACTCTCTCTTATCACTAATTCACGGCCATGACTTCAGTTACCACCTGACACCAAACTTGCTCATATATTTATAAGCTAGCCAGATATCTCCGACAAGACTTTTAACACCCAACTCCACATGACACCCCACTGGATGTTTCAAAGGTACCTCAAATTCATCATGCCAAGAGACAAAGTCATGATCTCACTTTCATGTCAGGCAATTGAGTCAGGTAACGGAATGTCTCACCTGGTCAGTAGGTGTGCATCGCCACTCATATTCAATCTCTCACAAAGTCCTCAAGACAGTGCATTTATTTGACTGTCAATGCTTACCTCCCCACAAGGTATATCCCCTTAGGGTTGCAGCCACCACTAATATAGTCTAAAGATACAGTGGATGAGTCAGGAATTTCCAAACAGGTCTCCTTGCCCCCATTCTTACCACACCTCATGTACAAAACCACAGGTTTTATTCCTCGAGATATAGCCAATGAGATTTCTGAACACAAATCTAACCCCATGCCACCAACTTCACCCCCATAACCTCCCCTTAAATTGTTTTAGCAATTGCCATTGTTCCCTCACATGTCATCATCTGATACATGATATAATTTTACATACATATATTGTTTACCATCTGTCTTCTACTATAAGGTAAGCTCCATGAGGACAAATGTTGTTTTTGTACTTGACACATAGTTGGCATTTATTAAATATTGAATAACGTATTTCTGGTTTATTGACTATGCCAAAGCCTTTGACTGTGTGGATCACAATAAACTGTGGAAAATTCTCAGAGAGATGGGAATACCAGACCACCTGACCTGCCTCTTGAGAAATCTGTATGCAGGTCAGGAAGCAACAGTTAGGACTGGACATGGAACAACAGACTGGTTCCAAATAGGAAAAGGAGTACGTCAAGGCTGTATATTGTCACCCTGCTTATTTAACTTCTATGCAGAGTACATCATGAGAAACGCTGGACTGGAAGAAACACAAGCTGGAATCAAGATTGCCGGGAGAAATATCAATCACCTCAGATATGCAGATGACACCACCCTTGTGGCAGAAGGTGAAGAGGAACTAAAAAGTCTCTTGATGAAAGTGAAAGAGGAGAATGAAAAAGTTGGCTTAAAGCTCAACATTCAGAAAATGAAGATCGTGGCATCCGGTCCCATCACTTCATGGGAAATAGATGGGGAAACGGTGGAAACAGTGTCAGACTTTATTTTGGGGGGCTCCAAAATCACTCAGATGGTGATTGCAGCCATGAAATTAAAAGACGCTTACTCCTTGGAAGAAAAGTTATGACCAACCTAGATAGCATATTCAAAAGCAGAGACATTACTTTGCCGACTAAGGTCCACCTAGTCAAGGCTATGGTTTTTCCAGTGGTCATGTATGGATGTGAGAGTTGGACTGTGAAGAAAGCTGAGTGCCGAAGAATTGGTGCTTTTAAACTGTGGTGTTGGAGAAGACTCTTGAGAGTCCCTTGGACTGCAAGGAGATCCAACCAGTCCATTCTGAAGGAGATCCAACCAGTCCATTCTGAAGGAGATCAGCCCTGGGATTTCTTTGGAAGGAATGATGCTAAAGCTGAAGCTCCAGTACTTTGGCCACCTCATGCGAAGAGTTGACTCATTGGAAAAGACTCTGATGCTGGGAGGGATTGGGGGCAGGAGGAGAAGGGGACGACCGAGGATGAGATGGCTGGATGCCATCACGGACTCGATAGACGTGAGTCTGAGTGAACTCCGGGAGTTGGTGATGGACAGGGAGGCCTGGCGTGCTGCGATTCATGGGGTCGCAAAGAGTCGGACACGACTGAGCGACTGAACTGAACTGAACGACTATGTGAATGAATGAATGCACTCAGGTAAAGCAAATAATCTTTCCCATTGCTTACAAAGCCCTGGAGAGTCTGGTGATCCTGGCTTTATCTCATGTTTCTTTCTCCTTAATCCTGCTCCTCTGCTCCTTCTTCCTTCCAGGTCATTTCCAGAGCTGTTCCTCTGCTTTCTCCTTTGTGCTTAGAATCCTTCCTTCCTTAGCCCAAGTATCATCTCTTCAAGGAATTCTTCTCCATAATGCCAAACTAAGTCAAGTTCTTTTAAGTATGTCCCATATCCTTCCTAGCCTTTAGTTCTTCAATTAAGTCTGTCTCCTCACAGTACATGAGAGCAGGGAGTCTCCATGAATTCACCACAGTGCCTAACTTTGCACCTCGCACATTAGAATGCCTCAATAAGTATCAACAAGAGAGAAAGAAAGAAGAATACAGGCAGAAAGGAGGGAGAGCAGCAGGAAGGCAGGGAGGGAGGAAGGGATAGAGACTGATTTGCAGTCTTGTACCTCCAAATTAGACCATACTTTGCCGCCATAAATCTTTGCTTATATAATGCAACTGCCATAAGAGATGCCACTAATCCCTCTATGTATTTTAAGACATCTCTAAAAGTCTTCAGAGGCCAGGAACCCATCCTGAAAGCCCAATCTACATCCTTTATACCGAAGCTGGATAATAAAAACTGAGAACAGTCCAGCCTTTTCTTCCACTTCTGGTTATCCACAGTAAGGATCACATTGTGCTTCCAGCAGCTTCAGGGGCATCTTTAGTAGGAGTCAGCAGTATAGCAGAAGACATCAAGACCAAAATCAACTACCAGACTGTTCCTTTTGACAGTTGCTTCCCCCACCAGGATCAGACCAGAACTACCTGGCTTTCACTGCTATGAGAAGGCAATGACTGCTAAAGCAGGAGAGAGAAGTGTCGTGTGCTAATGGTACCTGCATGTGTAAAAGTCCTTCTGCCCCCATATCCTGGGTATCAGCCTGGAATGATTGGCAGACAGAAAGCATGTTTCCTAGGAAGATGTGACCTGGCTCCATCCTACTTCCTCTGTCCTCCATCCTCCCCCCAGTGTGGTGAAAGGGGACCTAAGTACATGGTGATCCCCACCCTGGAATCCTGAATCATGACTTAATTAATTATAAATTACTCATTAGAAAAGTTGGGGGACGAGAGATGAGAACATCATTGACAACTACGTTTCTACCCAAACATTTTAACTACATTCGCTTCTCAGGAAGAAATTAACTTAGGGGAGAGTGAGTTCTATTCCAAAGGATTATGTGCAGGCAAACATCTCATAATCTCATCCCACCACAGAATTCCCTTCTTCACCACATTTCCCAACCCTGTACATTATAAGCATGATCTTTAACTCCTTAGCACTTGCCCAAGCAAAGGAGAAAGCCATAATTTTCAGCTATTGATATGTCTGACCTCTCACTCATCAAATAGATAGGCAAGTTTCAAAAACTGACAAGTGGAAGATAAACTGTCTACTCATGCCTTCCTGTGCTACAGAGAGCAAGCTATATTAAGATATAAAGTTTGACCTTCTTTGTAAATATACCCCAATTTCAACTGAGCAGACACTGCCTAGAATACATTTCCCAGTTATCAATGCAATTGCTAGGTATGGCTATGTACCTAAGCTCTGAATGGTGGCCCCTAAGCACAAATGTAGCCATTCAGCAGGGTCCTCAGATGTCAGAGCCGCGCCACATTCCTCTCCACCCCACCATACGTTCTTTCTGGCTGACATGTAGTCAGAACAAATGGAGCTTCAGTGGATATCTTGGAATAGAAGGTAGAAGCCAGGAAATGAGAATATCAGAAGAGCAATAAGGAAGGAAATTGAGTTTCTGAAATCATGTGTTGATCAACCACTGTGTTTTCTGGTACTTGCAGTGAATCTAATTCTAATTAACAACATTTCACACCACAAAAGTGACAGGAAGAGTTGACCCTTCTCATGGTGTGGCAGGAATGGCTGTGTAGCCCCATACTGCTGGAATGCCAGGAAAAAAATACTTTCTGAAAACTAGGTTAAACACACCAAAATGTACACACCAGAATACAACATGAGGACTATAAGTAGCTTTCAGAATTTGATCTCCACATGGAGAAAAATGGCAAACTCCAATTAGAACTGGCATTTAAGAAAGTACACATCATAGAATTTCCAATTTATGATGTAAGCTACTAGCTTTTTCCTTTTAATAGAATATGAAAACATGAAAATGGGAAGATTTTAAAACTGACTCAGTAGGAAATATTTGGCAAATGACATGGGAAAGCCTAGCTCTATTAAGATGTGAGAGATGCCAAGCATCCTCCATCATAAGTCCTATACTTAGGAAGCAGAAGAAATGATAAGAAACATAATCTAGATAGGAATCTTGTGTGTGTTATGTGTGTGCACGTGTGCTCAGTCGTGCCCAACTCTTTGCACCCCTATGCACTGTAGTGCACCAGGCTCCTCTGTCCATGGGATTTCCCAGGCAAGAATACTGCAGTCAGTTGCCATTTCCTTTTCCAGGGGGTCTTCCCAACCCAGGGATCGAACCTGTGTCTCCTGCGTCTCTTGCATTGGCAGGCGGATTCTTTACCACTAAGTCACCTGGGAAGCCTGTAGATAGAGATCTAGATAGATAAAGCTTTTAGATATATATCTCAGACAGATGATGGGTCATATACTTATACACACATATAATAGATAACAAGTGGATGATAAACAGATCACTCACTAGATAGGTGATAGATAGATACCTAGATAGATAATCACACTTTCTTCATTCACTCCTCCATGGATGGACACTTACATTGTTTCCATATCTTGGCTACAGTGGATAGTGCATCCTGAACATGGGAGTACATATACCTCTTCAAGACACTAATTTCACTTCCTTTGGGAACATCCAGAATTGTGATTGCTGGATCATACCGTAGTTCTATTTTTAGTTTTTTGAGGATAATGTTTGTTTATACAAGTGTAAGTAGTCTTTCCATCTTCTTCTTGGCCTTGATATTCCTCTGGAGAGGTGATTTACAGTACTTTTACTATCAGCTTCTTCCTGGGAGTAGGCCCACCCCCAAAGAAAGAATTGATAGAGTCTCATTTCTCAGAAGTTGTTGCTTTTAGTAAGATAAATGAAGCTCTTAGAAGGCTTCTTTCTTTGAATCTGTTAATGTCAAATATCTTTAGCTTAAAATAATCTTCATATCAACTCAGTTTCTGAGCAGGTCCCCACACTTCACTGTAAAATGTTCAGACATAAAAATTCTCCACTTTCCTACCAGCTGGCACTTTCTCATCCTTAGCAGTCAATGTAAAGGTCTTGCCCTCAACAGGTAATTCTCACTGCTTTTCCCCCCAATAATAGCGGCCCCGAGATTTGAGCTGATAGCTAGTATCCCATCAAAGGTCTGATAACGCCACTTGAGGGATTTCCTTCAAGGATCCTTTCCAGCCTTTCTTTCTCCCTTCTTTATCTGGAGAGAGACCTGGGAGACTATACTCAATAGGCAGGTGGAGGGGCAGGATTTATATACTTTCGGATACTCCACCCCTGATCTACCCAAGCCTAGGACATCACCCACACCTCCTTGCAGGGCCTTTTTCAGCTATTTTCTCACAGAGACTCTCATTCCCTTGGTCACTTTGGAAGTGTACCTACAGACTACCTCCTTGCCCTCGGGTGCAGGAAAGCACACACCTGGGACAGGGAAGTAGTGATGTAGCCAGCTGTGTCTCTCCCTTTCTTGCTCTCAGCTGGGACATAGACAAGGCAATCTCAGAAAATCTTTGACTGTTCCATCTGTGACCTTCACCACTTCTTTTCACGTCTAAGTCAACTTCTCCATCAATTATTTTATTTTCTTACTTTTGGACTATTTATTCAAAAGATCATGGCACCTGGTCCCATCATGTCATGGCAAATAGATGGGGAAACAGTGGAAACAGTATCAGACTTTATTTTGGGGGGCTCCAAAATCACTGCAGATGGTGACTGCAGCCATGAAATTAAAAGACACTTGCTCCTTGGAAGAAAAGTTATGACCCACCTAGACAGCATGTAAAAAAGCAGAAACATTACTTTGTCAACAAAGGTCCGTCTAGTCAAAACTATGGTTTTTCCAGTAGTTGTGTAAGGGTATGAGAGTTGGACTATAAAGAAAGCTGTGTGCCAAAGAATTGATGCTTCTGAACTCTGGTGTTGGAGAAGACTCTTGAGAGTCCCTTAGACAGCAAGGGGAGCCAACCAGTCCATCCTAAAGGAAATCAGTCCTAACTATTCATTGGAAGGACTGATGCTAAAGCTGAAACTCCAACACTTTGGCCACCTGATGCAAGAGCTGACTAATTTGAAAAGACCCTGATGCTGGGAAAGATTGAGGGCAGAAGGAGAAGGGGATGACAGAGGATGAGATGGTTGGATGGCATCACCAACTCAATGGACATGAGTTTGGGTAAACTCTGGGAGTTGGTGATGGACAGGGAGGCCTGGTGTGCTGCGGTTCATGGGGTCGCAAAGAGTCGGACATGACTGAGCTACTGAACTGAACTGATACTCTGGATACTAACACAACATTGTAAAGCAACTACACTCCAATAACTTTTTTAAAGTACAGTGTAAATATAACTATCAAATCCACTGAGAACCCCCCCAAAATTATGTGACTCCTTTTATTGATCTACTTGCTTTATTGTGATGGTCTGGAACCAAGACTGAACTATCTCCAAGGTATGCCTATGTGTTACTAATGCTAATTTCACCTGTTTATTTTTACTTTTCTTAGTAGAAAATTTAAAAATACAAATGTAGCTCATTGTATTTTTATTGGACTGCACTGGTCTCGATTATTAACAGTCCAGTGAGATATTTACCTTAGACATTTTGTATTGTCTCTTTTGTAAGGTGATGTTCTGTCTCTTTCAGTTCAGTTCAGTTCAGTTTAGTCGCTCAGTCATGTCCGACTCTTTGCGACCCCATGAACCTCAGCACGCCAGGCCTCCCTGTTCATCACCATCTCCCGGAGTTCGCTCAGACTCATGTCCATCGAGTCCATGATGCCATCCAGCCATCTCATCTTATTACTTTATGTAGTCTCATTATTTAAAAAAAATTTTAAACAAAGTTAAAAGCTTTTTTTCTTACCAAAGAAAAGAAACAAGAAAGTGTTCAAGTGCTCAAACAGTTATTGATGTTACTAAATATTAGTCTGTGTTAAACCTTAAACCTATTCATAGAAATTCCTATCCTTCAAAGCACATAGTAGGATTGCTCTGCTCCAGCCCCCTGAAGTTAGGCATACCCATTAGAATGTGATCTGGGGGGACATTTAAGAATCAATCCAATGATTGATTTGTGTATATCCTTGCATCCCTTGAATAAATCCCACTTGAATATGGTATATGATCCTTTTAATATGTTGTCGGATTCTGTTTGCTGCTATTTTGTTGAGGATTTTTGCATCTATGTTCATCAGTGATATTGACCTATACTTTTCTTTTATGTGGTATCTTTGTCTGAGCTTGGTATGAGGATAATGGTGGTCTCAAAGAATGAGTTTGGGAGTTTTGCAGACTCCCTCTGCAAGTTTTTGGAACAGTGTCAGATGGATGTGTATTAACTCTTATCTAGATGTTTGATATAACCCTCCTACGGAGCCATCTGGTACTGGACTTTTGTTTGTTGGGTGTTTTTAATCACATTTTAATTTCAGTACTTGTGATTGGTCTGTACATATTTTCTATTTCTTCCTGGCTCAGTCTTGGGAGATTGCACCTTTCTAAAAATGTGTTCACCTCTTCCAGGTTGGCCATTCTATGGGTATATAGTTGCTTGTCGTAGTCTCTGATCCTTCGTATTTGTGTCATAAGATGTGCCACATTGTCTTCCCCCTGCTTCAGTGACTGAGGAAGCTCCATGATAACAAAGAGTATAATTTAGAAATAAAATTATATGTCCATGGTGTTAAGCTACTGAAAATCGTGGAGTCTGGTACTACAGCAAAACCTGACCCATTTTGACTGATGCATGTTCTATCACTGGTAATTTAGACAGGAAGCCACCGTGATCAGGTATATACACAGTGTGTGTTGCTATATCTTATAATTGTTGGACTCCAGGCTCTTACTGGACTCTGAGTTCCTTGAGGATAGAAATAGTATGCACTTAATTTCTTCACACCACCATCAGGTCCGACACACAATTAGAAGTTAGCACATATTTGGAGACTGAATGGAACAAATGAATTCATCGATGAGTCTCATAACAGGTAGCTAAGTCTTTTGGGCAGGGAGATTTCTCAGAGGAAGATAGAATAGAAGGAGTACAAAGATTGCCAAATTAAGCTTGGTGCTCAAATAAGTATAATAAGCATAAGTTTTTTGTAGCATATAGCTACAGATATGAGAGTTCATTTTTTGATTTTCATTTTGTTCTTCTGTTTGCTTGCTTGCTTGCTTGAGATTTTTGTTTTGTTTTCTTTTTTTGCTAGCCCTGCTCTAGTGCCTGTATAATTCCAGAGGCAGACGTTGGCAGGTCACCTGACAAGAGTACACTAAAGCAGTGAAGGTATGAGCCACTAAAGAGACAGGAACTAGAATCTAAACTTGATCAGCAATGATTTGGAAAGATAAGAACTCCCCAGTGGAACATGACAGAAAGGTGTGTTTATAGCAGTTGAGGCATTAATGGAGCTTGAAAAATCTTCCCACCATTGATCAGGCTGGGAGAGAAGACATAGATAAATACCAGGTGCAAAGTTAACAGGAAACATTTCTCCTGGGGTAGGAATAAACTTTTTATCTCTTCAGTCATAAAGTTGAATGACTATTGCTTTCTTAATGAGAAACTTGCCTTTAAAAATCTAAGTCACTTTGCAGACAAATATCCTTAATCTCCAACATAGGAGCAAAGGTGCAGATATGAGATTTTAGGCATTCACTCTATCTTAACTTTGACATTTCGGCTGTCCACCTTACAGTCCAAACCTGACAAGGATCTCTTTACATATAGTTGTGCTTCACTTTGAACTTCATATAAATTTCTCCCAAGTGTCACTCTTCTCCAAAATTCTGTAATAATTCTTTGTTTGGTGATATGTCCCAGAGTTCCTACTCAAATCAAGAAACTTAACTATGTGGGGCTACAGGGTTATCCTTGGTTATCTAGTTGCTGAGTCTAGCAAAGTTTCTCAGCCTCAGCACTATTAACATTTTAGGTCAGATAATTCTTTGTTGTGGCGGCGAGGGAGACAAACCTGTGGATCGTTCAGCATGCCCGGCAGCACCTCTGACCTCTAGTCACTAGACACCAGTAGCACCCCCAGTTGTGAGAGCCAGAAATGTCTTGGTACACTGCCAAATGTCTCTGGGGAATACACTCACCACCAGCTGAGAGTCACTGGGCTAGGACATACATCATCAATGGTGGCCATACCACCAGTAAGATCTTCAAATTTTTAAGTTTTGTAATTGGAGCATTTTTTAATATAAATTTATTTATTTTAATTAGAGGCAAATTACTTTACAATATTGTATTGGTTTTGCCATTTTGAGGAAGAGGGAAGAAATCTTATATATCACAATAGTGTGTGGCCCTCCAAAAGATCATAGTACATGTACAAATAAACAATATAACAGTGGTATTAAAATTTCACAACAGAGGAGCCAATAGGAAGAAAAGGAGTCTAAAAAGGCCCTTGTAGAAGGGCAATAATGGAAAGAAGTTGAGAAACTACAGGCCTGAGTAAGCTGCAGTGGAAGCAGAAGTGAGAGTGTTGGAAGGAACTGAAGTTAGAGCATGAGTAATGGCAGACTCCACTCAGGGACATCTGTCTGGGAGTTAGGAATCCTATTCTGTGGTTGTATGGGAGTGCAGGGCAGGCAAAATGCAGAGGAGAGCAATCTGATAGCTCTGGGGTTTGGGCTATTTGAGTTTAAAGTAATTTAAGTTAACATTCCAATTTCCCGCCTAACTAGCCACGTTCCAAGTGTACAATCACCTCCAGAGCAGAGGGGGGCCACTTCTACTGGTTACCTAGGGCTGCTGTAACAAACTACCAAAATGAATGGCTCAAAACAACAGAAATGTATTCACTCATTGGCAGAGCTACCCTTTCTCTGGATACTCATGGGGAGGGCCTGTTCCTTGTCTCTTCCTGCTTCTAGTGGCTGTCAGAATTCCTTGTGATCACATCAGTTCAACCTCTGCTTCCATAGTCTCATAGTCCTGTTCTCCTGAGTCTTCTCCTCTGTGAGTCTATCTCAAAACTCCTCCTGCTTCTCTCTTCTAAGAATACATATTAAGGGCCACCAAGATAATCTAGGGAAAAGGTCTCAAGATCCCCAACTTAATCAAATCTTTTGCCATCTAAGGCAATAGTCACAGGTTAAAGATTAAGATATGAATATAACTTTAGGGCCACCATCCAACCCATCACAGTACTATACTAACACAGATATAGATCATTTTTTGTTGTGACTAAAAGTTCTTTTGCACAGGGCTATAGCAAGGAAAATTATAAACCAAGAGTCAAAACATTTAATGAGGGCTTCCCTGGTGGCTTGGTGGCAAAGAATCCACCTGCCAATGCAGAAGACACAGGTTCAATCCCTGATCCAAGAAAATCCCATATGCTACGGAGCAACTAAGCCCATGCACCACAACTACTGAGTCAGCACTAGACTCTGTGCTCTGCAACAAGAGAAGCCCCCCTGCTCACCACAAGTAGAGAAAAGCGCCCCCAGCAACAGAGATCCAGAACCGTCTAAAATAAATAAATAAATAAAATTATTTCCAAAAATGCTGAAGAGTGGTCAGAACTGACCTAGTAGCTAGTGAACTTATCACAAAGAATGAAGTCAATGTAAATGTCAAGGAAGTAGGTTTTTTTTAATTGCGGTTTTGAAAAGCCATAAAATTTCCCATTTTAATTATTAAGTGCATAATACAATAGTGTTAACTATAGTCACATCATTGTGCAACTGCTGCTGCTGTTGCTAAGTCGCTTCAGTCGTGTCCGACTCTGTACGACCCCACAGACGGCAGCCCACCAGGTTCTCCCATCCCTGGGATTCTCCAGGCAAGAACACTGGAGTGGGTTGCCATTTCCTTCTCCAATGCATGAAAGTGAAAAGTGAAAGTGAAGTTGCTCAGTCGTGTCCGACTCTTAGCAACGCCATGGACTGCAGCCTACCAGGCTCCTCCGTCCATGGGATTTTCCAGGCAAGAGTACTGGAGTGGGGTGACATTGCCTTCTCCGCATTGTGCAACAGATCACTATAAATTCTTCATATCGCAAAACTGGACCTCTACATCCATTGAACAACCACTTTCCTCCTCTCCCTGGCCCCCAGCCCCAGCCCCTAGTAACTATTGCTTTGCTTTCTGTTTTGAAGAGATGGAGCAGAGATGTTTAGAGTTGACAGGTAAGAGGATCAGCCACTGTAAGACATCTTTAATCGGGTATGTGAGTGAACACCAAACAACTAGGAAAAGCGGTAACTCAGCTTGACTCATTTCTCTCAATTCTCTGGACCATGGAAACAGCCCATCATGCTTTTTCCAGTCACGTGAGCCTCTGAGGCCCTAGCATCTCGTTGGCCAGCGCTCCCGCAAAGTGTGAGACGAGCAAGAGGAGGGACCAGTAGGGATGGGCCAATTAGGAAGCAGAGACCCCTGCCCCTGCGCTTGCGCAGTACTCTTTGGCCCACTCCAGGAAGAGCTGTGTTCCCGGGTGCAGGTGCTAGGTAATAGGTGTGGCAACTTTCCTGGCCACACAACACACCAGGGAGCTAGACGCAGCCCACTTGCTCCCGGAACCCTGTAGAAAGTAGTGGACAAGCCGGAAGGAACCCCAGACCACTTCTGAATACCAGGTGCCTCCAAAGGCCAAGCTCACAGTGGCCCACCCAGCAAGTAGGGCCTCAGGAGGGGTTCACAAGTGGCAGAAAGGCTGTTCCTGTGGGAGGTCGATCCTGGACAGACTGGGTGTTTCTTCCTATGGACCTGGGCTGACTAGCTTCTGCCTTTCAGAGAAAAAGAGACAAGGCCTCAGCCATGCAACAAGCAGCTCCCAGCAGCCTCCTCTTGGCCTGTAGCCTGGCCTTGGCACCTTTCCTCGCAGGTAAGTGCACAGGGTGTGTCCCTAGCCAAATTCTCTCATCACCGCATCCCCACCCACATTCCTGTATCCCTAGCTGAATTATCCTCTGTGTTCCTCTGCATTCTCTCATCAATGCTCTCATTCCTGCATTCCCACCCTTATTCTTCCATTCTTGTCTGTATTCTGCAGACCTCAGTGACACTTTACTTGTGGGTACTGTGCTCGGCATGGACATCTGCAGTGATTATACAGGCATCGTTCCTGCCCTCATAGGTCTTACAGTGTACTGACCAGTGTTGGAAACAGAGTCCTGAGTGTCAGTTCAAATCAACTCCAACTCCTTACTGCCTGGCCTCAGGCAAATAATTGAGCCCATCCACGGGGCTTCCCAGATGAGGCTAATGGTAAAGAACTCGCATGCCAGTGCAGGAGACGTGAGAGATACAGGTTTGATCCCTGTGTCGGGAAGATCCCCTGGAGAAGGACATGGCAACACACTCCAGTGTTCTTGCCTGGAGAATCCCATGGATAGAGGAGCCTGGCAGGCTACAAGCCATAGGGTCACAAAGAGTCAGACATAACTGAAGTGACTTAGCCCTCACGCACATGCCTCTAGTATGGGCTTCCTAGGTGGCCCAGTGGGTAAAGAATCTGCCAGCAATGCAGGATACATCCCTGCCTTGATTTGATCCCTGTGGGAAGAGGGCATGGCAACCCACTCCAGTATTTCTTCCAGTTCCGATATCATTGCTTTGGGCACCAGAGGGCTCAGGGAGGCTCGAGGGCAACTTCATGGGGCGAGGAGGAAGTAATACTGCCACACTTAACCTGGTGACCATTTTTCTTTAAAATTGCCCTCATTTACTCTGCTGGTCAGAGCTTGTTTTGTGGTTATGATTTATAATGAAGTTTGCTTGAATGTTCTCTACAGTAAGCCTTTTTCCTGGTTTTATTAATATAGAATTAACATACATCACTGTATAAATTTAAGGTGTGCAACATAATGGTTTGACTTAAATTTATTGTGGAATAATTACTGAGTATGTCAGTTTTTCCCTTGTGATGAGAACTCAGGATTTACTCTCCTAACTTTCAGTGTTAACTATAGGCATCATGTTGAATTACGTCCCTAGTACTTTTTTTCTTATCACTGAGAGTTTGTGCCTTTTGACCACATTTTCCCAATGCCCCTTTCCATTATCTCTGGTAGCCACAAGGCTGATTGCTTTCTCTATTAATTTGTTTTAGATTCCGCATATAAGTGAGATCATACAGTATTTATCTTTCTCTGTCTGGCTTACTTTACATAGCATAATGTTCTCAAGACCCATCTATGTTTCCACAAATGGCAGAATTTCCTTGGTTTTTATGGATGATATCTATATATATATACACACACACACACATATATATAAAAAAAGAGAGAGATCTCACAATTTTTTTATTCATTCATCTATTGATGGAAAGTTAGGTTGCTTCCATTCTTGGATGTTAGGAATAATGTTGTTGTGAACATGGGGGTGCAGCTATCTTTTTGTGTGTGTGTGTGTGTTTTCATTTCCTTTTAATGTATTCCCAGAAGTAAAATTGCTGGACTAAATACAGAGGTACTGTATTTAACTTTTTGGGGATCCTCCATACTGTTTTCCCTTAGTGGCTATGCCAGTTTACAATCTCTTTTCTCCATATCCTCACCAGCATTTGTTATCTCTTGTCTTCTTTATGATGAGCATTCTGTCAGGTGTAAGGTGAAATATTGTGGTTGTGGTTTGCATTTCCCTAATGACTAAGTGTTGTGTGTCATTTCAGTCCTGTGGCAATTTGTTTATGTTCTTTGGAAAAAATGTCTATTCAGGAATTTTGCCTATGAATGTTTGGCTCCACCTGTTTTCCAGGCCTGTTTTTAAGGTACAAAAGCAAACTTTAGGACCCATCTTTTCTATTATTTCCCATTGTTTTTATTTACTTATATTTATTTGTTTATAATTAGATAGCTTTTCAAATAAATAATATATGCCTGTGGTATAAAATGAAATAGGTATAGGATGGAGACTGTATAATCTCCTCTGTAGACCCCCAGTTCAGTTCTTTGGAGCTGTGGATAACCAGTTTTCATGTTTACCTTTCCAAAGATGGTTCATGTATTTATAAACATATTCAAATGTACCTTTTTCTTCCCATGGTAGCATTTTATACCTAGCATTCTACATCTTCCCTTAAAGGTACACCTTGGAGAGCTTTTCATAACAGTGCATGTTAGAACAACATATTCTGTATATATCCATTTCATGGACATGCCAGAATCCATGTAACCATAAGCATTTCAGTCACTTTTAATCATTTATTATCACAGGGAATACTTCAGTAAATGACTTGGTACAATTACCCAGGTAGGAAAATACCTAGGAATTGCTGGATCAAAGAGTTTGTGGGATCTAAATTTTTATTCTATATTATCAAGTTGCCCTTTAAAGAAATTATACTAATTTACTCATTAGAAACAGATAATGCCTGTTGCTCAAACTCTCACCAACACGCTTTAGTTTCAATTTTCAAGTTGTGTTCGTCTTACCGTGAAAGACTCTAGAGCAGTGCTGTCCAATAGTATTTTCTGCAGTGAGCAATATGTCTGTGTCTGCACTGTTCAGGACAGTGGTCACTAGCCACATGTGGTTATTGAGCATTTGAAATGAAACAGGTGGAGCCAAACTATTCATTTTTAAAATTTTAACTAAATTTAAATAAACACCTTGGACAAAGTAGCTTCAATCAGAGTGGGGCATGTGAGACATATTGGTGAAAAACTATGAATTGGAAAACCTCTTTAATGACTTAAAATTTTTATAGTTTGTTTGATTGTTTAAATTAATTTTGTCTTTCTATATGTGTTCCATTAAACAAGACTCTAGGGAAGACAGGCCAGGTTACCCTTAAAAACCTTAAATCTCAAGGTTTTGTGTGTGTGTGTTTTTTGTTTTTTTTTTCTTTTGGAGTTTAATTACTAGTAATGTAACAGTGTTGGTTTTTTTATTTTTTTAATTGAAGTATAATTGACTTATAGCACTGTTAGTTCCAGGTATACAACAGAGTGATTTGATATTTCTAATATATTACAAAATGACCATGATACATCTAGTTACCATATGTCACCATACAAAGTTACTACAATTTTATTGATTATATTTCCCATGCTATACATTTCATCCCTTTGACCAGTTTATTTTGTAACTGAAAGTTTGTACTTCTTAATCTCCCTAACTATTTCATTCATCCCCCTACACCCCTCCCCTCCAACCACTTGTTTGTTTTCTGAATTTATAAGTCTGTTTATTTTGCTATGCTTGTTCATTTGTTTTTTAGATTCTGCATATGAGTTAAATCATATGATATTTGTGTGCTTCTTGCTGAATTATTTAACTTTTAACATAATATATTCTAGATCCATCTATGTTGTTGAAAATGGCATTCTTTTCTACTGCTAATATTCCATTGTGTATATATATATATAACACATCTTTATCCATTCATCTATTGATATTTAGATTGCTTCCATATCTTGACTTTGTAAGTAATGCTGCAGTAACAGGGGTGCATATATCTTTTCATATTAGTGTTTTTGTTTTCTTTGGAAATAGAAGTGAGATTGCTAGATCGTTTAGTATCTCAAAGGGTTTTAATCTGGATTCTGCTTCTTCCTCTTCGTATGGCAGCATGTGACTCTCAGCTCCCAGAAGCCAACTCCCCAACCCCTGCTCTTGCCCAGGATGGAAGGCTTGCTGCCCTCACATTTGCAGCACCCAGGGCTGCTGCTGCTAAGTCGCTTCAGTCGTGTCCGACTCTGTGAGACCCCATAGATGGCAGCCCACCAGGCTCCCCCGTCCCTGGGATTCTCCAGGCAAGAACACTGGAGTGGGTTGCCATTTCCTTCTCAGTACGGCTCAATATAGCCGTACACATTAGGCTAAAAACACATTAGGCTAATGTGGAGGTACATATTAGGCTAAAAAAGGTATACATTAGGCTAAAAACAAAAAGGTGTAGATGGAATCTTTGTTTTACTGGACAAACATACCTTCAGAATGACCTAAAATGCCTGGGATTTTCACACTCCTTGGGATTCCATGCCAGGGAATGCCAGCACTGAAAGATTCCCAGCCTGGTCTCCAGCCCACTTCCTCTCAGCACCCCACCTTCCCCTTCACACCAGTTTTCAAGTCCAAGCTCCCCCATTCCACCTGTTCTGCAAACTGCTTGTGGTACTTGAGCAAGAAATTTCAGGACTGTTGATATCCAGGAAGGATGAGGGGAGGGTATGCAGGCTCCAAGTGGGCATGTCCCCCTGGCGTCACACTCTACTCTCCCTGTGGGGGTTGGCAGAGCCAGCAGAGGGGAGGTCCTATTGGAGGGACAAGCTAACTAACTTGAAACCACCTTTCGGTAGTCTGAGAAAAATTTTGCTGATAAATACTGACTTTTACTCCCTTTTCTCAACATGCTCTTACTTTCCACAGGTTTCTGCTTCTTCATCCATCGTTTCTTCTATTCCCTGCTCTGCTGCACATCTTTTACTGGGGCAACCAGATCTAGTCTTTGTTCTTAACAGTAGCTGGTAGTGGGGACACTTCATAGAGGTACAGAGGCTGGTCAGTGGACTTCATTTCACTAGGATGTTATCAAGCCCCAAAGACAGAGAATGCAGGAGTCAAGGCTCCCTCTTGTCGGCCCCTTCTTTGAACATCCTGTACCCTTTATTTGTAAGACTTGGTTATTCTGTACAGGTATTTGGAAGAAGATCTCTTTTAGGACTCCATTCAAAGAAGTTTCTCTTTCAGTGAGAACTTCCCAAACCATACTATAAATTGCAGCCACATCCTGCCCTTCCTGTCCTGTTCTGTTTTCTCACTAGTATTTATCATCACTTGACATACTGTGTCGTTTCTGTCTGCCTTCTCCATCAGAATGTAAGCTCCATAAAGGTAGGAATTTTTGTGTTAATTCCAGTGTTAAATGTCACACACAAAATGCTGGGGTAAGGTACTGGGGAGGGTGAATGGGGCAGATCTAACTAATTCTGCTCCATGAGCATGGGTTCATTTGCCTGCCAGTGGTAAATAGCCAGCCAGTTTTCTTTCTTTTATTTTTTTATACAGTCTCCTGGGAGATTAAAATAAATGACCTCGATGAGAAGGATGTTAATAAATTCCAGTCCAATGGGTATAAGTGTCCAACATGCTTTGCCGTGATGGGAAGAAAGTGTAACTCCGATCTCAAGTGGTGCCGAGCAGATAAACTGCAGTGTGTTGAATTTTCTGGCATCATAAACACAGGTACTTTTCTAGGTACTTTTCCTTCTGGAGAAGGAAATGGCAACCCACTCCAGTACTCTTGCCTAGAAAATCCCATGGACAGAGGAGCCTGGTAGACTACAGTCCATGGGGTCGTGAAGAGTCGGACACGACTTCACTTTCACTTTCTAGGATCCAATGTAGACACAACGGATGGCACTTAAACAAGTGGCAGTCTCTCACAAGCTTATGGGCCACAGGCCTTAAGGGTGGGGTTGAGGAGAAATAAGCTTTTGTTCAAATCTCTTAGAAATAAGGATACCCACAGTGGCTTGATTCTGAAAATATGTCTAATTAGCTTTCTCACATTCATTTGTTCATATATGAATTTTTGCATGCTCTTATTAACAGACTTTCTGATATCTTTGAGGAAGTTATTTCAGCATGTTGGGTGACCTTTCAACCTTTGCAAACTTTGGTTAGTTTTTTTAAACACAAGGGTATTTTATGTTGCTTCTAACCCTGTTTTTTTTTTTTTAACTTTGAAAGTAAAAACTTTGGAGAAAGGCAGTGATTAAACTTAAACTTTCCTCAAAGATATCATAAAGCATAATTTACTGTGCTTAATTTGGGAAGATCCTACATAAAATTTTAAATCAACTGAAGACACAAATTAGAAATTCATTATGAATAGTAGCACAGTGTGGGTCTTCCCCAGTGGCTCAGCAGTAGAGAGTCCGCCTGCAGTGCAAGAGGTGCAGAAGGCATGAGTTCAATCCCTGGGTTGAGAAGATCCCCTGGAGGAGGGCATGACCACCCACTCCAGTATTCTTGCCTGGAGAATCCCATGGACAGAGGAGCCTGGCATGCTACAGCCCATAGGGTCACAAAGAGTCAGACACAACTGAAGCGACTTGGCACACATGCACACCATCTAGTGTAGTGTGAAGAGCAGTGGGCAGAGTACCATGAGGGTTGGGTTGTTTTCATAGCTCTTCTTCTTCCTCCTGCTAATTCTGGGGAGCTCAGCCTTCTTGAATTCTTCATTAATGAGATAAACACAGGGCCTAGTCATTTTGGTTGGTCTCTGGGATTCTTACATTTCTACTTTCTGTAATTTGCATAACAGTGATTCTTTGCTTTAACATAGCAGTCACTGGAAATGGCACCCAGAGGAGGTGAGATGAAGTCACCAACAGCTACCATGTGAAAGGATGTATCTGAAGGCACTTTGAAAGGCAAGGAATACAATCAAAGTGATAGCCTTTTTATGGCTGATATTGACATTTTTAAAAAGATAAAGAATAGGAGATTGGATTTATGTCCTTAAAATCAGAAAGGGTTTATACCTAACTGAAACACAGAAACATCGAATCTTTATAGATCAGCAGCATGCAAGATGCTACTAACAAAGTCATTTGAGGACCAATAAAAGGAAGAGAGTCATCTTATTAGCGGCATAAAATGTCTATAAAAACATAATGCTAGATACCCAAGAGATAATAGGAATTGGAAAAAAGCTTATTTAAAGAAGGTTCATAAAGTTCCATGAGGGTTCCAATATATGATTGAGATGGGTTGTGAGAGGATTTGAGGATTTGAAGGCCCTGTGGTTGGAGAATACCAGCCATGTTAGAGAGAGTCATGTTTAATGACTCACACTCAAATTGTGTGGCCTGGTTTCTATTTTACTCCAGCCCAGTGAGGGGTGGTTAAAAAGGGATTATAAAGAAGGATGAGAGTGGAAGTCTCATTTATGGTTTCTTGCAGGTCTTAAAGACATGGCTATTGAAGTGAAAAGATGCATACAAGCAGATCTATGCAAAGAGACAGTAACTTATATGAGTTTTCCAATTGCTAACCAGAGTAAAAATTGCAGACCAGCCATCAGCAGTGGGACCAGGATCAGACCCCTGCCTCCCATCATCTTTATTCTCTTCCTGGAGAAGCTGCTCTATTGAGCTCCTGCAGGGGCCCAGCCATCTCCATTTATGAATTAAACGGGTCCTTTTTTGGTTTATGAATTCTTTCATGTCTATTAAAATTTTCTATAGGTGTGTTCAGTTGTCCATTTATTTACCATTCAGCAAGGTTTATTTGTGTATCCACCCTCACGCAATCAGTGTTGGCTCCCTTCTTTTAAGAAGATCCCAGGGCATTTTGAGAATAAGGATATGCACACATTAAATGTTTAAAAAGCAATGCAAAAAGCAAGAATGAGAGTGGTACCCCTGCTCAGGTAGCCAAAGCTGATTGCTCTAGACACAAGGTAGATAGAAGTGGAAGAGTATGAATTTGATTAGGGAAAGGTTAAGAATTTACACTGTGGTGTTGGAGAAGACTCTTGAGAGTCCCTTGGGCTGCAAGGAGATCCAACCAGTCCATTCTGAAGGAGATCAGTCCTGGGTGTTCATTGGAAGGAATGATGCTGAAGCTGAAACTCCAATACTTTGGCTACCTCATGCGAAGAGTTGACTCATTGGAAAAGACTCTGATGCTGGGAGGGATTGGGGGCAGGAGGAGAAGGGGACAACAGAGGATGAGATGGCTGGATGGCATCACCAACTCGATGGACATGAGTTTGGGTAAACTCCAGGAGTTGGTGATGGACAGGGAGGCCTGGTGTGCTGCAATTCATGGGGTTGCAAAGAGTCGGACATGACTGAGTGACTGAACTGAACTGAAGAATTTACATGAACTTTGAGGAGATCTGTACTATTTGGCACCAGGGATAGTGTGCATTAGGGCACAAAGAGAGATGGGAAAGTGGGCAGAGGCTGCAGCGCAGCAGCTAAGACTAATAGTAGGGAAAGTGGGAGAAGGTGTCAGTAAATATACGGACCTGTCTAGAAGCCTCTATCTGCGTGATGGGAGGTGCCACCAATTGGTGAACACAGTGAACTGAGCACAGGCCTCCCTGCAGGTTGGAAAGCAGTTCCCTGCAGTCTGCTAGAGATACCATCTCAAGACTGAGATCTGTGTGGTTCTCACTCCTGATTGCTCTTAGAATCACCTGGCAGTTTCAAATTACAAAGCTCACTTGGGCCATCATTTGCAAATATTTTTTCCTAGTCCTTAGGTTGTCTTTTTGTTTTGTTTATGGTGTCCTTTGCTGTCCAAAAGCTTGTAAGTTTGAGTAGGTCCCACTTGTTTATTTTTGCTTTTATCTATTTATTTTTTGCCTTGGGAGATTAACCTGAGAAAACAAACAAGAGACAGATGTTTTTCTTATTGCTTTAGTCCACTGGAAGTGTTTTTGCTCAAGTTTTCCAAAGCAGCCTCTATGAAAAGTGTCACAACTCTAATAAAAATAAATTTTAAATAAAAATTGTTTAAGTTAAAAAATTAAGGACAAAATAAAAATTAATTTAAAAATAAAGAATAAATTTTAAAAATAAAATAGTAAATAAGAAAAGGAAAAAAGAAAATAACATAGAAGAAAAAAAGAAAAGGGTCACAGATTTAAAAGTCGTTGAGTGTGCAGTGTTCAAATGATCATCAGTTTATGGAGCCATTAAATAGAATATAGTGAATTTAATAATCTTGTGTTGTTTGCCAGCTCTTGTTAAATGAATCATAGAATTTTACAATTATCGTTGTTTGCTCCACTTCAAGATTTCCTTGGGAAAAAAAGGAATACTTACCAAGTGTTTAATAATTAAGGACCAGGAAGGTCATTTACATTTTCCCATTGATATTACACTGCATGAGATTTTTTTTTTTAATTGAAGTACAATTGATTTACAAGTGACTCAGTTATATACAGACTTCCCTGGTGGCTCAGACGGTAAAGCATCTGCCTACAATGCGGGAGACCTGGGTTTGATCCCTGGGTCGGGAAGATCCTCTGGAGAAGGAAATGGTAACCCACTCCAGTACTCTTGCCTGGAAAATCCCACGGATGGAAGAGCCTGGTAGGCCACAGTCTGTAAGGTCACAAAGAGTCGGACACGACTGAGCAACTTCACCTTCACCTTCAGTTATATACATTCTTTTTCATATTTTTTCTATTATGGCTTATCACAGGATATTGAATATAGTTCCCTATGCTATACAGTAGGACCTTGTTGTTTATCCATTCTATATATAACAGTTTCTATCTGCCAACCCAAACTCCCGCTCCATCTCTTCTGCACCCCCTTGGCAACTGCAAGTGTATTCTCTGTCTGTGTGTCTGTTTCATAGATAAGTGCACTTGTGTTATACTTTAGATTGCACATATATGTGATGTCATATGGTGTTTAGTTTTCTCTTTCTGACTTACCTAACTTACTATAATAATCTCTAGTTCCAGCCATGTTGCTGCAAATGGCATTATTTCATTATTTTTTATGAGTAATATCCCATTGTATATATGTACCGCATCTTTAGGCTTCCCAGGTGGCTCAGCAGTAAAGAATCCGCCTGCGTTGCAGGAGCCGCAGGAGATGCAGGTTCAGTCCCTGGGTCACAAAGATCCCCTGGAGGAGGACGTGACAACCCACTCCAGTGTTCTTGCCTGGAGAATCCCATTGGCAGAGGAGCCTGGTGGGCTACAGTCCATAGGGTTTCAAAGAGTCGTACTTGACGGAAGTGACTTAGCAAGCACACACCACATCTTTATCCATTCATCTGTTGATGGACATGTAGGTTGTTTCCATGGTTGGGCTATTGTGAATAGTGCTGCTATAAACAGAGGAGTGAATGTATGTTTTTGAACTGTAGTTTTGTAGGGATGTACGCCCAGGAGTGGGACTGCTGGATCATATGGCAAGTCTATTTTTAGTTTCCTGAGGAACCTCCGTACTGCTTTCCATAGTGGCTGCATAACTTACATTCTTACTAACAGTATAGGAGACTTCCCTTTTCTCCATGTCCTCTCCAGCATTTGTTATTCATAGACTTTTTAATTATGGCCATTCTGACCAATGTGAGAACGTAGTCTTGATTTGCATTTCTCTAATAATTAACAATGTTGAACACCTTTTCATGTCTCTGGTGGCCATCTGTGTCTTCTTTGGAGAAATGTCTGTTTTAGTTCTTCCCATTTTTTGATTGGATTGTTTGATTTTTTGTTGTTCAGTTATATGAGCTATTTGTATATTTTGGAAATTAAGCCCTTGTCAGTCATATCATTTGTAAGTATTTTCTCCTGGTCTGCAGGTTGTCCTTTTGTTTTGTTATGGGCAAAGAATGTTTTTCCTATGTTCTCTTCTAGGAGTTTTATGGTGTCATGTCTTATATTTAAGTCTTTGAGCCATTTTGAGTTTATTCTTGTGTGTGGTGTGACAATGTGTTTTAACTTCATTGAGGCTGTCAAACTTCCCCAACACCACCATTGCCCCCTGTGTCAAAGATAAATTGATCAGAGGTGTGGGTTTATTTCTGAGCTCTCCATTCTGTTCCATTGATCCATCTGTTTTTGTGCCAGTACCGCAACTGTTTTGATTACTGTAGCTTGGTAGTATTGTCTGATGTCTGGGAGGGTAATGCCTCCTACCTTGTTCTTTTTTCTCAGAATTGCTGCAGTTCTGAATTTTATGGTTCCATGTAAATTTTAGGATTATTTGTTATAGTTCTGTGAAAAATGTCATGGATCATTTGACAGGAATTGCATTAAACTTGTAGGTTACTTTGAGTAGTATGGCTATTTTAAACAATGTTAATTATTCCAATCCAAGAGCATGGAATGTCTTTCCATTTCTTTGAATCACCTTCAGTTTCTTTTATTAATGTTTTATAGTTCTCAACATGTAAGTCTTTTATATCCTTAGTCAGCTTTATTCCTAAGCATTTCTTTTTGAGACATAATTTTATATTCCCTTTCTGATATTCCCTTGTTTGTGTAAATAAATGCAGATTTCTATGTTGAACTTGTATCCTGCTACCTTGTTGAATTTGTCAATTCTAGTAGTTTTTGTGTAGAGTCTTTAGAGTTTTCTCTATGTAGGATCATGTCATCAGTATATAAAGACAACTTTACCCCTTCCCTTCCAATTTGGATACCTTTATTTATTTTTCTTATCTGATCACTTCCAATACCATGTTGAATATAAGTATTGTGAGTGAGCACCTTGCCTTGATCCAGATTTTAGTAAGAAGATGTTCAACTTTTCACCATTGAGTATTATATTGGCTATAGGTTTGTCATAAGTAGCTTTTATTATGTTCAGATATGTTCCCTCTATACTCACTTTCATGAGAGTTTTTATAATGAATGGATATTGAATTTTATAAAATGTTTTTTTCTGAATCTATTGAGATGCTCATGTAACTTTTGTCTTTTCTTTTGACGATGTGTTGTATCACATTCATTGATTTGTGTACATTGAACCATCCTTGTAAACTTGGGATGTATCAAACTTGGTTGTGGTATATGATCTTTTTTATGTGTTGCCAGATCTGGTTTGCTAATATTTTGTTGAGAATCTATATTCAAAGATATTAGCCTATAATTTTCTTTCTTGGTGGTATGTTTTTCTGGTTTTAGAATCAGGGTGACGGTGGCTTCACAGAATGTCTTTGAAAGTGTTCACACCTCTTCAGTCTTTTGGAAGAGCTTGAGAAGGATCAGTACAAGTTCTTCTTTGTATGCATGAGCTAAATTTTAATCTGCAATAAAAAGAAAAGCTAATTTGTGATATTTATAGATAGACATAAGATTTTATGTTGAAAATGAAATCTTTCATAGGACAAACCCATAATGATTTTACATACTTTTAACATGAGTCAACATACCAAAAATTTTAATTGTAATCAACAGTGCTATGTAAGATCTGTAAAAACATTATCCCCTTTCTTGTCCAATACCTGTTCTCCTCAAAATTC
This sequence comes from Oryx dammah, assembly GCF_014754425.2. Taxonomy (NCBI): domain Eukaryota; kingdom Metazoa; phylum Chordata; class Mammalia; order Artiodactyla; family Bovidae; genus Oryx; species Oryx dammah. The sequence continues at coordinate 67,348,193 of NW_024070189.1, read as the reverse complement.
AGAACTATCAAAGAAAAGGAGGGATTGAAACTAAGAAAGACTCTGTGGGGCCCTCCTGGGTATGAAAGCCTTTCTGTATTTGCCTTTTCTAAACTCTTCAGCCCCCAAGACCTTCCAAGTTCCAAAAAGCAGATTCAGTTACTAATTAGGGGAGAGAGGGAAAGCAGAAGCCAAGGAGGAGCAATCAAGAAACAATAGTGCAAGAATAAAGCAGGGTCTTGGTTCTTCTTCAAGGGATATGCATAATAGTGTATTTCTGAGTTCTTATATAGGAATTAAGATCCCACCCAGGTTCAGTTCAGTTTAGTTGCTCAGTCGTGTTCAACTCTTTGTGACCTCATGGACTGCAGCACTCCAGGCTTCTCTACCATCACCAACTCCCCACGCTTGCTCAAACTTACATCCATCGTGTCAGTGATGCCATCCAACCATCTCATCCTCTGCCATCCCCTTCTCCTACCTTCAGTCTTTCCCAGAATCAAGGTCTTTTTCCAATGAGTCAGTTCTTCACATCAGGTGGCCAAAGTATTGGAGTTTCAGCTTCAGCATCAGTCCTTCCAATGGATATTCAGGACTGATTTCCTTTAGGATGGACTGGTTGGATCTCCTTGCAGTCCAAGGGACTCTCAAGAGTCTTCTCCAACACCACAGTTCAAAAGCATCAATCCTTTGGTGCTCAGCTTTCTTTATAGTCCAACTCTCACATTCATACATGACTACTGGAAAAAACATAGGTTTGACTAGATGGACGTTTGTTGGCAAAGTAATGTCTCTGCTTTTTAATATGCTGTCTAGGTTGGTCATAACTTTTCTTCCAAGGAGCAAGCATCTTTTAACTTCATGGCTGCAGTCACCATCTGCAGTGATTTTGGAGCCCAAAAAAATAAAGTCTGTCCCTGTTTCCATTGTTTCCCCATCTTTGCTGTGAAGTGATGGAACTGGATGCCATGATCTTGGCTTTCTGAATATTGAGTTTTAAGCCAAGTTTTTCACTCTCCTCTTTCACTTTCATCAAGAGGCTCTTTAGTTCTTCTCTTTCTGCCATAAGGGAGATATCATCTGCGTATCTGAGGTTATCGATATTTCTCCCAGCAAACTTGATTCCAGCTTGTACTTCATCCAGCCCTGCATTTTGCATGATATATTCTGCATTTAAGTTAAATAAACAGGGTGACAGTATACAACCTAGATGTACTCCTTTCCCTATTTGGAACCAGTCTGTTGTTCCATGTCCAGTTCTAACTGTTACTTCTTGACCTGCATACAGATTTATCAAGAGGCAGGTAGTGTGATCTGGTATTCCCATCTCTTTATGAGTTTTCTACAGTTTGTTGTGATCCACAGAGTCAAAGGCTTTGGCATAGTCAATAAAGCAGAAGTAGATGTTTTTCTGGAACTCTGGTGCTTTTTCGATGATCCAACAGGATGTTGGCAATTTGATCTCTGACTCCTCTGCCTTTTCTAAATCCAGCTTGAACATCTGGAAGTTCATGGTTCATATACTGTTGAAGCCTGGCTTGGAGAATTTTGAGCATTACTTTGCTATCGTGTGAGATGAGTGCAATTGTGTGGTAGTTTGAACACTCTTTGGCATTGCCTTTCTTCGGGATTGGCATGAAAACTGACCTTTTCCAGGCCACTGCTGAGTTTTCCAAATTTGCTGGCATATTGAGTCAGCACTTTCACAGCATCATCTTTTAGGATTTGAAATAGCTCAACTGGAATTCCATCGCCTCCACTAGCTTTGTTCATAGTGGTGCTTCCTAAGGCCCACTTGACTTCGCATTCCAGGATGTCTGGCTCTAGGTGAGTGATCACAGCATCATGGTTATCTGGATCATGAAGATTTTTTTTGTATAGCTCTTCTGTGTATTCTTACCACCTCTTCTTAATATCTTCTGCTTCTATTAGGTCCATACCATGTCTGTCCTTTATTGTGCCCATCTTTGCATGAAATGTTCCCTTGGTGTCTCTAATTTGCTTGAAGAGATCTCTAGTCTTTCCCATTCTATTGTTTTCCTCTGTTTGCACTGATCACTGAGGAGAGCGTTCTTATCTTTCCATGCTATTCTTTGGAACTCTGCATTCAGATGGGTATATCTTTCCTTTTCTGCTTTGTCTTTCGCTTCTCTTTCCTCAGCTGTTTGTAAGGCCTCCCCAGACAGCCATTTTGCCTTTTTCCATTTCTTTTTCTTGAGGATGGTCTTGACCACTGCCTTCTGAACAGTGTCACAAACCGTCCATAGTTCTTCAGGCGCTCTATCAGATCTAATCCCTTGAATACCCACCCAGGTAGAAGATGGTAACTTTAAACTGAACACAAGCACATAGACCGGAGACTGGTTGGAACAAAAGGACTGATGATTGAGATTCCTGTAACACCACCCTGTTAACCACACCCCATCCAATCAGAGGAAAGTTCTCCAGGGAATCTTCTGGACCCAGGGAATCAAAACCAGGTCTTCTGCCTTGCAGGCATATTCTTTACCATCTGAGCCACCAGGGAAGCCAACAGTCTGCAGACCTCCAGCTAAATTTTTCCTATAAAAACTCTTCCCCCAGAATCATTGGGGAGTGCAGGTTTTCTGAGTACAAGCCACCCATTCTTCTTGCATGGCCCTTGTGGTAAATCTTTCTCTGCTCCAAACTGTGATGTTTTAGTTTGTTTGACCTCACTGTACATCAGGCACACGAACTTGAGTTCAACAACAAAACAATAAGAGAGAAAAGGACTCTTCTGATGCCAGATCCCAAGATTAAAACTATTTTAAAGTTTGTAGAATTTGACTTCCATATGGAAAGCTTGGACTTCCCTGGTGGCTCAGATAGAAAAGAATCTGCCTGCAGTGTGGGAGACCTGGGTTCAGTCCCTGGGTGGGGAAGATCCCCTGGAGAAGGGAATGGCAACGCACTCCAGTATTCTTGACTGGAGAATCCCATGGACAGAGGAGCCTGGCAGACTATAGTCCATGGGGTCACAGAGTCGGACATGACTGAGCGACTGACACACACACTCTGCATATAAGTTAAATGAGCAGGGTGACAACTTTTATGTTGTCATTTTTTTTCAGTCAACAGATGCTATTTTCAGTCTACAAGGAACAGAATCCCACACCCTCCTTCTGTCTTCCCAACCCAGAAAGTGAGTGTTGGGGAGGAGCGCAGGGTGGAAGGGCTTGAAACCTGGTGGAAACAGTGCCCTGACCTCCTCCTTCCATGGGGGAGAGTTGTTGCTGGGAAGAGGTGGCCCCCCAGAACCTATGTTGCCCATAGCCTTGTGTCTAGGTGGTGCCAAATAGCACCTCAGTTCATTCGAGTAGAGTAAAGTGCCCTACTTACAAATGAGTTCCATTCTGAGAGCACATTTGTAAGTCCAGTTTGTTCATTAAGTCCAGCAAAGTTAGCCTAGGTACCCAACTAACACAACTGGCTATATAGTACCGTACTGTAAAAGGTTTTATAATGTTTTCACACAATACATGAAAAACAAACACAAAAAAATAAAATGGTTTTAATTGTGAAATGAAATATTTCCTGCATATTGGTGGGCAAAAATATGTCACAGCTGTCTGTGATTCTGGCCCTCCAAATGTGAATGCGGGAAAGGGAACACAATGCCTGGGATCCAGCAGTTGCCAACACCCTGCACAGTGAATCCTGAAGAGCTGGGGAATGCAAGCAGCAGCCATCTGCCTCACCTGCCACCCCTTACAGTGAACGAGGAATTAAGGATATAAACAATCAGGAAACAGGATTTGGCCCCCAGATAGCTGAGGGGCACAATAAATCCAGTGAGCCCAAAGGCTGATGTCTTAGCATACATAGGAGAATGCTAAATGCCTTAACTTGATATCTGAGTTTCCTTACTTACCAGTAATCTTTGATGTTTAGACTGCCTGCCCACCCCCCTTGCTTTGTTGCAAACTTGTATATAACCTGACTCCCACTTTCGCCTCCTCAGAGCTTTTGAGCTGCTCTCTCCTAGGCTGGGGGTCCAAAACATTTCCAACAAATGAAATAACTCTGTTTACAGATTGTGACTAATATTTTTTAGTCAACATAATCTTACAGTACAGTACCTTGAAAAATACAGTAGTACAGTAAAATAGCTGGCATACAGGGGCTAGCATCAAGTAAACAGACAAGAGTTACTGACTGGAGGAAGGAGAGGAGGAGGGCAATGATAGAGGTGAAGGATTGTGAGCAATAGGAGATGAAAAGCAATCTTCAGTTTCACTTATGCCTGATATTGACAGCACAGGTTCAGGTTCCTACTGAATTCAATTCTATCTAGTCTTGAAAAAACGATCCAGTGATGTCTAGTTAGTAGCTCTCTTTCTTTTCATAGATGAGACATAACACTGGATTGCATACTGAACAGCTGCTGCAATCTTTGTGTACCATTCTACTTTCAGGTCCTGGGCCTCAAAAACTAACAGTGCCTCCTCAGAGAGAATCCCCTTGCCATTTCCTGCATCGTTAATCTCTTGGATTCTTCAGTGTAGGGAAAGAGCAAATTAGCCAAGATGATGTGGTCAGTCTCTCTCACCCCACAGCCTCTTGCTCTTGCCCCACGTTTTGTAAATAATGATTATGTAACAGCTGAGATCATTTATTGCACTGCTCATGTGTGGCAAGAGGTACTCGCTTGGACAGGGGCTACTTTTGTTATATAAGCTCCACTGGAAAAGCCCTGGGGGCTGTGTGTGGCATGCCTGTATGAGCTTCACTGTGAAAGCCCTGGCTGCTGCTTCCCTGGGGCTACACAGGAGCCGCATCATGATTACATTATATGAGGTTATGTTATGGCTTTGTTGTGGCTGCTGCTCTGGCTACTGCATCAGCAAGGAGAGAGACCATGTTTTGGCTGCCATGCCAGCGAGGAGAGAATAAACATGTCTGCAGTTCCTACGGCTCCTCACGTCTTCTTCCAGCCTCTTAGCTTGTGCCTTGCCTACCCTGAGTTCAGCAAACAGTGTGAACAGCAAGACAACTGGCGTCACGATCAGAATCAGCAATACATTCAGTTATTTCTTCCTCTTGTCTCTCTTCATGCTTTCTCTGGGCCTCCAATTCCATCAGCTCTTCATTAATAAGCTCCTCATGCTGGACAGCTAAGAGTTCAGTGAAGTCATTCTATAGCAGATCTAACTTCAAATAAAGATACTATACTACTGTACTCTGTACACAAAAGCACAGCCTCTTGTAGAGGATCCATGCATGTGACAATGTCTGCCAGACACATGAACTAACTTATGTGACTGGACACACAAATGCACACTCACATCTCTGAAAGTTTACAACTTGTAGATTCATATGTAGAGGACTTACTTTATGAGCAGAAGAGCTGCCTGACTCTTCCAGGGTGGGACAGTGAAGATGCAGGTGGAAGCCTGGGGCCAGAGCGAGGTGGACTTCAAGGAGGCTGGGGAACCTTGAGGACACAGGCAGAGAGGGCTTCTATATCTTGCCTGGAGGAGTGGTTACATGGGCACATTTGTCAAAACTCATTAGTCAACACATTTACATTTTACTGTATGTAAATCCTACAGTCCTGGAGGAGGATATGGCAACCCAATCCTGTATTCTTGCTGGAAAATTCCCATGGACAGAGGAGCCTGGCAGGCTATAGTTATACATAACTGAGTGCACACACACACAAATCCTACAATATATGAATAAAGCTAATTCTAAATAAAATAACCTGGGCAAATTTGCAAATTGTAAAGAGCTATAAAAATTAGTGATTCATGCTTTATCCAACTGTACAATGTAAACACAGAATTCTGTGGAGCTTCTCAGACATAGGGCTTATCCCAGAGCTCTGGCAGGGATTAAGGAGGAATTGGCAGCAAAGGGCTTCATCTAGGTGGGAAGTCCTAAACCCAGCCCAGAAGACAGGAATCCAGAGCTAACTATGAATAGCCAAGGAAAGGAATGTAGACATTGAACAGGAGTGGTGCTTTGCCCTCTTCCCTACTCTGGGAGGCAAGAGGTAGCAGTGCAAACAGAAGCGCATAGAATGGCATCAATTACTCTCAGTTACAGCAACATGAAAGAGTGCTTGCCCTGGACGGACCCTACTACTTCTCTGTTTAAAGTCCCTCCCTGAAATATCATATGACATCCCTATATGTGGAATCTAAAAAGAAATGATACAAATGAACTTACTATAAAAATGAACTTACTTATTTAAAAAAAAAAAGAGAAAGACTCACAGACAAGAGAACACACAGTTGCTAGGGGGAAGGATGGAGGGAAGGGATAGTTAGGGAGTTGGGGATAGACATGTAACATGCTGCTCTATTTAAAATAGATAACCAATGGAGACCTACTATATAACACATGGAACTCTGCTCAATGTTGTGTGGCAGCCTGGATGGAGGGGAGTTGGGGAGGGAGAATGGATACATGTATATATATGGCTGAGGCCCTTTGCTGTTCACCTCAAACTATCACAGCATTGTTAATCAGCTGTACTCCAATACAAAGTAAAATGTTTAAAAAGTAAATAAACACCCTCTTGTACTGTCTTCCTGTTGTCTTTCTACCTGCATCCTACAATCTGAGAGAGCTTCCTAGTATGAAAACCCCATCCTATTCCTACTTCTGTACTTACCTCTGCCATGGCCCTCTTCAGCCCTCCATCTAAGGCCTGAGTCCTTCCACCATGTGGAACCTCCCAGAATCTAGCCCTGCTCACCCGCCAGCTGCCTTCCCAAACCTCAGGACCCTGATTCCCATTCCTGTGTGACTCTTTGCTGTTCCCCTAAAGTACTGCTTCTTCCTCACATCAAGCCTGAGTGGGGAACTTCCAGGAGGTTCTAAGAGCATGTCAGCTCTGGTGGTGCCCTTGGTGGCTGGAGTCAGCAGCCACATGAAGATGAAGATGTAAGCAAGCTATGCTGTGGCCTGTGCAGTCACAGTGACAGTAACTATGGAGATCTGGGGAGGAAATGGAAAGGGAGAGGGGATCCTGAGACACAGAAGCAGCTATAACCTCAGTGAGGTCAGCATGGTCTGAAGGAAGTGGCCCAGGGCTGTGTCTTCCACATCACTCTTTCTGGTGGTCCTCTCTCTGCCTAGAGCATGGAGAGAGCTACTTTCAAACTGGAGTCATTTGCTAATGACTAGTATTTGCTCCTTGTCAGGGAGCTACGTTGGCAGCTCTTACAACCCCATTCATCAGGCATAGTGATAACACTATCCCTTTAGTACAGGTGGGAAACTGAGGCCTGGAGAGATGATATATGTTGCCCAAGTTTCTAGGCTGGAATTTGAAGCTATGCTTCTAACTCTAGAGGCCATGCCAGGCTCTTCCATTCACGGAATTCTCCAGGCAAGAATACTGGAGTGGGCTGCCATGCCCTCCCCCAGGGGATCTTCCTGACCCAGGGATCAGAGCTGCATCTCCTGTGTCTCCTGCATCACAGGTGGATTCTTTGCCTCAGAGCCACTGGGAAACCCCACTACCAAGCCATACTGGCTCTAAACCTGGTACCTTGATCCTGCAAGCTGCATTTGAATAAACTACTTCCTCCCAAGCCATGTAATTGAAGCCTGACCCCTGCAGCAGGCTGCATAATCCTCTAGACTCTCTTCTTGTCAATAAGCTGGATGCAGAACACTAACCAAGATCCCAAGAATCCCAGAAAATGGGAGAACGGAACTGTAGGATAGAAAGAGTCTGGCCTCTTCCTCACTCTTAGAGGGGAGCTGCCCAGTCAGGAACATCTATATGTGTTTAAATAACTTAGAAATGAACTTTTCTTGTATTAAACCCCTAAGTTTTTTGGTTTTGTTTTGTTTTTGTTTTTTACTGATATCTATTTGTTACAACAGTATAGTTTGTTATTAATTGCAAAGGGCAAAAACAGTAACTTTATGTTGGAGAAACCTGGCTGATATCACCTTAAAGAAGCAATCAAGATTAGCATCACCAGTTGATACAACGTCAACATCATGTAACTTCTGGGACTTCCTTGGTGGTACAATGGCTAAGACTCCATGCTCCCAGTGCAGGGGGTGCTGAGTTTGATCCCTGGTCAGGAACTGGATCCCACATGCTGCAACTGAGAGTTTGTATGCCACAACTAAAAAATCCACATGTCACAACGAAGATTGAAGATCGTATGTGTTGCAGCTAAGACCCAGTGCAACCAAATAAATAATGTTTTTTAACTATGTAGCTCCTGATAAGAAGTACTGGAGTTCTATACCCATGTCCCATTTCATGCAAGGCTATGAGACATACCATTTCTATGGGATACTTGCCAAAAAACATAGCTTCAATCTTATCATGAGAAAACTTCAAACAATCTCAAATTTCTAAAAAAAAAAACTGGTCAGTGAAATGAAGACTCCAAAACGGTAACAGAGTATGGGAGACTGAGGAGACATAAACAACTAAATGCAAAGAATTGGGTCCTGTACCAGAGAAAGGACATTAGTGAAAAGTGGCAAAACTCAGATGAGGTCTATTAGTTAACAGTATTGTTTCAATGCTCATTTCCCAATTTCAGTAATTGTTTTGTTTTTTGTTTTTTTCACTTTATTTTACTTTACAATACTGTATTGGTTTTGCCATACATCAACATGAATCCGCCACGGGTGTACACGTGTTCCCCATCCTGAACCCCCCTCCCTCCTCCCTCCCCATACCATCTCTCTGGGTCATCCCAGTGCACCAGCCCCAAGCATCCTGTATCATGCATCGAACCTAGACTGGTGATTCATTTCTTATATGATATTATATATGTTTCAATGCCATTCTCCCAAATCATCCCACCCTCTCCCTCTCCCACAGAGTCCAAAAGACTCTTCTATACATCTGTGTCTCTTTTGCTGTCTTGCATACAGGGTTATTGTTATCATCTTTCTAAATTCCACATATATGTGTTAGTATACTGTATTGGTGTTTTTCTTTCTGGCTTACTTCACTCTGTATAATCGGCTCCAGTTTCATCTATCTCATTAGAACTGATTCAAATGTATTCTTTTTAATGGCTGAGTAATACTCCATTGTGTATATGTACCACAGCTTTCTTATCCATTCATCTGCTGATGGACATCTAGGTTGCTTCCATGTCTTGGCTATTATAAACAGTGCGGCGATGAACATTGGAGTACACATGTCTCTTTCAATTCTGGTTTCCTAGGTGTGTATGCCCAGCAGTGGGATTGCTGGGTCATAAGGCAGTTCTATTTCCAGTTTTATAAGGAGTCTCCACACTGTTCTTCATAGTGGCTGTACTAGTTTGCATTCCCACCAACAGTATAAAAGTGTTCCCTTTTCTCCACACCTTCTCCTGCATTTATTCTTTGTAGACTTTTGGATCGCAGCCATTCTGACTGGTGTGAAATGGTACCTCACTGTGGTTTTGATTTGCATTTCTCTGATAATGAGTGATGTTGAGCATCTTTTCATGTGTTTGTTAGCCATCTGTATGTTTTCTTTGGAGAAATGTTTATTTAGTTCTTTGGCCCATTTTTTGATTGGGTCATTTATTTTTCTGGAATTAAGCTGCAGGAGTTGCTTGTATATTTTTGAGATTAGTTGTTTGTCAGTTGCTTCGTTTGGTATTATTTTCTCCCATTCTGAAGGCTGTCTTTTCACCTTGCTTATAGTTTCCTTTGTTGCACAGAAGCTTTTAATTTTAATTAGATCCCATTTGTTTATTTTTGCTTTTATTTCCAGTATTCTGAGAGGTGGGTCATAGGGGATCCTGCTGTGATTTATGTTGGAGAGTGTTTTGCCTATGCTCTCCTCTAGGAGTTTTATAGCTTCTGGTCTTCAATTTCAGTAATTGTACCGTGGTTATCTAAGATGTGAACATAAGAGGAAGGTGGGTGAGGGGGTACTAGAACTCTGAACTGTTTTTGAAACTCTTTGAGAAATCTAAAATTGCTTCAAAATTTAAAAAAAAATAAGTAAATAAGGATGAATGTGGTGATGAGTTACCACCAGACAGCCCTTCTGGAGGCTTTGGTCTTAATCATCATTGGCAAGCCTGGACAATAAAGACCCACACTGGTTTATACCTTTAAAAGTTTTTATTACAGAAAACCCCATTTTTTCAAGTCCAGCTCAAAGCAACCCCCCCACTTGTTTTGTTTTGTTTTGTTTTACTAAATCTGGGCTTCTGTACATATTAGACCGATTGGTTTTCTTGCTCCTTGGGTATCTGCTACGGAGTCGAGGACTCTGCCATTGATCGTAGGTTCTCCGAGGGGAGGGGCTGGAACTCTGTAGCCATGTTCCATTCCGTGACATCTGGTCAGCAAGGTACTGACAGCATTACCCCCCTGCCTGGGAGGCTAGGCAGGGGAATCTGCCAGCCTTCAGCACCCCCTGTGCACCCACTTTGGGTCTCGTGGTGACAGGGCTCTAGACAATGTCACTGTGATCTCTGACTACAGCCAATACAACTGCTGGCATCAACACAGGGCATTATGGCTGGGACACTCCCTGAGTGTGAGGATGGGGAGAGTGGCATATCAGTCCCCAGAAATGCAAGGTTGCAGGCAAAAGAGGCCAGCACAGCAGAAGGCTCTGCTTCTCAGAAGCAAACTGGGAAGGGATCAGAGAGGTCCTGGGAGCCCACAAACAAAGGTGCAAGGATTTCAAAGGCAAGGAGCTGGGAAGTGATGGTGGACAGTGGCTTGAAGGAAGCCCGGCCCAGAACATATCAGGACAGATTTGATCAGTGAGTGAACCAATGCTTTAATAATAAAGAATAATGTGGCTATCACAGGACATTGCCTGGATGGCTGTGACTGCTACTGCTACTCACTGAGCATTTAAACAGGGGAGGGGAGTGTTTGAGGGTGCAGATCTCAGAGCAGCAGCCTTAGCAGGAGGATGCTGGCTAGGGCCAAGGGTGTGAAGGAGGCTTGAGAGCCAGTGTCAGAGGTGGTGGCCGGCGTAGGGGTAGTGGTTGTTGAGGGGGAGCTGTCTACACACTCAAACTCTCGGAAAGTGACTCCTCTGAATGTCCGATTCTCAGCACCCAGGAACTCACAGGTGAAGTTGCTGACATTGGAGCAACCTTTCAGCACGAGCGTTGTCGTCTCTGTGAATGCAAACGAGATAGTAAGGACTTTACAGTCCCTTCACCCTCCCTCCCCAAGTGACCTGCAAGAGCTGAAACAGGTCTGTTCCTGAAACAGGAGCTTGGAGAAAGGAGCCCAGGATGAAGAACAATGACTGAAGGGTAATGGCACGGTGACCTTGGAGGTGAGGGTCTAGATCCCCTCCCTGACCCAGTCCCAGAGGAAACTGAGGCTCTTGGAGGTAGATGTGAGCCTGAGTTCACAGCTCAGGGCCAGAGCTGGACCTAGGACTCAAATCTTCAGTTTTTTCCTGAGTTGCTGGCAAGGGGTGAAATGCAGGAACAGGTTCAGACCCTCCACAAATCCTCTGTTCTCAATCCAAGAAGTCAGCACTTCAGACTGCTCCTGGCCTCCACTCCTCTAAGCTCTGCTTTCCATCCCCATTCCTCTCTGGACCTGAGTTCTCTCTACCTGAGTTTTCCTTGAGAAGATGAGAAACAGTAAGAGGGGATACAAAGAGACTACCACGTCTTTACTCTTAATCTGTGTTGTGATGTGTTGAACTCTATTTTAAGGTAAGGTCCTAGGAAAAGACCAAGGGAATTTGCAAAGAAGATGTGATTGTGATTGCAGCTACCTTTTATTGAGTACCGATTATGTACCAGTACTGCTCTATGATAGTGTATGCGTATTATTCAGTCGTTAAGTCATGTCCAACTCTTCGTGATTGCTTTGAAGGCTGCAAGCCAAATTGTCCTGAAGGACAGGCAATTCACAGAGGAGGAGGGGGCTGGAGGAGGTGACTGGCTATTTGTTAGAGTCAGGGCTACAATTTGAGTTCAAGGCTGACTCCATCCTTGCTCTGAGAAGGAAGGAGAAACTTCCAAATACCAGTAAAGAAAGAAATTCATTGCTGTTTTAGAGCAAATATCAGTGTTGAAGATTGAATTAGAGTGTGTGAGGAAGATATGTTGCTTGGCACATGTCTGAAGTATTTTTTTTAAGTGACCTTGGGAAAAAACAAAAACAAAATCCTACATTTATGATGACTTTGATCTGTCTGGCTTTCAGATTAAGTCAAGGCCTGGGACTTTGCAGACACCTTGGAGTAAGGTAAGCAGAAACAGCAAGTCCTTCTTATGCCATTGCTGCCCTCAGGCAAAGCTTTAGAATTAGACATCAGAGCTGTGTAGACCTCAAGACCCTTAAATGCATATTATTACCTGACATAAATCACTTTGAAAAGACTACAAACTATACGATTTCAACCATATAAATTCTGATAAAGGCAAAACTATAGAAAGAGTAAAGAAAAATCAGAGGTTGCCAGGGGTTAGGGTTAGATAGAGCACAGAGGACTTTCAGGTCAGTGACACTATTATGCAAGATACTATGACAGTAGACACATGTCATCATACATTTGTCAAAACCCATATAATATACAGCACAAACAGCGAACCCTAATGGACTCTAAATGATAGTGATGTGCCAGTATAGGCTCACGGATGATAACAATGTACCTTTTTGGTGGACGATGTTGATAGTGGAGAAGGCTATATATGTGTAGGGGAAAACATTATAGAAAAAATATATCTTCCTCTCAAGCAACCTAGATAGTATATTCAAAAGCAGAGACTTTACTTTGCCGACTAAGGTCCATCTAGTCAAGGCTATGGTTTTTCCAGTGGTCATGTATGGATGTGAGAGTTGGACTATAAAGAAAGCTGAGCACCGAAGAACTGATGCTTTTGAACTGTGGTGTTGGAGAAGACTCTTGAGAGTCCCTTGGACTACAAGGAGATCCAACCAGTCCATTCTGAAGGAGATCAACCCTGGGATTTCTTTGGAAGGAATGATGCTAAAGCTGAAGTTCCAGTACTTTGGCCACCTCATGCAAAGAGTTGACTCATTGGAGAAGACTTTGATGCTGGGAGGGATTGGGGGCAGGAGAAGAAGGGGACGACTGAGGATAAGATGGTTGGATAGCATCACTGACTCGATGGACACGAATCTGAGTGAACTCCGGGAGTTGGTGATGGACAGGGAGGCCTGGCGTGCTGCAATTCATGGGGTCGCAAAGAGTCGGACACGACTGAGCGACTGAACTGAACTCAACTCAACTCAATTTTCCTGTGAATCTATCTAAAACTTCTCTAAAAAATAAAGTCAATCCTTTTTTTTTTTTTAAGTAAAAAGAAGTTCAGGAGAAGTATAAAGTTTGGCCCCACTAAGAAATCTGCAATTACAATTATGCATCAATTTCCGAAACCATAACTGCCATTTAACAAAAGTTGAAATCAAATTGTACTTGGATATTGGTGCTCTTTAAACTCTTATTATTGTAAGGTACACTGTGGCAGAGACTGACTGACTGTTCATTTTAGTTGTATGCCTCTTCCTTTCCTGCTGTGTCACCAGTGGATTAAATTTCTACCTTCCAGGGCAGTCTGAGTCCCAGACAACAGAATGTGGAAGGGAGTGAAGCACTCGGTTCTAGGCATTGCCTGTAATAACCTTCCTGCCTTCCTCCACTCCCCCTCTTCTTACCCCACCTGCTGGTGAGATGCAAAGAATACAGAAGAGAGCTGCCAAGTCCTGAGTGAGTAGGGGCTGGAGCCTCAAGATGAAAAGAATCCAGGGCCCTGGATTCTGCAATGAACTACTCCATGAACGAGAAATAAACTATGTTGCATTGAGCCATAGGACATGGAAGTTGCCCTTTAACAGTAATTAAGTAACATTAATAGTGTTATATTGGTAATATTAGCATTAGTAATTGGCTAGTAATAGTTAATAAATGTATTATTATTTAAATAATCATGCATAACATTTGTCTAAATATTTAAAGAATAATAGTTATTAGTTTTATATTGTATGATGGTTCATTTGTATCTCATAACAGTTACTATCAAATTACTCCTGTAGAAAAGAACAGTTAGTTGGATTTTTTTAGACAAATCATCAGTATTGTTCATTTTCAAATATCCAGTGAATTTTTTAAGTGGGAAACACTGTGTTGATTTACACCATGACCAAAGGGAATAGATCATAGCTAAAATGTAAAATAGCTTTTTTATTTCAATGTTGGTTTTGTTCTTTTTCCAGTTGGTTGGGTATTAAAGCCCGATTTGAGTCTCCCTTCTAGGCAACTCTAGTTTTCAGAAGCCAACAGCTCTCAGTGACAGGTAGAGAAGGGAAGTTACATATAAAAAGCAATAAAAGTCAAATCCACCCACACCTACAGAACAGCTCAACCTAGTAGAGAAATAAATGCCAGGAGTGACGTGATGCCCTTAAATGACCCTGGTTTGATTAAAAGTCATAAAGAGAATAGAATTCAAAAGATGGACAGCCCAGGAGGAATGACACTGGACTGAGGAGGCAAAAATAGCAAGCAACTCAAGGCTACATTAGCAGCCTAACTATCTCAAATGTACCCTGACCTTATTTCCTCATCCTGTCTCCACCAGGCCTTTTTTGTGAATCCAGAATTTATGATCCAAGGTGTAACCTGTGTTTTAAACTCAAGTCCCATAAAAAGGAATTCACATACCATTTATAAATTCTGCAATTATACTGACACATCTTTCTCCAGAACATTTCTGGGTTTCATTACAGGAAGTTTCATTATTTCCATAACACGCAGGGCACTCTATGTTTCTGGACATCTCTTGTTGTGGAGGAGCTGGGTAGAATAAGAATCGTTAACTCAGAACAGTGTTATCACAAAGATCATGGTATTGCCTGGAGTGGAAGGGGAAATGCAGACAAAAATGCTAGCCAGAGAGGCCTCTCAGGGTCTCTGCATGCTCAGGAATCTCCGATCCTGCCATAAAAATAGCAGTCATCCTATTCCCATGACTCACCAAAGTTATCTGCAGCACTTTCCCTCATAGATCTGCCCTTACAGACCATCCACCCTTCAAGAACTGTGGTTGATGACTGGGTTGGGATGTGATGGGAAAGGTAAGATTTTGAGCTAAAACTAACATGAGCCAGCTATTCTGGATTTAGCCAACAGGTATGTGACTATTACTAAATCTTGCTCTGAACAAATGAAATCAAGTAATTATTTATCATTGTGACTTTTATTTTTTTTAAAAATTATACGAGACCCAGCTCTGCTATTAATGAACCATGCTCTATGACTATGGCCATATTTTCTCCTCTTCAAAACAAAGGTTTGATCCAAGCCAGCGGTTCTCAAATGATGGTCCAGGAACTCCTGGGGATCCCTGAGATCCTTCCAGGGAGTCCACTAGGTCAAAATTATTTTCATGATGATACTAAGATGTTCTTTGCCTCTTTGTCTTTCCTTCAGGGAAATACAATGGAGTTTTCCAGTGGCAACATGACATGTGAGATTGCAACAGAATAAATGAACAAGCAAATCTGAGAACCAGCTGTATTCTATTAAACCAGAAATTAAAGTGTTTTGAAAAAACATGGAGCAATGCCATTCTTTCCACTAAATATATTTTGTTTTGAAAAATAATTATTTCTATTCTAATAACATTAAAATGTTATTAATGTTAACATGTAATGGGTTTTATTATTTTTTGGTAACTAACTGAGCAACTTCACTTTCACTTTTCACTTTCATGCATTGGAGAAGGAAATGGCAACCCACTCCAGTGTTCTTGCCTGGAGAATCCCAGGGACGGCGGAGCCTGGTGGGCTGCCGTCTATGGGGTCGCACAGAGTCAGACACGACTGAAGCGACTTAGCAGTAGCAGCAGCAACAGATATTTTTAAAAATTTTTAGCCTTATTTTTAATACAGTAAATATTGATAGATATAGTCCACAGAAACAGAAGTTATTTGGGGTCCCTCTGTAATTTTCAAGACTTAGCATCTGGAAAGAGGGTGTGAGGCCACAAAATTTGAAAGCTACTAATGAGCAGCCTCCCACACAGGTTGAAGCGCTGTGATTTCTGTCTTTACTAAGAAACGGAAAGCATAATGGGAGTGCTGGTTTTCTTCATTTGTTTCTCAAGTAACTGTTGTATGTCAGCTGTTAATGTTACCCAGCTATGCACTGAAGTGCCTAGACTTAAACTGTCCATCTAAGATTGACAATCACAAGTAGTGAAAGAAGGGATGGATATGGGAGGACAGAGGGAAGATGTGGCCAGCACCCACCGGTGGTATTACTGGTTTGATTGCATGCCTTTCCTAGGCAACACTGGCTTTCAAAGTGGAAGATTTCTTTTGCAGATACGAAGACCGTGAAAGGCTCAACCATAGTGTCATCGCAGTTCTCTTCAGAGCAGGCATGATCCTCATACCGTGTGGGGTTTCCTTCTACACAAAGGCAAACACAGACTATCAGTCCTGGGTACAAAGCGTTCAGGGAGCAACTGCTTTAGGCAAGGACAGAAAAAGTACTCTCAGTTCAATGCAATTTAGGGGACACTGAAGAGAGTTTCCTGCAAAAAGAAAAAATCCTTCCCCAAAAAGTAGTTTCTGGCTTCAGCGGGAGATTTTGCAGCTTAAATTGCAGGTGAAAGGCTGATGGGTGAAGTGGGTGGTTCACACTGACACCCCCAGAGACCACTGATCAGTCTTAACATCTCTAAATACAGCCAAGCAGACATGATGGGTCTATGCACAACATGATATTGAACCTGAAACTAGTAAAGCTTATAGACCAAAGCTATGCAATATGGTGGTCATTTATAAAGCTCTATGTGGTCATTTGCAAATCACTTCCTCATATTTCAAGAGATCAATATCTGAATATACATATAAGACAGCACTGATATACACATTAACATCACTGAAAAAAACTTCTACTGAACAGCATGAGTACAGTTTACAGGAAATGCCAGGAAGAGGGAAACAAGTGAAATGACATCACAAAGAAGCAATCAAGCAAAGCCAGAATATAAGATAGCTACAGGACAAATGCCCCTATTTCACCAACAATTCAATGAAATTGAGCAAAAAAAAAGATCCTACTAAACAAACTAGGCATGATAGACTTAACAGCAAAATGTAATTTTGTTTGGGTCCAAATTCCAATGCATCAATTATATCTCAATATCTTTGAAGTATATTGAACATTTTTAAGGTCATCTTAATTTTAAAATTTAAAATTATAGCTAATTTTCTTAGGTGTGATCCTTGTATGGTAGTTATGTAAAAAGTGGGGGAGAGTTCTTATCAGAGATGAATAATGAAGCGTTTATAGGGGAAATAATATGTTATCTAGATTTGCTTTAAAATACTATGGGGAGTAAATTAGGAGTTAAGGATTAAAATATGCATGTCACTATACATAAAATAAATAACCAACAAGGACCTACTGAATAGCCCAGGGAACCATACTCAATAACTTGTAATAACCTATAATGGAAAAGAATCCATTTTCCTAAAATGAAAAAGAATTTGTGTGTGTGTGTGTTTGTGAGACTCACTTTGCTGTACACCTGAAACTAACACAGTATTGTAAATCAACTATATTTCAATAAAAATTTAAAGAATAAAAATTCTATGGGAAAAAAATAGCAAAATGTTAATTGTTGACACAGGACCACAGTTCACTATACTCCTCTTCCTGCTTTTGTGTACGTTTGAAATGTTCATAATAAAAAGTTAAAAATAAATCAAAATGCTCTGAGAGAGCTGTAACAATCATACCAGCAAAACACCCTGGAAGGGAGTCTGAGTGAAAGTATGTTGAATCTGAAACAGGAAGGAACACTGAGAGGAAGGAAAGGGGAGCAGAGAATGGAAAAATGAAAGCACCTAGAGAAAGCTGGCTGCTTGTAATGTGGCTAAGAGCTGCCCCTGCTTCTCATGTTCATTAGTATGGGCCTACAATGACGTTTCAGCCAGAGGAAGCAATTCCAAGGAGCCACAGCGGCTTGTGTGCTTGCTTGGCTCTACCACTTGCGTGTTGCTTCTCCTGGGAGGTGCCTTCATGACTGCCTCTCTCCGTGCACAGGCCAGCCTTAGCCTTCCTTTTCCTGGCCAGCCCCTCCAGCACCTGCCCTGTGCAAGTTCCAGAAATGAGAATGATCACCCCCTGAGGCTCACCATGATAAAAGTTGGTTGAGAAACTTGTACAGCTGATGTTGGCACTTGGGGGACACTCTGTGGCACCTTTTGCATCACAGACCTCTTTCAATGAATTACACTGTACACAGCTCAGGGTATTCTGGGATTCTGGGGAGACAAAATATTTGGCATCATCAACATTCAGGAGACATTAATAGAGTTTGCTTTGGACAAAGCACCACACTTACCTCAGGTTAAAAGAATAGCCAAGATGGCATCCCTTCCCTCTGAGGTCCCCCAAACTTTAAGCTGTGAGATGTCTACCATTCTCCGGTTGGAAGACCCAACCTTGACCCACAGCACAGAGTGGTATCACAGGGTGCAGTGTGCAATAAGGGGTCTCACAGGCTTCATTGCCCACATCTTGACAAGAGGTCACTTGGGATTCCAGAGCACCAAGACTGACAAGAATCTGGTGAGGTGGAAAATGGGGTCTTCATTCCAAAAGGGAGTAGCGTGGTTTCCCTCACCTACAGCTGCAACCGTGAGCACGACGATGATGCCAGCAAAGAGGAAGCCCTTCATGGTGCTGGACATATGCCTCCTGAGGACGAGAACTGTGGCTGCAGAGAGAGGCACAAAGAGGACAGTCCAGGGATTCAGAAGATTGCTAGAGCGTGATATCCCCTAGGGTTGCAATCACACTCCAACAAACCTAGCCAAACCTTGTGACAGAAGGAATCAACATCGTCAGCTGGAAGCACAGAGCCATGATACAGATTCAAACCTGCCTTTATACCCACAAGAATCTGAGTTTTCCCTTTGCCTACAAAGGTACCTACACGCACAGGTACGAAAGCCCAGGGCATTTCCTACAGGGCCAGTATAGGTACAAAACGGGCAGGCAGATGACTCCCATCCCACTGAGGATGGGAGTCCAGGAAGAAAGCTGGACTATGCTCTCCCAGAGCACAGTGTCCATCCTCTGGTTGGAATCTTGCCACATTCACATAATGCCCTTTAGGGGCTCTGTCTCTGCCATCACCACTCCAATAAGCAGATATCTACTGAGCACTTACTCTGTTCTGAACATTCACGTGCACTGATTCATGTGATTCCTCCACCTCTGTAGGCAGGTACTATTATTAGGATCACCTTTATTTCAAAGGGGGAAATTAAACCCCAGAGAAGTTAGGTAAGCACTCAAAGTCAAGGTCACACTCCTGAGAGGAATAAAAGCTGGATTTGGCCCAGATCCCTAATCCTCAGTCCATACTGCCTCCAACAGACATGACTCCCAAAGCCTCAGACCCAAAGGTCCCAGCACACCTCTGACTGGTCTGTCATCAACCTCTCTGAACCTGTAAGTTGTCTAATAGCTAAGGTTTAGCTGTATTTATTAAGATCCTGAGAGTTGGAGATTAGAAAATGTAAACTGCTATATATAGAATGGATAAACAACCAGTTCCTACTGTATAGCACAAGGGACTATATTCAATATCTTGTGATAATCCATAATGTAAAAGAATATTTTTTAAAAAAGAATGCCTATATGTGTAAAACTGAGTCACTTTGCTCTACAGCAGATTAGCACAACATTGTGTATCAGCTATACTTTAAATAAATAAATAAATATCCTGAATCAGAGCTCCTAAAATTTCAATTTGCCCATGTATCAAAGCAGCATGAAATGGAACTGTCTGGCTCTGCACTGAGTCCTTCTTTATCATTAGCTCATTTATCCTGTGAACAGTAGGCAGGAGCCACATGTGGCCACTTACATTTTGATTCATTGAAGGAATAAAAAGGAAACATATTATTTCTCAGACCAGCAATGTTCCAGTGCCCAGAGGCCACCTGTGGCTGGTGGCTGCTGTACTGGCCAGTGCAGGTATGAAACAAGTCCCAGGGCACAGTGCTGCTATAAAGATTTTTGCCTACTCCCCAGCTGAAAAACCTGCAGAAGGAGGGATAATGAAAATTGCCCAAACTTACTCAGCTTGTAAGACCAAAAGTGAGACTCCATTTGGGGTCCTTCCAGGTCCAAAACCAAGCTGTACCATGATAACTGCCACTTATTAAAGAGCAGCAAACCTTCTACTGGGCGTTGCAACCCACCGCCTGCATCGCACTTCACCAAGCACACATACATGTACCCCCTCCCAACATACACACATACACGCACAACACTGTGATCATCTAGTTAGCTTATTAGGGGTCAGTGCAAAGAAAGAGAAACTAGTCACAGTCAGGGAAGACAGATGGCCCATCACTTATCTAATGGCCCCAACATTTAGAGAGCCAAGGAGAGAAAGTATGTTTGGTTTGGAGGTTGTGGCAGATGTCCCATGCATTGTCGCCTACATCCTCCCCTGCCCAGTCACTGCTCCAGGCACAGAACCCCAGTGCAGAGAGGTTCAGACACTGGGCTTCCTAGGAAGGGCATCTCAAGCCTTGTGGGTGTAAAGGAAGAGGAGCTAGGGCAAAAAATGAGAAAGAGGCTACAGAAGCCACATCAATTAAGTGCACAAATCACCTCAGCCCAGGTACCGACCTGATGATTAGCCTCATTTTCAGAGGGACATAGTGGAGGCCCAGAGTGGTCAGGACTCTGCCCAGGAACGGACAGCAGAGAGACAGAGACTGAAGATGGTGGGACCAAGGGGCCAGCGAGCTGGAGGCCAGGGCAGAGGGCCCCATAGGGAAAATGAGAGCAAGCGCACCTGTACACCCCTTTGCAAAGTCCTTCCCCCTCATTCTATCGCTGGACATTTTCAGCAGTCTGAGAGGGTCCCGTCACAATCGCTTTCATATTACACAGAGGAGCACGAGCTCACAGAAACTGCAAGAAGGACACGAACACACAGAGCAAAGTCCAGAACCTCTCGACTCCAGCCTTCCCCTCCCGGGCACTGCTGAAGCAGTGAGAACCGAGAGAACGCCCTGGACCCCAGACAGCTCTGAACGCCTTTCCCCTGCTCTCAGCTGCTCCCAGGCTGGGCCCCGCTTCAAAGCTCAGCCCCACTCCTTTACCTTCTCTGTCTGGCCCAGAGACTGCCCTGCAGAAGGTGGATCCCAGCAGAAGGCTGGAGAAGGTGTGTGAGGGGCCTTATATAGCAGGTGGCTGCACAATCAGAAAGCACAACCACCTACAGGGAGGGGCTTCTGGGCCAGACTGGGCCCTGCCCAACTGTAGAGCCATACACGGCTTAACCCTTGGCAGCTATGATGCTGGTCAAGTCTCTGAAGCCTCCAGGAACTGGGAAAAACTTTGGTCAGGGCCTGCCTTTGGCAAAAGATACAAAGGAGCCAGATACGTCCCTGGCATTGTCTCATGTGGGCTGCCACCCACCAGATGGATTCCATGACCAGTAGATGGATCACAAGTATCACTTTATCCTGACCTCATAAAGCAGTCACCTTGATTAGCCCATCTGCTGATGAGGAAACCAAGGTACATAAGAGAAACCTAAAAGGGCTTCCCTGGTGGCTCAGTGGAGAAGAATCTGCCTGCCAGTGCAGGAGACAGGTTCAATCCACGGTCCGGGAAGATCCCACATACCTCGGAGCAGCTAAGCCTGGGAACGAAACTACTGAAGCCAGTGGGCCTGGAGCCAGTGCTTCACAAAGCCACCACAATGAGAAGCCCGGGCACCACAAGAGAGTAGCCCCTGCTTGCTGCAACTGGAGAAAAAGTCCGCGCAGCAATGAAGACCCAGCACAACCAAAAAATAAATAAATAGATGATTTTTAAAAAAGAGAGAGAAAGATAACAGATTCTCCCAAGATTACACAGCTCGGAAAGAGTCAAACTCAGAATCAGGTCACACGGGGGTTGTGCAGCTCAGGGAAGAAGCTCAGGTCTCCTTGGGCAAGTGTCTGAATTTCACTAATTCTTAGGGTCCTCCAGCCAAGATGAGGATAAACTCACTGTACAATCTCACAGGGTAGAGGGGCCTTGAAGCCCCTGCTGGCAGAATACCCTGTGCACCTCAGTGAGGGGCCCACAGCCCCCGCTGCTGCTGCCCCCCACACCCTAGGCATTTCGTCTGGCAGCACGGTCTGGGCAGCCTCTGTTGGTGAGAGCAGAAGCAGGCCAGGATCCTCCTAGCACCTTCCCATCGTGGTGTGTGTGCTTCTGGCTTTGAGTGTGGATCTGAGCTCTCTTCCCTCCTGCTGTTCCTGCCCCTTCAGACACTTACACTCTCACCCACAGACACACCACACACACAAAGGTTTCAGGTAGGCATCTCACCAACACTTCCCAGCTGGCAGTTAAATCTTAAGAGTTCTCTGCTCTTGAATATACTCCTTATCCATCTGCTGCCCGCTCTGTCTGGACTGTGGCTCAGGTCTCCTTCTTTCCTTAAATTCACGCATTTAATCAACAAATGGGGCATCCCATGCCCACTCTGGGAATTTGGGAGGTATTTGGGCAAAGAGAGACTTTGCCTTCTGCAGGAGTATAGTCTAGAGGGAGGGACATGACACAAATAAAGTAAGAAATAAGCAACTGACAGGGTAGATTAGGATATGGTGACTGCACCGGCAGAAAAAGAGTCAAGTGAGTTATCAACTGTGCTGGGGGAGGGGCACATGATTCCATTTTAAATAGAGAGGCATTGGTCTCATGGAGAAGGCAGAATCTGAATTATTTCTATATGCAGATCCTCTGGCCATCTCCTTTCTTACCCTTCTGCCATCAGTCTGACTACAACAGCATTTTCCAAAACAAAGGTAGCTCCCTCCTTAATAGAATCCTGCTGCTGCTGCTGCTGCTGCTGCTGCTGCTAAGTCACTTCAGTCGTGTCCGACTCTGTGTGACCCCATAGACTGCAGCCCACCAGGCTTCCCAGTCCCTGGGATTCTCCAGGCAAGAACACTGGAGTTGGTTGCCATTTCCTTCTCCAATGCATGAAAGTGAAGTCACTCAGTCGTGTCCGACTCTTAGCGACCCCACGGACTGTAGCCTACCAGGCTCCTCCGACCATGGGATTCTCCAACAAGAGTACTGGAGTGGACTGCCACTTCCTACTCAGTCCTAATTCCAGCCTCGTGGCAGGGCCCAGTGGGAGAGGTGGGAGCAGGAGCAGCCCATGGGCTGTGGGTGGGAGAGGGTCTGTGGACAGAAGAGTTGAAGAGCCCCGTAGGCTGCCTTTGAGATAATAGCCCAGGGCGGGGAGGTAGCGAGGGGTGGGGGTGGAGGGGCGGGAGGAATAGTGGGATGGGGGCGGTGGGGGAGAGGCCCAGGGACAGGTTGTGCACCAGGATCAAGCTGAGGACACACAAGAAAACCAATCTGATCAATGTTAATTCTTCTCAGAAGGCACTAGACACCCAGGAATGTCTGGGTCTGAATCTAGACTTTGCCCTTCATGTCCCCTAAATTACTTACTAACCTGGCTTGCTGGGCCCAAGTTCTCCGTCCGTAAAAGAGGAACATCAGACCCTGAAGAAACACCTACTGATTATTTCCTCCTGGAATTCTTTTTTTTTTTTAATATTTATTTATTTATTTTTGGCTGCGTCAGGTGTTAGTTGTGGCACAGCTCTGTAGCTGTGGCCCAACATGTGGGATCTCAGTGCCCTGACCAGGGATCAAACCCACACCCTCTGCACTGGAAGGCAGATTCTTCCCCACTGGCCCACCAGGGTAGTCCTTCCCGCTGTGATTCTTATCCTGTTCCTCTGTGTGTTTGCCAGTGTCATCTGATTGTAATGCCATGAAGGCATTTGATCAGGTGTGATGTAGTAGCAACTCTGAAGTGGGCTGTGCACAACCATTCATGGCAGCCCTGGGTCTGCCCTTCCCAAGAACTCAGGCAAGATGAGTATCATTAACCCCTTGAAAGATGAAGAGACTAAGCCACAGAGAGGACTTGCCTCCAGGCCTTCAGGCACCAGGACCAACAACCTGTCCATTCCAACACAGCCTATGTGGGACCAGCCTCTGCCCATGGGACCAGCCTCTCCCAGCTTTCCCATCTCACTGTTCCAGGGTCACGTCTCTGTCATCACTGTGGGGCTATCAGGATCCAACTGCCAGGATCACTCCAAGGTTTTATAAGAAATCACCCCCATAAAACAAGCCCTCCTGACTAACCAAGAAATCCAGGGACCCAAGAGAAACAGCGTCTCAATAGAGAGCCCAACTTTTACTCTTAAAGACAGTGGGCATACCCCAACCACCCTGGTTCCATTATCCCCTTAGAACAGGACAAGGCTCTGCCCTCATGACCTCTCCATGAGACAAACTGGGACTCACTTGGATCCTGGAGAGTCATCCTGGGGCGTGAACCTGTAACCACTGGGGGAAATGGGCTTCTCCCATTTCCCTCAATTTCTCCCATTTCCCTTCATCATTAACAGCAGGAATGATCAAATCTTGGAGGTGAGTTCTTTGAGGAGACCACTCAGTTTGGGAATAAACATGCAGAGGGGGCCGGGATCAGAACAGGATGGCCAGAGCAGGAACTCTAACCGGTGTCCAAGCTGAGAACTAGGAAAAGGCTCCCCTGCTTCATCCGTTCTCTGTCTGGGTTTGCTTCAGGGAGCTTTCATTGACTGGCTTGTTCCTCCAGCCTGGAAATGTGAGAAAAGGTTAAAATCATGAAATCACTATCCCTAACTGCAGGCACCATGCAGGAGAAATGTACAAGCCCTGAGAGATAAGCCTCCCAAATAGTCCATACTCTGGGTAAAATGATAATCCTCTGAGTCTTGAGTTCTCCTTTGTCAAATGGGAAAAGCATTACCATTCACCTCTGAACAGTTGTTCTGAGGGCCTCCAAAAACAATTCCTCCCATTATAGACACTGCTGCTAGAGTCTGCACTAGTGACACCACCGCCTAGTTGGACACATCAGGTCACACAGGGCAGGAGCTAAAGTAGGACCCAACCTCAGAGCATACTTCTGCCACCTACCAATTGGGCTTGGACATTCAGTTACATGTTCTCTAAGTTTGTTTCCTAGCCTGAGAGAAAGGGACAGCCATAATATCCAACTTTTCATAAAGATTAAGAGGAAACACTCTTTAGACAGGGCACACACTGTTATAAATTTAGCTCAAAGAAATTTCGCTATGATACATACCATCAGTTCAGTCACTGGCAGTTTTCCTGGGCTTCCTTTGTGTCATGTAACATGTCCAGGACCAAATAAGTAATTCCAGGACATTTTCAATATGACCATTTCTTAAAAAAAAAAAAAAAAAACAGGCTCTAAATACATTTGAAGAATTATTGCATCCAACGTTTTAAAAACAGTTTGTCTGCCTGATCTATAATGTGAACCTCCACTGGGTTGGGGACAAAGGACAGAAAAACAGCAGACAGGCCTGGTTTGACACCTGTCTACGCCAGTTATCAGCTGTGTAAACTTGGTTAAGATTCTTAGTGTCTCCATTAAAACAAAGGGACATAAATTTTCTTGGAGGCTCACTCACACAGTGGCTGCTGACACACAAAGAATAGCAGCTGCCTTCCCCTCATCTTTTTTCTGACAATTGAACCGTAAATGTCCTCATTTATTCCGTAAATATGTGTTTGGGCATTTACTCTGTGCCAAACCCTGGATAGTGGATTTACAAGGCTAATGAGACAGATGAGTTCCTTGTCATCTCAAAGAATTTAAGCTAATAACAACAACTACAAACAAATAAGGAAACATTTTTTTAAATAAACAGACAAAGATAATTGCAGACTAAAGATTTGTGATGGAAACAAAATGGTAACTGAGTTAGGAAAGAATAGGGTTGGGGTTTGAAGGCATCTCCAAGAAGTAAGAAGGAAACAGTCAAGGGAAAAGGGAAGTCAGATGGTTCCCAGAACAGAACAAAAAATATGAGCAAAAAAAAAAGGTTTCTTAGTCAAGAGCATGCCTTGCCAAAGGAACTGAGCAAAAAGGCACACCAGTATTGAACAACCACAAGGTTATATCTACACTTTACTGAGCTCATTTCAACATTCTATGTTGATTCTTCAACCAAACAGCTTAGATGAAGTGCAAAGAACACCAGGCTTATTGACGGAAAATGAGAGTTCAAAACCTAGTTTTGTAATTCACTAACTGGATGTTAACTTTTATCCATGAGTCACAATTTCCTTATATAAAGTGGTAAAATTAGTAATACCTACCTGAGAGAAAATGAATAGTGACTACCTTCATCCATGACATAGAATGGGAGATAGTTAATTCATCACTGGTTTTATCATTCCTAACGAACATGGTAGGTGATATCCCTTACAGATCATGCCAAGGTTATTGTGTCCATTTGGAGCAAAATCAAGCTGATAGGGAGACTCTGTTGTTGTTGTTGTTCTTCTTCTTCTTGAGTCACTAAGTTGTATCTGACTCTTTGCGACCCCATGGACTGCAGTACACCAGGCTTCCCTGTCCTTCATTTTCTCCTGGAGTTTGCTCAAATTCGTGTCCATAGGACTGAATTACATTGCCTTGAGAAGAGCATTAAGACTGAATTTTGCTTTCTAGGCAATGAGTTAGGTAACCTGCAAGTGTTCTCATTGTTGAGGAGTCTGAACTGGCCCCAGGTAACTCCCTCCTCTAGCCTATAGCTCATTCTTCCCCACCTCAGAACCAGCAACTCCAGGCAGAGGACAGCTTCCATTAGCAGCCGGCCAGAGCCAAAGGTGATAGCATTGGTGAGATTCCAGAAGGGAGCAAGGATTGGGATTCTGTGTCCCGTGGGATGCAGTGGAGTTGAGTTTCCCTAGGAAGAAGGGAGAACAGAGACCATACTTGAGGGGTTATAGGAAACAGAGGGAGGAAAATTGAGGACGAGTGAAAAGAGACCCAGACGAAAGAAGAATCATCCAGGACTATCCTTTCCACCTTCTGCCACCTCTGTGAGACCCAAGACAGAAGTGAGTTGACTCAGGCTCCTTCTAGATATATCGGTCGGTCTATTACATTCACCAACCTGTTACTGAATGTACCTCCACCAGTGGGAAACACTGCCTGCCCTCCTTCCGAGAGGTATTGACATCCACTTTCTCATCACTCTGATAAGAGATGGCAGTGTTATTTTCCTTTGTTGCTTTTCAACATAAAATCTAGGAAACCTATAGCAGCTCCAAATATTGCTTGGGAACCCATGCAGCAGACACTTCATTCTTTTATTCAGTTTGTCCTTAACCCAGAAGCTAGAATGGTGAAGAGCTAAGAAGGACTGGCAGGACTAAAGGAATTAAAAACAAGTACATGGGCAGCTGAAGATAAACAACACACAAGACTATTTCTTGCATCTTGCTTCCAAGCCTCTGTCTATTTGCTTACTGGTACAGGGACAAACTTTCCAAGCCTCTGTGACTCATGCAAATGACATACTCTTTTAGGGAATATCATGCTGTTTCAGAAAAAAGAAATGAGTTATTAAAAGGCGAAACAGTAAAAGGCCTATATTGATGTTGGTGACAATAAGGAAGTATGGAATACAGGACTGGTTTCTATTTCTGGTTTTCATAGGCTGTGTGATTTTGGCCAAAGTCCTTTCCCTGTTTGTACCCTAAGAAAGACACGGGGATACAAACAGGGGAAGTCCAGAATTCAGTCTAGTTTCAAGAGTATATTGTTGTTTCTTGAAATGAGGATTTAGATAAGAGATTTGTGGACATATAATTCAAGGCTGTTTTTAAAATTTCTGGTTGCTTTCTCCCAACCACCAAAACAGTTTTTGAAAAATACTTTTTGACTCAGAATTAAAGATAGCTATCTTTTCCATTACAGACCAGCCTAAGGTTTGCTTGCCCTTTTGTGAGCACCAAGGGGAAATATTCATAACAATGAAATCAGCCTATGATGCATTACATGATATAAAATAAATTTAATATGTCTATGAAAATGCTTTGCAGCCTAAACTGTAGTACTTACACATAAGCACTGTCAATATTACTAAACTGTTGCCAAAAGAGGAACTTGTCAACACCATTTTGGCTCAAGTCACAGTGATTCAACAGAAAGAGTGACAAGCCCTGATTCAGGCAACTGATTCAAGCATTTACACAAAATTGGGGATGAAGCACTATATAAATCATTAAGATTTTATGGAAGAAAGCACATATACTCCCCTCCCATGGACTGTTGAGACTCCAGCATTTCTAAATAAAATGCCGTATAACATTCATTTGAACACTATCTGGAATTCTGCCAGAGCAGATGATTAATTTGAATTGAGGCCCTTTCTGCTTCTTTATCATCAGCAAAAACATCAAAAGGGGAAAGGGAAGTCACTCAGTCGTGTCCGACTCTTCACGACCCCATGGACTGCAGCCCACCAGGCTCCTCCGTCCACGGGATCCTCCAGGCAAGAGTACTGGAGTGGGGTGCCATTGCCTTCTCCAAAAACATCAAAGAAGGCATCCAAAGCCTCTCCTGCTGCCACAAGGTGGTGGGATCTTTGGTGGCAGCCTCAAGCAGCAAGTACCCAATGGTCTGAAGAAAACAAAATACATCATTATCATCCGATATTCCAAGTCAGCCTCCAGAAGATAAGCACTGACTCTAAATGTGGCCAACAATTCATGCACATTATTTTATATAAAACTTAGGGAAATTTTTAAAAAACAACACACATTGTGAAAATATCAAATATAATGAAGATAATTTTTAAATGTTAGGGTTTAAATTCCTAAATAAAATAAAGATCCATTAAATGAGATATGAAAGATTGATCTCGGAAGTAATTAAAGTTTCCCCTCTAACTCTCTCAAGAATGCTTTTTCTCTGTTCTTTCTTTTTTGTTTTACTTTCACCTCTCTTACAGTAATCAGAGTCTGATCCAGCCTGGAGCAATTCTTATCCTCATGGAAATGGAGGGAGAATGGATGAGTATGGTCAGTAAAGGACCAGAAACAACCAGGAATAATAGGGAGAAATGGCATTTTAACAAAGTTGTCAGTCCCTCACTAGGAAGCCCACTTTGGTGGGAGACACTTCTAATCCACACAAATCTTTTTTTTCTCTCTCTCTCTCTTTTAACTTGATTGTGTCAGGTCTTAGTTGTGGCATCCAGGATTGTTTGTTGCAGCACACAGATTCTAGTTGGGGTGTGAAGGCTCAGTAGTTGCAGCATGAGGACTCCAGAGTGAGGCCAAAGTACTTGTCGTGTGTGGGCTTAGTTGTTCCATGGTATGTGGGATCTTAGTTCCCTGACCAGGGTTGAACCCACATCTCTTGCATTGCAAGGTGAATTCTTTTTTGGTTTCTCTATCTTCCTTTTATTTTTTAAAACTAATTCATTTATTTCAATTGGAGGATAATTACTTTACAATATTGTGATGATTTTTGCCATACATCAACCTAAATCAGCCATAGGTATGCATGTGCCCCCCCAGTCTGTGCCCCCCTCCTACCTCCCTCCCTACCCCATCCCTCTAGATTGTCCCAGAGCACCAGCTTTGGGTGCCCTGCTTCACGAATCAAATTCGCACTGGTCATCTATTTACATGTGGTAATGTATATGTGTCAATGTTATTCTCTCAAATCATTCCACCCTCACCTTTTCCCACTGAGTCCAAAAGTCTGTTATTTACATCTGTGTCTCCTTTACTGCCCTGCATGTAGGATTGTCAGTACCATCTTGCTAAATTCCGTGTATATATGTTAATATACTGAATTGGAGTTTCTCTTTCTGACTTACTTCGCTCTCTATAATAGGCTCCAGGTCCACCCACCTCATTAGAACTGACTCAAATCCATTCCTTTTTATAGCTTAGTAATATTCCATTGTGTATATGAACACAATTTCCTTATCCATTCATCTGTGGCTGGACATCTAGGTTGCTTCCATGTCCCAGCTATTGTAAATAGTTCTGCAGTGAACATTGGGGTACATGTGTCTCTTTCAATTCTGGTTTCCTCAGGATATATGCCCAGCAGTGGGTCAAAAATGTTCTTTCCAGGATGTCAAAATGCATATAAATGTTATCTGTAGCAAAAGAAAGAAAGCTTTTTAAATTACATGAAAAATACTCTGACAACTTAAAAATTTTAAACACAATTTCAAAAAATATATGAAGCAAAAACTGACAAAATAAAGAGATAAATAATGATTTAATATTAATAACCCAAAACTCCAATACTCCACTTTCAATAATGGATAGAAAAACTAGACAGAAGGCCAATAAGGAAGCAGAAGACTTAACAATGCTGGAAATCAACTAGGCAACTATAGAACACTCCACCCCATGACAACAGAATATACATTCTTCTTAAGCGCATGTAGAACATTCTCCAAGATAGAGCATGTGCCAGGCCACATAACACACCTCAATATATTTTAAATGCTAGAAATAATATAAGATGTGTTCTCCAACAACAATGGATGAATTCAAAAATCAATAACAAAGAAATTTGGAATACTCATAAATGTGTGGAATTTAAATAATATACTTCTAAATAGCTGTGGATTTTCTCATATGTCAATTTAGCTAGGCCATGGTACCAGAATTTCACTAAATATTATTCTAGATATTTCTGTGAAAGTATATTTTAGACGAAGTTAACATTTAAATCATCAGAATTTGAGTAAAGCAGATTACCCTCCACAATGTGGATTCTAATTGAATTAATTGAGGGCCTTAACAGAAAAAGACTGATCCCATGAAGAAGAGATAACTCTACCAACAGCCTTTGGACTTGAGCTGCCAGCATCAAATCTTCCCTGGTCTCCAGACTGCTGGATTACCCACTATTGGAATTACCAGCCTCCACAATTATGTAACCCAATTGTGTAACTCTTTCTCTCACAGAGAGATAGACTACTATGAACAGTTGTATAACAATAAATTTGTTGAACAAGGTAAAATGTATATGTTCCTAGAAACACACAAACTATCAACATTAATGCAAGAAGATATAGAAAATATGAATAGACCTACAACATGTAATGTGATTGAGTCAGAAGTCAAAATTTTCCAAAAAGTAAAATCAAAGAAAAACCCACTCCCATGTCCTAGGATTGTTCTATCTGTTGTCTGTTTAACAAAAGATCTGTCTGCTTGATCTATAACTAGTCTCTTATTTCAAGTCCTTGCTACAGTGAGACAAGAGCCAAGAAATCCTGACTTCTTGAGCTGTAATTAATCCATCATTCCAAATCTTTGTTACAATGAAATAAGAACTGAAGAAGAGAAACAAACTGACCTGACAGTATGTCTAGGAAAAGATGGCTTCACTGGAGAATTTCACCATGTTTAAGGAAGAATTAATATCAGTGTCCAAAGACTCATTCTGTGGGGCCCCTGCCAAAGACCACTGCTGACATCAGCTCAGAGAAGGCAGCAGTGTTGATGAAGCCTTCCACAGTGAGAAAAGTAAGATGTTAGTGACACTGTGTTTGACAGTAGACAAAATGGTAGGAATGTGGAACCTTAAAAAGTCACATATTTTCCATCTTTTTTTTTAATATAAATTTATTTATTTTAATTGGAGGCTAATTACTCTACAATATTGTATTGGTTTTGCCATACATTGACATGAATCTGCCATGGGTGTACATGTGTTCCCCATCCTGAACCCCCCTCCCACCTCCCTCCCCATACCATCCCTCTGGGTCATCCCAGTGCACCAGCCCCAAGCATCCTGTATCCTGCATAGAACCTGGACTGGTGATTTGTTTCATATATGATATTATACATGTTTCAATGCCATTCTCCCAAATCATCCCACCCTCTCTCTCTCCCACAGAGTCCAAAAGACTGTTCTATACATCTGTGTCTCTTTTGCTGTCTCGCATACAGGGTTATCGTCAATATCTTTTCCATCTTTAACACTCCTGAAATTGACCTACCTTGGCCCCAGGAGCAGTACTTGGCACACCTCTGATGCAGACACCCTCCCCAGTGCTGAGGCTTTAGAATCTGTTGACTCAATCCAGAGGGAGCAGGGGTCCATGGAGGACAGTCACTCCATGTGTCAGGCAGGAAAGTTAATGGCCCTGGGCTCCTTTCTACACTTCAGAAAGCAGTTTTCTCACGAATGTCAGTGTCACATACAAAGGGTCAAAGAGCTAACCTATAAGGGCCCTCTGGCCATGATACTGTTAGGTAGTTAAAATAGGAAAAAGGAATCCAAAATGGTGGAACTACACAGAAGTGGGGGGAAGTCCACAAAAGAGGGTGTTGAGGACCAGAATTGAGAACCTCTTGCAGGAAAACACACCCAAAACATGCCCCCTTCCCTGATTGGCCTTGAGCATACACCCATTTATATTGCCTTTCTTGATTGGTGGCAGGCACAGCCACCTATTTTGCACAGGCAGAACCAAGAGGAGACAGGAAGTATAAAAAGGGAAGCAAAGAGGGATCATCACCTCTCCTTCAGGGTTGGCCCACTTCCACATCTCAGGAGCGTACTATCTGTTTTCTCTTTAATAAAAGATCTGTCTGCTTGAGCTATAACTAGTCTCTTGTTTCAAGTCCTTGCTACAGTGAGACAAGAGCCAAGAAATCCTGACTTCTTGAGCTGTAATTAGTCCATCATTCCAAATCTTTGTTACAATGAGACAAGAAATGAAGAAAAGAAACAAACTGACCTGACAATATGACTACCTGAGCAGCAAATATTAATACATAAGCAATGCTCTGAAAGACCATGAGTTCACTCTGACCCTCAAAGAAAAAAGTTCAACCAGTGGAAAGTAATATGTTCCATTTCTATCAATTTTGCCAAGTAGAAAATGGTACTAGCCTAGAAAATGGGCCCCAAAGATAGTTCCTAATCTTTGGAACCTGTGGATGTAACCTTAGATAGCAAAGACTTTACAAATATGATCAAGTTAAAGATCCTGCTTTGGAATCCTGGTGCCGGGGCCCAGCCTCGGTGGATCCAGGGTGATTCGAAGGTGGGGACGGAGTCGGCGTCCTTGGAAATAACTTATTTAATTACAGATAGAGAGGGATTAGAAAATTAGCAGAGGAAAAAGAGGCTGAATAACTTGGTTTACATGGAATACCAATCACCACCTATGTAGGCCACAGGCGTCTTCCCATTCTCCCAAAGGAGAGGAGGCACTGAGGCCCCCCAAGTCCGATCTTAGAAGCCCAGGCAAAATTAGCAGGCTTGGTGGGTACGCATGCACCAGATGGGAATTCGGCCAGAAAATAGTAGGAGAGAGAAAGAGGCTGAATAACGTGGTTTACGTGGGATACCAATAAAATTCCAAGACAAGGAATTTGCACCATCTACGTTGGACCACCGGGGCCACTTGAATATCGGAAGGTGCCCCTCCTTGGGCTCCTTCTCACATGGGCTTGAAAGCCGGGACAAGTAAGTAGACATGGCGGGCACCCACACTCCAGGTGGGAATTCAGCCAGAAAAACGGGGAGCAAGAAAGAACGACATGGGGGAATCAGTCTTTCCGGAAACTGATCTGATTTCTTTATTTTTGGGTTTCCTTATATACCTTTTGTTACACATAGGGATGAACACAGGGTCACGCGGGGGTCAGCAATCCTGACCTTTATCAAAATCAGGTGCTTTACATAAAAAAAGATCTTAGGGGTTTTACATCACCTTCTGGCCATGAGGCCTGCTGACATTTTACGACCCTTTCTTTCTGAATAACCAAAAAACTTATTTTCCAAGGGTGTTTTTTCTTAAACCAGGCACCACCCTCCAAATAAAGTTGCATTCCTATAGGGTGAGGGTGTAGTGAGTTACAATCAAGAAAGGAATTTATTTAACCCAAGGTTAACATGATTAATCTTAAAAGTTAATACTTATTTCTCCTATATGCTTAAAGGTTAATACTCATCTCTCTTATATGCTAGTTATATTCATTATAAGGGCAGGGAATATGGAGATTTAGCAGCAAACATCAGCCCAACAAATGAAAATCCTTTCACCAGTGTTCCCCTTAAGATCTATTTAGTCTTAAGATAGTGATAAAGTTACATTTTTACATAGCAAGGACACAGTGATTTATAACAAAGTACAGTGATCTATTACAAAAGAGAAAATTCATTAACTCAAAAAGTCTAGCATTGCTAACCTTAAAAACTACTATATTTCCTTTTCTATATTCCAAATACATTGATTAATATATTCCCAGGTGCCTATGGATATGGAGGCCTGGCGGCAATCATTGACTCAACAATGAGAAAAGCCCTATGCTAATTAAGACTCTCAAAATACTCCAAACTCTCTATGCTGTTTATGGTTGAAGTGAAGTAAAGTGAAGTCACTCAGTCGTGTCCAACTCTTTGCGACTCTATGGACTGTAGCCTACCAGGCTCCTCTGTCCATGGGATTTTCCAGGCAATAGTACTAGAGTGGATTGCCATTTCCTTCTCCATTGGATCTTCCCAACCCAGGGATCAAACCCAGGTCTCCTCTGAGCCACCAGGGAAGTCCCATTTATGGTTGAGAGGTAGTAAACAATCATGTGGTAGTGGCAGGAGTATGGATAATCCTGTCACACAAGCTAGTTTGCCAGCAGAGAGGTTTGACCTGAGACACCATTGTCACACCCAGGGCAGGGAATTAGCGGCAATTATTGGCACAACAAATGAAAAACCCTTCACCAATATAATTCCTAACCAACCCACTATACTAGTAATTTCTAACTTCCCAAAAGAATTTGCCTTTAGTAAGTCTAAAACATCTCGTGCCTCTCAGGTTGGGAGGCTGTAAACAATCACATGTGGCCAGACGAAACTATACAGGTGAGCTAGATAACCTTCACAGGAGTTCATAAGTTGAAACACTCTTGTCACGCCCAGGAATTTTTATTGACTTGGAGCTGCACGTTTACTCCTTCTCCGAGAGAACCGGTGGGGAACAGACCCCATAAAGTCAGAGGTGTAGGCGAGAGCATGAAACAGTAAAGTAGATAGACTCTGGTTTTGAGGGTAGATGCTTGGGAACAGGGGGTTTCCTGAGGCTTGATCATGCCTTTGTGTATGCCAAGCCTCCTTCCTCATGACCTTTGCCATGGGCGGAGTTCCTCACGCTTAGGTGGGCCCTAAATGCCATCACGAATGTCCTTATAAGATATAGGCAGGTTGACTATCTGACTTCAGACTGTAATACAAAGCTACAGTCATCAAGACAGTATGGTACTGGCACAAAGACAGAAAAATCGATCAATGGAACAAAATAGAAAGTCCAGAGATAAATCCATACACCTATGGACAACTTATCTTTGACAAAGGAGGCAAAAATATACAATGGGAAAACTTGTCAACCACTTGTAAAAGAATGAAACTAGAACATTTTCTAACACCATACACAAAAATAAACTCAAAATGGATTAAAGATCTAAATGTAAGATCAGAAACTATAAAACTAGACAAAAATATAGGCAAAACACTCTCTGATATAATTCACAGCAAGATCTTCTATGACCCACCTCCCAGAGTAATGGAAATATAAGCAAAAATAAACATATGGGACCTAATTAAACTTAAAAGCTTTTGCACAACGAAGGAAACTATAAGTCAGGTGAAAAAAACAGCCTTCAGAATGGGAGAAAATAATAGCAAACGAAGCAACTGACAAAGAATTAATCTCAAAAATATACAAGCAGCTCCTGCAGCTCAATTCCAGAAAAATAAACGACCCAATCAAAAAAATGAGCCAAAGAACTAAACAGACATTTCTCCAAAGAAGACATACAGATGGCTAACAAACACATGGAAAGATGCTCAACATCACTCATTATCAGAGAAATGCAAATCAGAACCACAATGAGGTACCATTTCACACCAGTCAGAATGGCTGCTATCAAAAAGTCTACAAACAATAAATGCTGGAGAGGGTGTGGAGAAAATGGAACCCTCTTACACTGTTGGTGGGAATGCAAACTAGTACAGCCACTATGGAGAACAGTGTGGAGATTCCTTAAAAAACTGGAAATAGAACTGCCTTATGACCCAGCAATCCCACTGCTGGGCATACACACCGAGGAAACCAGAATTGAAAGAGACACGTGTACCCCAATGTTCATCGCAGCACTGTTTACAATAGCCAGGACATGGAAGCAACCTAGATGTCTATCAACAGACAAATGGATAATAAAGCTGTAATACATATACACAATGCAATATTACTCAGCTACTAAAAAGAATGCATTTGAATTAGTTCTAATGAGGTGGATGAAACTGGAGCTTATTATACAGAGTGAAGTAGGTCAGAAATAAAAACACACATATATATGGAATTTAGAAAGATGGTAACGATGACCCTATATGTGAGATAGCAAAAGATACACAGATGTAAGAACAGACTTTTGGACTCTGTGAGAGAAGGCGAGGGTGGGATGATTTGAGAGAATAGCATTGAATCATGTATATTATCATATGTGAAATAGATCACCAGTCCAGGTTCAACACATGAGACAGGGTGCTCAGGGCTGGTGCACTGGGATGAACCTGAGGGATGGGATGGGGAGGGAGGTAGGAGAGGGGTTCAGAATGGGGAACACATGTACACCCATGGCTGATTCATATCAATGTATGGCAAAAACCACTACAATATTGTAAAGTAATTAGCCTCCAATTGAAATAAATAAAAAAAATTTTTTTAAAGATATTGGCAGGTTGAGATTTGACACAGAGGAGAAGATGTGATATGGAGGCAGAGACCAGAGGGATGCAGCCACAAGCCAAGGGATGCCAGCAGCCAAGAGAATCTGGAAGGAGCAAGAGATTGGGTCTCCCCCAGAGCCTCTGGATGGGGTATGACCCTGCCAACACTTTGATTTCAGCTCACTGAAACTGATTTCAAAAACTATGTTGTTTTGAGCCACAAGTGTATAGTGATTTGTTATAGTAGCCACAGAAAGCTGATACAGGAAATGTTCATAGGAGATGGGTTTTTGTAAGTCTGTAAGTGCAGACTTACAATGGTTTGACTCATGATTTTCTGACACTACAATGGTGCAAAGGCAATAAGCATTCAGTAGAAACCATACTTCGAATTTTTATCTTTTCCTGAACTAACAATATGTTGTTCTAGATGCTCTTTTGCTGCTGGGCAGTACAGCAAGCCACTGCTCCTACTCAGCCATGCAGTCATGAAGGTAAACAACCAATACACTTAGAATCATTCTGTACCCATACAACCATTCTGTTTTTCACTTTCAGTACTATATTTAATAAGTTACATGAGACATTCAAATTTTATTATAAAATAGGTCTTGTGTTATTTGATTTTACCTAACTTTAGGCTAATAAAAGTGTTCTGAGAACTTTCAAGGTAGATTAGGCTAAGCTATGTTTGGTAGGTCAGTGTAGTAAATGCATGTTCTCTATGTCTGTTTCTCTAATTATACTTTGCAAATAAGATCATCTATACCATTTCTCTAGACTCCACATATATGCATTTGTTTTCTCTTTCTGAATTACTTCACAAATGGATAAGGGGGAAAGGGAGGTGGAAGGAATTGGGAGATTGGGATTGATACATATATACTTACTGATACTATGTATAAGATAGATAACTAATGAGAACATATTGAACAGCACAGGGAACTCTACTTAATGCTCTATGGTGATCTGAATGAAAAGTAAATCCAAAAGAGACAGGATAAATGTATATGTATGGCTAATTCATTTTGCTCTACAGCAGAAACTAACACACGTATAAAGCTACTGCTGCTGCTGCTGCTGCTAAGTCACTTCAGTCATGTCCAACTCTGTGTGACCCCATAGGCAGCAGCCCACCAGGCTCCCCCATCCCTGGGATTCTCCAGGCAAGAACACTGGAGTTGGTTGCCATTTCCTTCTCCAATGCATGAAAGTGAAAAGTGAAAAGTGAAAGTGAAGTTGCTCAGTCATGTCCATCTCTTAGCGACCCCATGGACTGCAGCCTACCAGGCTCCTCCACCCATGGGATTTTCCAGGCAAGAGTACTGGAGTGGGTTGCCATTGCCTTCTCCAATAAAGCTACTATACTCCAGTAAAAATTAATTTTAGAAGTTAAATTTAATTTTTAAAAATGCATGTTCTACTTACAACATTTTCAGCTTATAGTGAGTTTATTGAAATTTACCCCATTGCAAGCTGAGGAAAATCTGAGCATGTATTTTTTCTGTGTGAGTAGGAGAGGGAAAGATTAGGATCTAACTCAAAATGTACCAAATACAAGCAGATAAAACAAGATGAACCAGGAGGAGGAGTTTCAAGAGTGTGTCCCACAGGGAGGAAGGAGCCAAGTTCCTAAAGGAAACCTCATCACCTAGACTCAATGCCCTGACAAAGATTCTCCCCCTGACCAAACTAGCCAGACTCCTCTTCTCCACTGGACTTCACCCCAGCCTCTGAAGACTTGCACAAAATACCAACATAGTTTCTAACAGCTCAGGATTGTATTCATAGTATAGCCCAACTTAAAATACCTGCCTGAGAAAGCTCAAGGCTGCCAAAAGAATTGACTGTTCCAGCCAGCGCTTGAAGACAGGGTGCCTGTGTCCCATCCTGTGTAGAAGGGTAGCAGCCTAACTTCTATAAGCACCAGTTAGCAAACCCAGACAGGCTTCACATGGACCAACCCTGTCTTCACTATTTTTGTAATTTTTCACTTCCCTGTTTCTGCTCAAACCCCCAGACCCCTCAATTCTCCCCTCATAGTCCCTCATTCTCTCTTTAAAACATCTGTCATGTCTCTAGAAATCAAAGTTGAACTCAATTCTTGCTGGACTCTTTCCCTATTGCAATCGTATATTACTGATTAAAATCTATCCTTATCACTTTAGCTAGTGTCCAGCTTTCTCTACCTCTGACACCCCCACCTGGAAATTGGATCCTCCAAGGCCCACTGATTATATCTGTTAGGTAGTTAGAATAGAAAAAGTAGCCTAAGATAGCAGAACCATGTGGAGAGCAAAAAAACAAACAAACAAAAGCCCATGAAAGAGGAGGTCAAGAACCAGAGTGAGAACTTCGTCAAGAAAACACGTCCACTTCCTCAACTGGCCTTGAGTGTATGCCCATTTTGGTGGTGGACACAAGCCCTATTTTACATAGAACTGAATCAATCAGGCTTCAGGAGGAAGTGATAAAAAGTACAAAAAGAGAAGCCAGGGAGGATGGGGCATTCCTTCAAGGGTCAACCCACACTCAAGTCTCAAGAGTGCACTGCCTACTGCCTTCTGGCTGTTTAAGTTGTAACTGAGATGTAACAGAGCTGAAACTAGTCTATTATTAAGAATGCTGCCTGCTGCCTGCTTAATAAAACTCTGCCTGTTTGAGCTATAAGTGGTCCATCATTCCAAATCTTTGCTACAATGAGACAAGAACAGAGAGAGAGAAATAAACCAACCTGACATAACAAAATCTGAGGAGGGTTCCAGGGTGTTTAACTCTGCCAGCAGGTCAAGTCTCCATATCATACTGATCAGACTCTTAGATACACAGTGCTGGCCAAGTCAACACCAAAAGAACACAACTGTAGAAAAACTACATTACAAAAAAAAAAAAAAAAACAAGATAAAAGAAAAAATATGTATGAGAACAGTGTGAACTTTAAAGTCTTACTGATGTGTTTAAATGGAAATCACCTAAGGAAAGGTAGTTTTGAACCACCTGGAACTACATAATTTGTGTCAGGACCCAGTAAGAGCTACTTGCTCAGGTACTCAGGCCCAGGACTGTAGCTGGCAGGGTGTCATTTCTGCTTTAAAGTTCTGGTAAGATTACAGCATGACGAGGAGGAGTAAAAATAGTAACATTTCTGAGACCTGAAGGAAGCAAACCTAAGAAAGGAAAGGAAAACCAAAGAAGGTAAATGATTATCAAGCAATTCCTGGCATTAGAACAGTTAGAAGCACTGCTGCTGGTGTCCCCATGCTTGCGGCCTCTGTAATCCTATAAAGCTGTGGGTGTCTTCTCAGTTCCCACTTTTTGCCTTTACATACTATCAGGAAGTGATATGCTGAAGAATTGATGTTTCAGAATTGTGGTGCTGGAAAAGACTCCTGAGATTCCCTTGGATAGCAAAGAGATCAAACCAGTCAATCCTAAAGAAAATCAACCCTGAATATTCATTGGAAGGACTGATGCTGAAGCTGAAGCTCCAATATTTTGGCCACCTGATGCAAAGAACTGACTTGTTGGGAAAGTCCCTGATGCTGGGGAGGATTGAGCACAGGAGGAGAAGGAGGCAGCAGAGGACGAGACGATTAGACAGCATCAAAGACTCAATGGGCGTGAATCTGAGCAAACTCTGGGAGACAGTGGACACAGAGGATCCTGGCATGCTATAGTCCATGGGGTTGCAAAAGCAGGATGCAACTTAGAGACTGAACGACAATAACCTTCTCCGTGCACTTAAACTGCGGTCCTCAACATTTTCGGCACCAGGGGCCAGTTTCATGGAAGACAGTTTTTCCATGGCCAGGTTGGGTGGTTTGGGGATAATTCTCATAAAGAGTGTGAAACCTAGATCCCTCACATGCACAGTTCACAGTAGGGTTCACGCTCCCATGAGAATATAATGCTGCAGCTAGTCTGACAGGAGGAAAACCTCAGGTGGTAATGTGAGTGATGGGAAGTGGCCATAAATACAGATGAAGCTTTGCTCTCTTACCTCCTGCTCTGCAGCCCAGTCCCTAACAGGCAAGGACCAGTACTGGTCTATGGCCTGGGGTTTGGGGAGACCCCTGCACTGAAAAGAATTTAAATGTTCCATAAGAAGCTGACATGGCAGGTTGTGACTAATTCAACACACAGAAGTGTTTTGCTAATTTTACAATTAATGTTTATGCATTTGGAGAAATGCAATATGCTAAACTCAAGTACAGATATTTAGATGATTGTTGATTCTTTGCTATGTTTAAAAAATGTCTAATTGATAGCATAAGATTACTGACATGGGTTGTTGCTGTTGTTCAGTCACTAAGTTGTGTCCAACTCTTTGTGACCCCATGGACTGCAGCATGGCAGGCTTCCCTGTCCTTCACTATCTCCCTGAGTTTGCTCAAACTTGTGTAAATTGAGTTGGTGATGTCACTTAACCATCTCATCTTCTGTCTTCTCTTTCTTCTACTACCCTCTATCTTCTCCAGCATCAGGGACTTTTCCAATAAGTCAGTTCTTTGCATCAAGTCAGTTCAAGCCAAAGTATTGGAGCTTCAGCATCAGTCCTTCCAATGAATATTCAGGGTTGATTTTCTCTAGGATTGACTGGCTTAATCTCCTTGCTGTCCAAGGGATTCTCAAGTCTTCTCCAGCACCACAATTCAAATGTATCAATTCTTTGGCACTCAGCCTTCATATGGTCTAATTCTCACATGCGTACATGACTACTGGAGAAAACATAGCTTTGACTTCTATGGACTTTTGTCAGCAAAGTGATGTCTCTGCTTTTTAATATGCTGTCTACATGCATCATAGCTTTCCTTACAAGGAGTAAGCATCTTTTAATTGCATGGCTGCAGTCACCATCTGCAGTGATTTTGGAGCCCAAGAAAAGAAAATCTGTCACTGTTTCCACTTTCTCCCCATCTATTTGCCATGAAGTGATGGGACTGGATGCCATGATCTTAGTTTTTTGAATGCTGAGTTTTAAGCCAGCTTTTTCACTCTCCTCTTTCACCCTCATCAAGAGGGCACTTTAGTTCCTCTTTACTTCCTGCCATTAGAGTGGTATCATCTGCATATTTGAAGTTATTGGTATTTCTCCTGGCAATTTTGATTCCGCCTTGTGATTCATCCAGTCCAGCGTTTCACATGATGCAGTCTGTGTATAAGTTAAATAAGCAGGGTG
Organism: Oryx dammah; assembly: GCF_014754425.2. NCBI lineage: Eukaryota > Metazoa > Chordata > Mammalia > Artiodactyla > Bovidae > Oryx > Oryx dammah. The sequence goes on along the minus strand of NW_024070189.1, from coordinate 67,306,412 downwards.
ACAATATACAACTTTGAGGTACTCGTTTCCCAGTGACTTGGGTATTAAATGGCAAGTGCAGGGCCTCGGGCAGTAGAGAATCCTCTCTGCTGGTGAAGTCCAGGAGGTGTGAGGTGTAATGTACAATTTTACTTTTTCTTCTTGGGAAGGTGGAGACTGGGATGTGGAAGGGAGTTTCCAGAGTGCTGAGGGGAAAGGAAGAACGAAAGGTTTAACTGTTCAGCCCCTTACCCAGGCAGTGGCCAATGTGACTGGGTAGAAGAGAGAGTCCATAACCAGGACTGATCCTTCCCTGGGGTGGGGTAGATAAGAGGGTGGAACACTGGTTTTTGTTTTTGTTTCTCTCTCTAGGCGGATCAGGTGTGGAGAGGTTCACAGTTCCAGATACTGCCTCTCCTTGCTCCTAACACTAATGCCCAATCAGCAACTTCTCAAAGATGTACTCTTCCCAGAGCTCCATCTGAGTTTGAAGAGCAAAGCAGCAGAGTGAGAGTAGCAAATCCAAGGCATCATATCTCATCTTACCTATTTACACCAGCTTGGGCCTCTGGAGCCCACTGCAATTGTGAAAGGGCAGAAATAGGACTCAGCAACAAGGCTTCTGACTCCAAACTACCCCCCTAGACCACAGCTACCCCTATCACCCCTCCCACTCCCGCACACTTCTGGCAGACCCAGCTTGGATTCCCAGAACATTGTACAACAGTCCCAACACATGCTTTATCCACCCTTAGCATAGATCTCAGGCCACTCTCGAGATCTCAGGAAGCACACCAGCCCCTCCATCCCCTCCCGCCACCATTTCTATGTAGGTGGTATCTGCCTATAGTAAAGTCCAAGGGCAGGAAAGGGGCAGTTTAATCATTAATAGCAATTCCCTGTACATTTATGATGGGGTTACTGTGAAAATCATAGGCCCCAGAACACAAAGACCATCTCCGAAGAATTCCTGGCAACCTCCCTGCAATCAGGTTATGGAGCCCAGGTTGAAACACAGCTTCCTCAGTGGCAGTGGTGAGAAGTGTGGGGAGTGCCAGTCCTTTCAACTATTCTTTGAGATAAGGTTGCTCTCAGCTAGGTTTGACATCTATAAGCTGGGAAAAAAGTTAACATCACACACACATATTCAGCCCAGAGAACTAAGCCTTCCCTTGGGCATTCCCTCTCAAACCTGGCGTTTTCCACAGATTTCCAATGAGCTTCAAGTGATGTTCAAAGCAAACTTTAATAAATAACAGCTGAAGAAAACTCCCATCCAGCCACTCATTGACAAGACTCAAAGTCACCCGTTCCTTAGGCCTCCTGAATGTCATTTTGGTATCTCCATCTCAAGCAGGTCATTGATTGTTGGTAAATATTATCAATTTTTAATTTCAAATTACAATTGTTCATTGCTAACATATAGAAAAGAAATTTATTTTGTATGTAATCTTGAATCCTGCAACCGTGATATACTTGATAATTTGTTGCTGCTGTTGTTCAGTCAATAAGTCATGTCTAACTTTTTGCAGCCCTATGTACTGCAGCATACCAGGCTTCCCTGTCTTTCACTATCTCTCTGAGTTTGCTCAAATTCGTGTCTATTGTGTCGGTGATGCTATCTAACCATCTCATCCTCTGTTTCCCCCTTCTCTTCTTGCCCTCAATCTCTCCCAGCATCAGGGTCTTATCTAATGAGTCGGCTCTTTGCATTAGGTGGCCAAAGTATTGTAGCTTTGGCATCAGTCCTTCCAATGAATATTCAGGATTGATTTCCTTTAGGATTGACTGGTTTGATCTCCTTGCTCTCCAAAGGACTCTCAAGAATCTTCTCCAGCACCACAATTCCAAAGCATCAATTCTTTGGCCCTCAGCCTTCTTATGGTCCAATTCTCATATCCGTATATGACTACTGGAAAAAACCATAGCTTTGACCAAATGGACCTTTGTTGGCAAAGTGATATCTCTGCTTTTAATATACTGTCTAGGTTTGCTGTAGCTTTTCTTCCAAGGAGCAAGTAGCTTTTCTTCCAAGGAGCAAGTATCTTTTAATTTAATGGTTGCTGTCACCATCTGCAGTGATTTTGGAAATGAAGAAAACAAAATCTGTCACTGTTTCCACTTTTTCCCCTTCTACTTGCCATGAAGTAATGGGACATTCCAAAAGCTAAGATCATGGCTTCGGTCCCATCCAGCTAAGTTTACCACTCGAGCTAAGCTCAACCCTGACAATATTTGGCTTCTCAAACCTGTTTATTCTCCTGTTTCCTCTCCCACTGTAGGCAGTGGTGCCATAATCCAGCCAGTCAGCCAGGCCAGAAACCAGAGATTTGTCTTAAATTATTCCATCTCCTGCTAATCTTTCTGGCCTCTTAACTGCAGCATACAAAGTCCCAAGCTAGCTCCCCAGCCTACAGTTTTCATTTTTGTTGAGGTTTATCTTTTTTATGAGAGAAGAAGATCAAAGAGCTCTCTAGAACCAAAGGGGGTTAGCACATACCTGTTCTTTCCCTGGCTTCCGTAACCAATCTGTGGTGGCCTCTCTGCTCTCCACCCCACTCCCTCCACCTCCTCCTTGGCCTCACACTTCTGAATGAGCTCAGGCTTAGTTGAATAATGACAATCTCCATGCTGGCCAGTTACTCAAATCACCACCACTGGGGAGAGGGTGCCCATGTCACTTGCCAGGGCTTTCAGTCTGGAAGACTAAGGTGAGACCAGCAATGTTCACAGTGAGCACCTCTTACAGTCTAACAGAGGAAAGCAAGTCCATGCATCATCCATAAGAGAAGGCTCCACCAGAAGGGGTATCATCACAGGAGTCAAACAACCTGTGTCTAGGGCCTCCAGCTCATGCTTCCCATAGCCAACACCCAAATATGATCCTTCCTATTTGCTGCACCTGCATGGGCACCCATCCATGGAAGCTCTCTAACCTCTCTCTTCCCACAGAAACTGTTCTTGGGAGCAACTTGAGATCTGCATTCACACCACTCTACGATCATGGTATCTCCCCTCCAGGTAAGTATGCATTCACACCACTCTGAATCAGAGCCACTGAGTACCTCCCAGCCCCAGGGACTTGCACAAGTGAGTCTCCACCTATCTCTATGGACTTCCACCTTGGAAGTTTCTAGGAGAGAGGAGCTACTCTCTCCTGCCTTCAACAGAGACTGTTCCAGGTCAGCATACAGCAGTACTCAATGAGGTGAATACAGCTAGGACCTAGCAGGTGGCCCGGGCCCTGAGAAGCAGAGGTGCCGGCTTGGTCTTGGCCCTTCTCCCTGATCACAGCCTGAGACAAACTGCTCACCTGGCCAGGCAGCAGCACCCAGCGGCGCTGTGCAGGGGACAGCACACCCTTACGCAGAACAGAGACACCGCACGCCCAGCATAGTCCTTTGTAAACTGTGGAGAACCAGAGCCACGAACGGCCTAGAATATGCCCTGTGATGATAACGATAATACTATTGTCAAGCGTATGGGAAAACTTCCTGAAATGATAAACACACAGACATCACAGTATTCACATTACTTGGGCCCTGCAGTGAGCCCATCGCTAATATCACTAGTTCTGTCTCCTCTGAGTCTCAGAACTGCAATGTCCATGCTTCATAGGGGCAGGAGAGTGTGACAAATGTCATCTCTTGACAAAGAAAGCACCATGGTCATATTACTGCACACAGAGCGGGAAAGGACAATCCAACCTATACCCAGGAGGGCCATAAGAAGAAATAAAGGCACTGGGCTTTGATGTTTAGCCTGAATTCAAACCCAGCTCCTAGTTACTATCCATGCAATAGGTGCTCATCATTTGGCCTTTCTAAACCTCGGTGTTTTCATCAGTACAGTGACAATAATAGCAGTAGCTGCTACTTATTGATCATTTAGTACATACCGAACACAGCACTAAATATTTTACATCTTATTGGATTGACAAAAGAGATATGAGGTGGATGCTATCACTAGGGAAATAATATCTTTCTTATGGTAATGAGAACCAAATGCAATTACATAAGCAAACCATAGCTGGTGCTTTAAAAACTGCAACTGAGTCCAGTCCTGTAAAAGACAGGGCTTCATAGATAGCACAGTGGTAAAGAATCCACCTGCCAATGCAGGGGACACAAGAAATGCAACTTCAATCCCCGGGTTGGGAGGATCCCCTGGAATGGGAAATGGCAGTCCACTCCAGGATTTCTTGCCTGGGAAATTCCATGGACAGAGAAGCCTGGTGGGCTACAATCCATGGCATCACAAAGAGTTGGACACAACTGAGTGACTGAGCATGCATGCTCTGTGAAAGATGTGGTAGGAGGTGCAGAAGAGGCAGAATAGGAGGTGCTCAAAGAAAAGAAGTACAAGACTTAGATGTAACCTTCAAGATTATAGACAGCTGGGAAGATAAGTCATAAGTGCATGAACCAGAAAACTGAAACACTCTCCCTCCCATGGGAGAGTAGAATTTCTCCAAGGAGGAATACAGACAGATTTTTGAGGAAGCAAAGAATAAAGAAGAGGGAACTGGAGGAAGATGGGGGAAGCCAAGATATGAAAGCAGGTGGAGACTTTAGGGTCGTTTGCTAGTGAGGGCATGAAGAAGAGTTTCACATTGTTGCTGTTTCACATTGTACTCTGCTATCTCAAGACAAACCATGAGTCATTTCCCTGGCCCATCTTGGCTCTTCACATAAGAGCTGGTAATCAGCTCTAGCTGGCACCAGCTACAGTACTTGTATCCTCTTTTTCAGATGAGGAATCTGAGGCTCAGAGAAGATACAAAACTTAGCGGATCTGGAAGAGAGCTATCTAGATCTTCTAATTTCCTCTAATGCCCACTGTCCTCACCGCTAATTGCCATCGACATCAGGAGAGCCAAAGAAGTCTCCCTCTACCTTGCAGCTGCCCCACCTACCCAGTACTGAGGGGAATAGACAAGAGCTAGCTCCTACATCCAAGCAGGGCCTGGGAGAATGTACTAGTATTTCCAGAGATCACTGACCCTCCCTGGAGTGGACTATACCCTCTGTCTCACTGATGGCCTGCTTGGTCAAATGACTTGCTAGCATGTAATAGCTTTCCATTCTTTCTCTCTCTAATGTTTTATTGTAGTAAAATACACATAAGATAAACTATAGCATCTTAACCATTTTTAATTGTACAGTCCAGTGGTATTAATCACCATCTCTTTTCCCTCCACCATGACAACTAGCAATTCTTCAAATAGGATGTTCTTCATCAGCCTGTGTCCCAGGTTAAGATGACATGAGGAGAAATGTAACTGACTCAGATGGTGTGAGCAAGAAATACATCTTTGACACCTCCAGCACCTTGGGGTTGCTTGTCACACCAGTAATACCTAACCTCTCCTGACCAATACACAGTATAAAACACTGTTGTCTCCAACTTGCTATCTACACCGCTGGCTAAGACCATGAAAGTTCCATGCCTTAGCATCTACCTTGTACAAAAGTAGGAGATAATTTTCAGCTGTTTCCATTACTGGTCTGTACCCTGCATCTTGAGATTGATAGATCAGGAATGGAAACAGCTGAAAAGCAAGGGCAAATGCATACAACTGAATGAGGGCATTTATTAGCATGGGCATGTTCAAAAGGAAGGCTGCTGAGGACAGATTTTCTTCAGAAGGGAGTCTTTTGACACAGGGCGTCACATCTAATTTTCTCAATCTAAAGAGAAAGGTGGGGAGGAGGAAAGCCAGGGTAGGGGGAAACAAGTTTCTTAATCACTGGCTATCATCTCAGGCAAGGGATTTTCTTGCTGTCTATCCTTGATAACATGTAGTTAGACACAGCAAAGAGATGTGATATGGCAACTTGTCCAGTCCTGGCCTGGGACCATTCACCACTTGCATAAACCCTGGAAGCCTACTACCCAGGAGAACAGCGTCTTAGAACAGGGTCTTAGAAGAGGTCTCAAGACCTCTGCTGCTTGTTGATGACAGATGGTGCTCGTACTTCTCTCAAGGACAGACGTGTGTCATGTGAAGGTGGAGGAGGAAATAAAGCTCCACAAACACACTCAATCCCTCTTTATGGCACCCATTTATATACCTGGCAGCTATCCAAGTAATCAGAATCCCATTCTTCCTGAGCAGATAAAAGGGTGAAAAATGACATGGGTCAAAGTTCAAAGAGCCAGGGAAAGGCCCAGAGGTGACAAGAGTCCGGCTGAGCATAGGCACTGTCCAACTTAAGGTGACTATGCAGCCCCCTTCATCTTTGGGGCCCTGGTGGACCCACCAATGCCTATTGAGCCCTTTCTAAGAACCTGAGCATAAAAACACTATAAAAGTTTACAGTTTTCTTACCTGGAGTCTGGAGCCAGGGTGCCTGAGTTCAAAACAGCTAGAACAGCACCTGCAAAACTAGGCCTGAATAAGGTTTGGCTTTACCTGCTGCCACAGTGCTCTCAACCATTATTTCCCATGGAGTTCAAAGCCAGGAGTACAGATATATAGGACTAGTCTGAGCCTGAGGCTTGGAATAAGTGAGAGTCAGACCAGGCCATGGGTCCTCCCTCTGTGGAAGTCCCACTTCCTGGGACCAGTGGGCCAACCATGAAGATCCCAACCCTCAGTCTCAGTGTTTTTGTTTAGTTCAAAAGGTGGAGAGGAAATTCATCAAAAGCCACAGCTTGAGGGCCAAGAGTGAGGTGTCATTCCCAAAGCCCACCTTGCTCATCTGAGAAGTGGGTGAGTCAAAACAAGGATGTACAGCAGAGCATCTGGTGGGAAGGAGCAGGGCTGCAGGGCCTGGTGCACAGGGCATTGTGCCCAATCCCACAACACTCAGCAGCCCTGCAAGAAGGCCTGAGGAAGTCAAGGTTACAGCGCAGGTCCGGGCTGGAGTCTGTGCCCCACATCAGGCTGCTTCCCTGAGACTATTCCTCAATGGAAGCTGAGACTCTGGACCCAGCTGCCATGGGGATGTGAGAGGAGATGAAGAAAAGAGAAAAAAAGTCACCTTTGCTGCTTCTCACTACTGACTTCCAAGCACTTTTCCCCCAATCACTAATTCACTGGGCCAGAAAGTGCTTTCTGGCTCCTATCATAAACATGAAAGGGGTTGGTAGGGGACCTGAATTGTGACTTGAAAGAGAGTTAGGATGGACATGCAGAAGATTTTCAGATGGTGGAGTAAGCCTAGATGTCAAAACAAAAAGGTCTACCTGGGGGCTAGGAGTGAACTAGTCTGGGCAGGGTGGTGGGTACGTGAAGGCAGGCAGCAGGAAGGCATGTTGGGTTCAAACTATGAAGGTAACCATCTTGGTTTCCTCAGGCTGCCACAAGAAAGTCCCGTCAACTCTGTGGCTTAAACAACAAAAATGTATTCTCTCACAGTTGTGGAGACGAGAAGTCTGAAACCATGGTATCAACAGGGTTGGTTCCTTCTGGAGGCTCTGAGAAAGAGTCTGCCCCTGCATGTCTTGGCAGCTAGTGGCTGCAGCAGCCCTTGGTTTGCAGATGCCTCACTCCAGTCTTTACCTTCATCTTCACATAGAGTTCTTCCTGTGTATGTCTCTCTCCTCTTCTTATAAGGATGCTAGTCATATTTAATTGTGGTCCACCCACTCCAGTATGACCTCATCTTAGCTAAACTAGTAATATCAGCAATGAGCCTGTTTTATCAAAGGTTAGGACATCAATATATCTTTTTTGGAAGGCATAATTCAACCCTTAACAGGAACATAAGTTCCTGGGTTTTCCACTCTCTGTGCTCCAGGACCCTTCCCCAGATTCCTCCAGTTCTGTCCTTCCTTGTGCCCATTCAGGAAGAAAGCACTGCTCCCCTGGGGACACATTCCTTCTTGTATGAATGTGCTTTCTCTGGGAATATAAGTTGGTTGAGCCATTATGAAAAACAGAATGGAGTTTCCTCAAAACAGTTAAAGAGATAACTACTGTATGATCCAGCAATTTAAATTTGGAGTATATATCTGAAGGAAACGAAATCAGTATCTCAAAGAGATATGTGCACTCTCATGTTCATCGGAGTGTGATTCACAATAGCCAAGACATGAAAACAACCTAAGTGTCCATGGATGGATGAATGAATAAGGAAGATGAGGTATGCAACATGGTATCAAAAAGCTAAATAACTCGATTTAAAAATGGGCAGAGGCTAGTGGTTGGGAAGGAGAAGGCAATGGCAACCCACTCCAGTACTCTTGCCTGGAAAATCCCATGGACGGAGGAGCCTGGTAGGCTGCAATCCATGGAGGTCATGAAGAGTTGAATACGACTGAGCGACTTCACTTTCACTTTTCACTTTCCTGCATTGGAGAAAGAAATGGCAACCCACTCCATTGTTCTTGCCTGGAGAATCCCAGGGACAGGGGAGCCTGGTGGGCTGCCATCCATGGGTTCACACAGGGTCGGACACGACTGAAGCAACTTAACAGCAGCAGCAGCAGCAGCAGCAGTGCTTGGGATTCTGAATTTTTGCTGCTGTGACCCAGGTTCAAGCCCTAGTCAGGGAACTGTGATCCCATAAGCCACATAGCACAGTCAAACAAAAAAATTTTTAATTGGGCAGAGGAACTGAATAGACATTTCTGCAAAGAAAACCTACAGATGGCCAACATACACATGAAAAGATGATCAATATCACTTATTATCAGGTAAATGCAAATCAAAACCACAATGAGATATGACTTCATAGCTGTCAGAATGACTACCATCAAAAAGAACAAATAACAAGTGTTGATGAGGGTTTGGAGAAAGGGTAATCCTCTTCTCAACACCGTAGCATTGGTAGGGATGTAAATTAGTAAGCCACTGTGAAAATAGTATGAAAGTTCTTTTAAAAGTTAAAATTAGAACTACCATATAACCCAGCAATCCCACTTCTGTGTATTTACTCGAAGAAAATGAAGAGACTAATTTGGAAAGATACATACACCAAAATGTTTCTAGTAGCATTATTTATAATAGCCAAGATATGAAACAACTTCAATCTCCATCAACAGATAAGTGGATAAAAAAGATGTGGTACATAGATATACAGTGGAATACTACTTATTGATGAAAAGAATGAAATCTTGCCATTTGTAACAACATGGTTGGACCTACAAGGTATACTGAGTTAAATGAGTAAGACTGAGAAAGCAAACACTATATGATCACACTTAACATGAAACAAGCAAAACAGAAACAGGAAGAGATAGAGAGAACTGATGGTTACGAGAGGGGAATTGGGTAGAGACTAGGCAAAATAGGTGAAGGGGATTGAGAGATAAAAGCTTCCAGTTATAAAATAAATAAGTGATTGATGTGTAATGTACAACATAAGGAGAATATTTGATAATACTGTAATAATTTTGTATGGTGAGAGATGGTTATTGGACTAGTAGTGGTGATCATTTCATACCGTATTTGATTGCTGGATCACAATATTGTACAACTCAACCTAGCATAACATTGTACATCAACTACACTGCAATAAAATATGTGTTGAAGCATTTCATTGCAGTGTAGTTGATGTACAATGTTATGCTAGGTTCAGTTGTACAATACTGTGATCCAGCAATCAAATACAGTATGAAATGATCACCACCACTAGTCCAATAACCATCTCAACATACAAAATTATTACAGTATTATCAAATATGCTCCTTATGTTGTACATTGCATATCAATCACTTATTTATTTCATAACTGGAAGCTTTTATCTCTCAATCCCCTTCACTTATTTTGCCTAATCTCTACTCAATTCCCCTCTGATAACCACCAGTTGTCTCTATCTGGCCGAGAGGAGCTACCCCACCCCCGAGGTCAGGGGCAGAGACCGAGAGGAGCAACACCACGTCCAAGGAGCGGCAGCTGCGCGGGCACAGGAGGGCCGAGAGGAGCTACTCCACGTTCAAGGTCAGGAGGGACGACCTCGTCCAAGGTAAGGAGCAGTGGCTACGCTTTGCTGGAGCAGCCGTGAAGAGATACCCCACGTCCAAGGTAAGAGAAACCCAAGCAAGACGGTAGGTGCTGAGAGACAGCATCAGAGGGCAGACAGACTGAAACCACAATCATAGACAACTAGCCAGTCTGATCACATGGGCCACAGCCTTGTCTAACTCAATGAAACTAAGCCATGCTATGTGGGGCCAACCAAGACAGATGGGTCATGGTGGAGAGGTCTGACAGAATGTGGTCCACTAGAGAAGGGAATGGCAAACCACTTCAGTATTCTTGCCTTGAGAACCCCATGAACAGTATGAAAAGGCAAAATGATAGGATACTGAAAGAGGAACTCCCCGGGTCGGTAGGTGCCCAATATGCTACGAGAGATCAGTCGAGAAATAACTCCAGAAAAAATGCAGGGATGGGGCCAAAGCAGGAACGATACCCAGTTGTGGATGGGACTGGTGATAGAAGCAAGGTCCGATGCTGTAAAGAGCACTATTACATAAGGAACTGGAATGTTAGGTCCATGAATCAAGGCAAATTGGAAGTGGTCAAACAGGAGATGGCAAGAGTGAATGTTGACATTCTAGGAATCAGAGAATTAAAATGGACTGGAATGAGTGAATTTAACTCAGATGACCATTATATCTACTACTGTGGGCAGGGATCCCTTAGAAGAAATGGAGTAGCCATCATGGTCAACAAAAGAGTCCGAAATGCAATACTTGAATGCAACCTCAAAAATGACAGAATGACCTCTGTTCATTTCCAAGGCAAACCATCCAGTATCCCAGTGATCCAAGCCTATGCCCCAACCAGTAATGCTGAAGAAGCTGAAGTTGAATGATTCTATGAAGACCTACAAGACCTTTTAGAAATAATGCCCAAAAAAAGATGTCCTTTTCATTATAGGGGACTGGAATGCAAAAGTAGGAAGTCAAGAAACACCTGGAGTAACAGGCAAATTTGGCCTTGGAGTACAGAATGAAGCAGGGCAAAGGCTAACAGAGTTCTGCCAAGAGAATGCACTGGTCAAAGCAAACACCCTCTTGCAACAACACAAGAGAAGACTCTACACATGGACATCACCAGATGGTCAATACCAAAATCAGATTGATTATATCCTTTGCAGCCAAAGATGGAGAAGCTCTATACAGTCAGCAAAAACAAAACCGGGAGCTGACTGTGGCTCAGATCATGAACTCCTTATTCCCAAATTCAGACTTAAATTGAAGAAAGTAGGGAAAACCACTAGACCATTCAGGTATGACCTAAATCAAATCCCTTATGACTATACAGTGGAAGTGAGAAATAGATTTAAGGGACTAGATCTGATAGACAGAGTACCTGATGAACTATGGATGGCAGTTCATGACATTGTACAGGAGACAGGGATCAAGACCATCCCCATGGAAAAGAAATGCAAAAAAGCAAAATGGTTGTCTGAGGAGGCCTTACAAATAGCTGTGAAAAGAAGAGGAGCAAAAAGCAAAAGGAGAAAAAGAAAGGTATTCCCATTTGAATGCAGAGTTCCAAAGACTAGCAAGGAGAGATAAGAAAGCCTTCCTCAGTGATCAATGCAAAGAAATAGAGGAAAACAATAGAATGGGAAAGACTAGAGATCTCTTCAAGAAAATTAGATATCAAGCGAACATTCATGCAAAGATGGGCTTGATAAAGGATAGATATGGTATGGACCTAACAGAAGCAGATGTTAAGAAGAGGTGGCACGAATATACAGAAGAACTGTACAAAAAAAGATTTTCATGACAAAGATAATCACGATGGTGTGATCACTCACCTAGAGCCAAACAAGTCAAGTGGGCCTTAGAAAGCATCACTACGAACAAAGCTAGTGGAGGTGATGGAATTCCGGTGGAGCTATTTCAAATCCTGAAAGGTGATGCTGTGAAAGTGCTGCACTCAATATGCCAGCAAACTTGGAAAACTCAGCAGTAGCCACAGGACTGGAAAAGTTCAGTTTTTATTCCAATCCCAAAGAAAGGCAATGCCAAAAAATGCTCAGACTACCACACAATTGCACTCACCTCACATGCTAGTAATGCTCAAAATTCTCCAAGCCAGGCTTCAGCAATACATGAACCATGAACTTCCAGATATTCAAGCTGGTTTTAGAAAAGGCAGAGGAACCAGAGATCAAATTGCCAACATCCACTGGATCATTGAAAAAGCAAGAGAGTTCCAGAAAAATCTCTATTTCTGCTTTATTGACTATGCCAAAGCCTTTGACTGTGTGGATCACAATAAACTGTGGAAAATTCTCAGAGAGATGGGAATACCAAACCACCTTACCTGCCTCCTGAGAAACCTATATGCAGGTCAAGAAGCAACAGTTAGAAATGGACATGGAACAGCAGACTGGTTCCAAATTGGGAAAGGAGTGTCAAGCATGTATATTGTCACCCTGCTTATTTAACTTATATGCAGAGTACATCATGAGAAACACTGGGCTGGAAGAAGCACAAGCTGGAACCAAGATTGCCAGAAGAAATATCAATAACCTCTGATATGCAGATGACACCACTCCTGTGGCAGAAAGCAAAGAGGAACTAAAGAGCCTCTTGAAGAAAACGAAAGATGAGAGTGAAACCGTTGGCTTAAAGCTCAACATTCAGAAAACGAAGATCATGGCATCTGGTCCCATCACTTCTTGGGAAACAGATGGGCAAACAGTGGAAACAGTGTCAGACTTTATTTTGGGGGCCTCCAAAATCACTGCAGATGGTGACTGCAGCCATTAAATTAAAAGATGCTTGCTTCTTGGAAGAAAATCTATGACAACCCTAGACAGCATGTTAGAAAGCAGAGACATTACTTTGCTGACAAAGGTCCATATAGTCAAAGTTACAGTTCTCCCAGTAGTCATGTATGGATGTGAGAGTTGAACCATAAAGAAAGCTGAGCGCCAAAGAATTGATGCTTTTGAACTGTGGTATTGGAGAAGACTCTTGAGAGTCCCTTGGACTGCAAGGAGATCCAACCAGTCCATCCTAAAGGAGACCAGTCCTGGGTGTTCATTGGAAGGACTGATGCTGAGGCTGAAATCCCAATACTTTGGCCACCTCATGCGAAGAGTTGACTCATTGGAAAAGACCCTGATGCTGGGAGGGATTGGGGCAGGAGGAGAAGGGGACAACAGAGGATAAGATGGCTGGATGGCTTCACTGACTCAATGCACATGAGTCTGGGTGAACTCCAGGAGTTGGTGATGGACAGGCAGGTCTGGTGTGCTGCAATTCATGGGGTCGCAAAGAGTCAGACATGACTGAGCAACTGAACTGACTGTACTGATATATAATTGTATATATTATTTATAATATATTATATGTTATATATAACATATATATGTTATATAATATATAGGTTATATATGTTATAATATATCATTATATATTAATAATATATAATATATAATTAATATAATTAATTTAATATAATTAATATAATATATAATTAATATTAATTAATATAATTAATATAATATATAATATATAATTAATAATGATATAATATATCAATATATCAATATATTATATGTATATTATATATAATGATATATTATAACATATATGTTATACATATTATAATATATCATTTTATATATATAATTCTACTCAGCCATTAAAAAGAAGGAAATCCTGCCATTTGTGTTGACATGAGTAGACACTGAGGGCATTGTGTAACTTTATTTGGTGTCTAGGACCACATACTTGGGAGGAGAAGGAGCTTACCCCTCCACCTTCTGACCTTGAACACAGTCTTTATCTGCCACACCAAAAAGCCCAGACACATTCCTGTCACAAAAGCTGTTTATATGTAGAGCTGAACAGGATGTAAAAGTCTCTGATGAGAGTGTTCCTGACTGAGGGTCTGTATACTGTGAGGGGAGTATTCTCAACTGATACTGACAGATGATCTAAGACTCAGACTGGATTCTCTGGACAGAAATGAATAAAGGAGGTTTGGTCCCTGCCCACCCTCTAAAGTGTCCAGGGTAGAAGAATATCTGAGTTCAAAGAAACGACATGCTCCGTTCCTGATCACTCAAGGAGCCTTATCTCCAGATTCGTCTCCCCACTGGGAGATGGGGAACCCAGGTCCCTCTCTGCTCTGGTAGCAGCCAGTATGATGGGCCACAGCCAGAGAAGTATCCCTGGGACCTGTAACCCTTTCCACAACTCCACCTGGCCAACAATGGGAGAGACTCAGGATGGAGAATGGGGGGGCTCAGCCAACTGAGGCCTCTCCTGCCGTCCAAGGCTAGGCTCCTCACTGGAGCCTCTTACACTTGATTATCCTCTATGGCCAACACAGAACAGGTGTCTGGGATGACAAGCTTGGATTGGGTGACAGAGTAAGGGAGGATTGCGACGAGTTGGTGTGGCTGGATGAGTCATTGTGAATATGTGAGTGGGAAGAGGGAAGATGGGAGGGAGGAGGATATGTCACATGTGTGTCTGAGTCACCTTTTATGATCTGGGTCTGGTAAGTATTTGGAAGACTCTCCCTACACCACCCTTTCCCACATATGTAACCACAAACAGGAAATGGTGGTTTAATTCTGAACTCACGAATAATCAGCGTGCCCTGGCACCAACGGGCTCTGGGTATTCCTGACACCAAATTAAAGTGGCATGTGGGTGAGAATTTCACTACTAGCACAACAGGGTGAAAAAAAAAAAAACCTGCAGACCAGTCAACTACTGAAAATTTTAAATGCCTCTGCAAATGGTCCTAAAGGGCATAGAGTCAATGCAGAAAGTTATTCAAGAAATATACTAAAATTCAGTAAAACCAGTTGAAACATTTTTGAACCAAAATCCATGTTCGTCCCCTCTCCCAGCTCAGTAAGATGGAAACTTTGTTCATCTGTTACAGCCAAGAACACAGAGCTCCTTCTCACACTTGCTCCAGTCAGAGGACTGTCCTCCTGGAGGAGGCAGAAGTCAGCATTTCTCATCCTCCCTTGGCCTATTTTTGGCTGAGCACTGATGAATTGACACTTTTGAATTGTGGTGCTGGAGAAGACTCCTGAGAATCCCTTGGACTGCAAGGAGATCGAACGAATCAATCCTAAAGGAAATCAACCCTGAATATTCATTGGAAGAACTGATGCTGAAACTCCAATGCTTTGGCCACCTAATGTGAAGAGCTGACTCACTGGAAAAGAACCTGATGCTGGGAAAGATTGAAGGCAGGAAGAGAAGGTGGTGACACAGAATGAGATGGATGACATCACCGACTCAATGGACAATGAGTCTGAGCAAACTCCAGGAGACAGTGAAGGACAGGGAAGCCTGGAGTGCTGCAATCCATGGAGTCGCAAAGAATCAGACACGACTGAGCAACTGAACAACAACAAAGTTCTAGCGGAGTGTGGCCGAAAAGTAGATGCTTCTTCTTCACAACCAACACTCCTGTGATGGAGGCCTACCTTGAGGAGACTCCAATACTGGGGCCCTGGTCACTTCTTCCCCAACTCATGGGGCAGGTTTCCATGGCAAGAGGGGTAAACTGAGAAGTTCTGAGACTGATGCCTACCATTCCACTGAGCGCTCAGCTCCTAATGAGGGAGTGTCACTCCGAGAGAAGCCTGACATTGTCCCCAACCCTAGCACCAGAGTCATGGCTCAAAGATTTTTCCCAGTGGGGAGAATCATACCAGAGAAGAAAGAAAGAGGCAGACCACAGAACAGACAGCTCCAAATGTCTCCCCAAAGAACTGACGAAGTGACTTCATTTGCAACAGAGTGAGAAATGTTTCAACCTAAGTATGTTCCCAACAGCGAAGGTTGTGGTGAAAGGCAACAGGAAAGCAACTGATGTATGTATTCATTGGAGATACAGGCTAAACTATAGATCCACTACTTTACAGAGAGAACAGGAAAAGAGAAAACTGTGAAGAGCCCTTCTGGAGTCAGAATAAATTTGAGACTTTGAGAACTCTTTTCTTCAAAGGAGACAGAATTTGGTTTGGAGGAAGAGATGTTTTGGGGGGTTTGGGTATTTTAGGGGCATGAACCATCTCAAAGAATGCAATTTTAGTATTTCTAAGAGTTATTTCTAAGGACAATGATCTATAATGACTCACATTAAGAGTATCCTAAAGTATACAGGGACATGCCTTAATTAAATAAACAAGAACACTGTGTAACTTGCATGTCATTTCATAACTGAGTGACTCTCGAGTGCTCTAAACAGAGAAAAACCTCTTGTTCTTTTGAATAATCTAATTTCTAACATTTGCTTAGAAAAATCTTTAAAGATTCTAAATTGTAATGAAACTAATAAATATACATGTTTAACATATAAAATAGTACAGAAAGTCTGAGGAGAGAGTTAAAAAAAAAAGAGAGAGGGAGGGGTATAAGGACAGAGGGTGGAAGTGGTGGGGGAGATGGGAGGAAGAGGAAATGAGGGCCTCTGAAGAACTTTCCCACCTTTTAGACTTGTCCTTGGAGGTAGCCACTTTTAACTAGCTCTGATTTCAATTCTTTCATGGTCACTTCAATATCTTTTGGCTAGGTTAAGTCACTATTTTTTAATTAATTTTAGAATTGGTTATTTTTCTACTATAATAGATAAGAATGTAGGTCCTTTCTACTATAATAGATAAGAATGTACTACCCCCGATATAGTTACATTGATATTTTAGCTGGGTTTTCAATTATATATCTGTCTGCAACAACAATCAACATACAGCTTTCCACTGCTGCTGCTGCTAAGTCGCTTCAGTCATGTCTGACTCTTTGCGACCCCGTATACAGCAGCCCATCAGGTTCCCCATCCCTGGGATTCTCCAGGCAAGAACACTGGAGTGGGTTGCCATTTCCTTCTCCAATGTCGGAAAGTGAAAAGTGAAAGTGAAGTTGCTCAGTTGTGTCTGACTCTTAGCGACCCCATGGACTGCAGCCTACCAGGCTCCTCCGTCCATGGGATTTTTCAGGCAAGAGTACTGGAGTGGAGTCCATTGCCTTCTCCGCAGCTTTCCACTGGCCATACAAAATCCTCTAGCTCCTCTTTAAGCAAGTGTAGGCATCTAAATTTTGACCCTTGTCTCTCCACCTCTACTCTCTGTTCTCTCACAAAAGGAGCCTGAATTTCGTTGGATAAATCCATGAGGCAATGCATTCCCAAGACATTATTCAAGATAATACAGTAATCAGCCTGCAGAGTGTAATAGCTGGGTATAGTCATGAAAAAAGATAGTCATATAAAGACTGCTAAAACCACTGTCATCCCAGGGAGACTATGGCCATGCATAAGGGGTATATACACAATGTCCCTTGAGGAGTATCCTTAGAGGCCTCCCCCTGTGGGGGTGGAAAAAAAGAGGGGTAGCAGAAGTCATGAAAATAATCCAGCCAGTCACTACACAAGTAAGCAGGCAAATAAAAACAGCAAACCCCTGGGATCAGAGGGTGAGCGCTCAGAGCTGCTACTGTACATTATCTAAAACGTGCAATTTCAAAAAGAAATATGAGACTTGAAGAAACAGAAAAATATGATCCACGCACTGAAGAAAAACCAGGCAACAAACTGCGTGTATATATATCAGTCAGGGTTCTCCAGCAAAGCATAACCAATAGGTTCAGTTTAGTTCAGTTGCTCAGTCATGTCTGGTTCTTTGCGACCCCATGAACCGCAGCACGCTAGGCCTCCCTGTCCATCACCAACTCCCAGAGTCCACCCAAACCCATGTACATTGTGTCGGTGATGCCATTCAATCATCTCATCCTCTGTTGTCCCCTTCTCCTCCTGCCCTCAATCTTTCCCAGTATCTGGGTCTTTTCAAATGAGTCAGCTCTACACATCCAGTGGCCAAACTATTGGAGTTTCAGCTTCTACATCAGTCCCTCCAATGAACACCCAGGACTGATCTCCTCCAGGATGGACTGGTTGGATCTCCTTGCAGTCCAAGGGACCCTCAAGAGTCTTCTCCAACACCACAGTTCAAAAGTATCAATTCTTTGCACTCAGCTTTCTTTACAGTCCAACTCTCACATCCATACATAACTATTGGAAAAACCATAGCCTTGACTAGACGGAACTTTGTTGGCAAAGTCATGTCTCTGCTTTTTAATATGCTATCTAAGTTGGTCATAACTTTCCTTCCAAGGAGTAAGTGTCTTTTAATTTCATGGCTGCAATCACCATCTGCAGTGATTTTGGAGCCTAAAAAAATAAAGTCTGACACTGTTTCCACTGTTTCCCCACCTATTTCCCATGAAATGATGGGACCAGATGCCATGATCTTCGTTTTCTGAATATTGAGCTTTAAGCCAACTTTTTCACTCTCCTCTTTAACTTTCATCAAGAGGCTCTTTAGTTCTTCTTCACTTTCTGCCATAAGGGTGGTGTCATCTGCATATCTGAGGTTATTGATATTTCTCCCAGCAATCTTGATTCCAGCTTGTGCTTCTTCCAGTCCAGCATTTCTCATGATGTACTCTGCATATAAGTTAAATAAGCAGGGTGACAATATACAACCTTGACATACTCCTTTTCCTATTTGGAACCAGTCTGTTGTTCCATGTCCAGTTCTTACTGTTGCTTCTTGACCTGCATATAGGTTTCTCAAGAGGCAGGTCAGGTGGTCTGGTATTCCCATCTCTCTCAGAATTTTCCACAGTTTATTGTGATCCACACAGTCAAAGGCTTTGGCATAGTCAATAAAGCAGAAATATATGTTTTTCTGGAATTCTCTTGCTTTTTCCACGATCCAGCAGATGTTGGCAATTTGATCTCTGGTTCCTCTGCCTTTTCTAAAACCAGCTTGAACATCTGGAAGTTCACAGTTCACATATTGTTGAAGCTGGATTGGAGAACTTTGAGCATTACTTTACTAGCGTGTGAGATGAGTGCAATTGTGCAGTAGTTTGAGCATTCTTTGGCATTGCCTTTCTTTGGAATTGGAATGAAAACTGACCTTTTCCAGTTCATCAGGCACTCTGTCTATCAGATCTAATCCCTTAAATCTATTTCTCACTTCCACTGTATAGTCAAGGGATTTGATTTAGGTCATACCTGAATGGTCTAGTGGTTTTCCCTACTTTCTTCAATTTAAGTCTGAATTTGGGAATAAGGAGTTCATGATCTGAGCCACAGTCAGCTCCCGGTTTTGTTTTTGCTGACTGTATAGCACTTCTCCATCTTTGGCTGCAAAGGATATAATCAATCTGATTTCGGTATTGACCATCTGGTGATGTCCATGTGTAGTCTTCTCTTGTGTTGTTGCAAGAGGGTGTTTGCTATGACAAGTGCGTTCTCTTGGCAGAACTCTGTTAGCCTTTGCTCTGCTTCATTCTGTACTCCAAGGCCAAATTTGCCTGTTACTCCAGGTGTTTCTTGACTTCCTACTTTTGCATTCCAGTCCCCTATAATGAAAAGGACATCTTTTGGGAGTGTTAGTTCTAGAAGGTCTTTTTTTTTTAAATAAATTTATTTATTTTAATTGGAGGTTAATTACTTTACATTATTGTATTGGTTTTGCCATACATCAACATGTGTCCACCACAGGTATACACGTGTTCCCCATCCTGAACCCCCCTCTCTCCTCCCTCCCTGTACCATCCCTCTGGGTCGTCCCAGTGCACCAGTCCCAAGCATCCAGTATCATGCATTGAACCTGGGCTGGCGACTCGTTTCATATATGATATTATACATGTTTCAATGCCATTCTCCCAAATCATCCCACCCTGTCCCTCCCTCTCCCACAGAGTCCAAAAGACTGTTCTATACATCTGTGTCTCTTTTGCTGTCTCGCATACAGGGTTATCATTACCATCTTTCTAAATTCCATATATATGTGTTAGTATACTGTATTGGTGTAGAAGGTCTTGTAGGTCTTCATAGAACTGTTCAACTTCAGCTTCTTCAGCGTTACTGGTCAGGGCATAGACTTGGATTACCATGATATTGAATGGTTTGCCTTGGAAACGAACAGAGATCATTCTGTCATTTTTGAGATTGCATTCAAGTACTGCATTTCGGACTCTTTTGTTGACCATGATGGCTACTCCATTTCTTCTAAGGGATCCCTGCCCACAGTAGTAGATATAATGGTCATCTGAGTTAAATTCACCCATTCCAGCTCATCTTAGTTTGCTGATTCCTAGAATGTCGATGTTTACTCTTGCCATCTCCTGTTTGACCACTTCCAATTTGCCTTGATTCATGGACCTAACATTCCAGGTTCCTATGCAATATTGCTCTTTACAGCATCAGACCTTGCTTCTATCACCAGTCCCACCCACAACTGGGTATCGTTCTTGCTTTGGCTCCATCCTTTCATTCTTTCTGGAGTTATTTCTCGACTGATCTCCTGTAGCATATTGGGCACCTACCGACCTGGGGAGTTCCTCTTTCAGTATCCTATCATTTTGCCTTTTCATACTGTTCATGGGGTTCTCAAGGCAAGAATACTGAAGTGGTTTGCCATTCCCTTCTCCAGTGGACCACATTCTGTCAGACCTCTCCACCATGACCCATCTGTCTTGGGTGGCCCCACACGGCATGGCTTAGTTTCATTGAGTTAGACAAGGCTGTGGCCCATGTGATCAGACTGGCTAGTTGTCTGTGATTGTGGTTTCAGTCTGTCTGCCCTCTGATGCCGTCTCTCAGTGCCTACCATCTTGCTTGGGTTTCTCTTACCTTGGACGTGGGATATCTCTTCACGGCTGCTCCAGCAAAGTGCAGCCACTGCTCCTTACATTGGACATGGGGTAGCTCCCCTCGGCCGCACTCAGGCTCCGTCACAGCCTCCAAGCTCATGCACCATCGCAGCCGCCAACCAATAGGTTGTATATATATAAAGATTTATTTAAAAGAATTGGCTCATGATTGTGGAGGTTTGGCAAGTCCAAAATCTTCAAAGAAGGCCACCAGCTGGAAGCCCAAGTTATAGCTGCAGTTCAGAATTCCCTCATCTTCTGAGAGGTTGTTTTTTTCTTAAAAGGCCTTCAACTATTGGATGAGATTCATCCACTTTGTGGTAGGTAATCTGTTTTACTCAGTCTGAAACTGAGCAGACACTGTGGGACTCTCCCAGGTACAAGAGCCTTTCTGTGCTACCTGTTTCTTGTTCATAGGGGAAAGGCTTCAGCCTCCTAGACCTTCTGTTAGTTACAATGGACATCTGCTAATCAGGGAAGGGAGGGGATGCAGAAAGGAGGAGCAGTCAAGGAACAATAGTACAGCAATAAAACAGGGTCCTGGTTCCTCCTAAACAGATATCATAACAATATATCTTTGAGTTCTTCTAGAGGTGCTAAATCCCCCACCCAGGTTGAGGATGATAACTTCATACTGAGCATAGGATTCCTGGAACACTAGCCCTCACTCCAAATTCCACCTATAAAAACACTTCCCTGAAAGTTATCAGGGAGTTTGGGTTTTTTGAGCATGAGCCACTTGTTCTTCTTGCTTGGTCCTGCCATAAACTTTTCTCTTCTCCAGGCTCCAATATTTCAATTTGTTTGGCCTCACTGTGCATCAGGCACACAAATGTGCATTAGACAACAAATTTACTGATTTAAATGGGAGTGTTAGTCACTCAGTCGTGTCCGACTCTTTGCAGCCTCATGGACTGTAGTCTGCCAGGCTCCTCTGTCCATGAGATTCTCTAAGCAGGACTACTGGAGTGGGTTGCCATTTCCTCCTCCAGGGTTAAATGGTAATCTTACCCAAAAAAAATACCTTCACAAAAACACCTAGAATGTTTGACCAAATATCTAGGTGGTCCAGGCAAGTTGACACATAAAAACTAGACAGGGGCCTGATTCTTGAACAATAGCCTGGTAACAATAGGACAAGTATTATTCCCCAGTGTTATTCAATAGATTATAATAAACTGCTTCAAAGATTGTAAAATATGAACTCTGTAAGAAGTCTATGATAAGTCATAATGACCAATTTTATCATCCTGACTTAACATTGTATATATTTTATTTTTAAAATTAATTTTTATCAGAATATAGTTGATTTACAATGTTCTTACACTAGTTTATGCTGTATAACAAAGTGTATCAGTTACACACATATATATATTTGCACTTTTTTACATTCTTTTCCCATGTAGATCATTACAGAGTATTGAGAAGAAGTATCTGTGCTATTCAGTAGGTCCTTATTAGTTATGTATTTTATATAGAGTGGTACATATTTGTCAATCCCAGTCTCCCAATTTATCCCTCCTCCAGCCTGACACATAAAATTAACCATCACATTTCTACCTATGGAAAGTGAAGTGAAAGCAAAAGTCACTCAGTCGTGTCCAACTCTTTGCAACCCCATGACTATACAGTCCATGAAATTCTCCAAGCCAGAATACTGGAGTGGGTAGCTGTTCCCTTCTCCCGGGGATCTGACCAACCCAGGGATTGAACCCAGGTCTCCTGCATTGCAGGAAGATTCTTTACCAGCTGAGCCACCAAGGAAGCCCAAGAATACTGGAGTGGGTAGCTGTGGGAGAGAGCAAATTAGCCAAGATGGTGTGTTCAGGTTCTCTCACCCCACGTTTTGTAAATAATAATCATGTAACAGTTGAGATCATTTATGACACTGCACATGCACGTCACAAGGTACTCACTTGGTCAGGAGTTACTTTGTGCTGTAGAGATATGTGAGCTCCACCTAGAAAGTGGCAGCATTACTGCTGTGTCACAGCTGTCTCTGTGGGGTCAGCTATGAGAGAAGGGAATACGGGTGTCTGCTGCTACAGCTGCTGCACCAGCCAGGAGAGAATAAACATGTCTGCAGTTCCTATGGCTCCTTGAGTCTTCTTCCAGCCTCTTGGCTCACACCTTCCTACCCTCGGTTCAGTGAACAGTGTGAACAGCAAGACAATTGGTGTCACAAACAGGATCAGCAATACACTACCCCTTGACAACTTGGTACCCATACACATCTCCTTAAACCATACTACATCTCCAAATCAAGACAAACAAGGTCACACTTTGACCTAATACAGCTATCTTACATACAACCAAAATCACCCTAACCCATTCTTCAGAAGAGGATGCAAAGTCCTTGGGCTATGTTTACTCTTCCCCTTGATATTCCACAACTTAAATACTATGATGTAATGTTAGCAATACTTAAATACTATTATATAAAGCCAATACATCCTATCTTATAAGAGGATAAGAAAGATAGGGAAGGAAAAAGAGATATTTGTTTTAGGTAAATATGTAGAGAGTCACACACACATATTTATAACAAAATAAGGAAGAAATACTGATGACAATTACAGTCCTTGATTCTGTAACTGGTCAGTTAGATGTGAGATTGCACGCATCTCACATCTACCCGGTCAGTTACAGCTGGTATTTATAATTACCTTCTTCTATTACCCATTCAGTGTTCCCTTTGCCTTCACTGGGCACTTCAGCTGGTTTTAAGTCTTTACCTGGTAGAGTGACCCAAACTTCCATTTCTGAATGGTCTGGGCCATTAGTATTCCTGCCTGGTTTGACCTGTTGGATCTTCCACTGATACAAGGAAAAACTTAACCAAGGACATGTTAATACTAAGAGATGCCCCAAGGGATTCCAGACATATTCCTTGCTATAGACTGAATATGTTCCCCCAAAGTGCGTAGGTTAAAACCCTAATGTTACCCCAAAACTGGGTTCATCTTTTGGCAGGTGTTATGCCAAACAACAGAACCAAGACAAAGCATGGGACAAGGAAGGATTTATGGTTACCTGAAGCTGGAGAAAGCATGACAACCCACTCCAGTGTCCTTGCCTGGAGAATCCCATGGACAGAGCAGTTTGGCAGGCAATGGTCCATAGGGTCACAAAGAGTCAGATATGAGTGAAGTGACTTAACATGCATGCACACAGCAAATAAGAACACTAAGACTCTGGCAAAGCAGAATCTCCCCAAAGAGCATAATTGGGGAAGTTTTAAGCTAAGGATACGTGCATATTTACAAAGGGACTTAAGAGAGAATACAACATAGAATTGGGACAAAGGTCAACAGAGTCCAAGCTTTAGTTGAGTGAAGTCTAGAGAGTCAATGTCATTATCCTATCCTTCACCTGAATGAGGGCCTTAGTTCCTGCAGAACTCAAAGTTATATTATTTATTATGTGTACACCATAAAGAGGAACTAGGACTCTATCGTTGCACTGTTGTTTGACTGCCTTTTCTCTGTTCCTGCATTCTTTTGTCCCCTTAAGATTGCTAATTACTGAGACCTGTTCACAGGCAAGCATTAGGCTTAAATCAAAATGGCTTAGGCTAACTTAGGTTCTCTTATGTCCAATTTGCTGGCATATTAGGTTCTCAATATGCCAGAAAATTTGTAAACCTCAGCAGTGGCCACAGGACTGGAAAAGGTCAATTTTCATTCCAACCCCAAAGAAGTGCAATGCCAAAGAATGTTCAAGCTACCACACAATTGCACACATCTCACATGCTAGCAAAGTAATGCTCAAAATTCTCCAAGTGAGGTTTCAACAGTATGTGAACCAAGAACTTCCAGATGTTCAAGCTGGATTTAGCAAAGGCAGAGTAGTCAGAGATCAAATTGCCAACATCCGTTGGATCATCAAAAAAGCAAGAGAATTCCAGAAGAAAATCTACTTCTGCTTCATTGAACTGCACTAAAGCCTTTGGCTGTGTGGATCACAACAAACTGTGATTAAAAAAAAAAAAAAAAACTGTGGAAAATTCTGAAAGAGATGGGAATACCAAACCACCTTACCTGCCTCCTGAGAAATCGATATGCAGGTCAAGAAGCAACAGTTAGAAATGGACATAGAACAATGGACTGGTTCCAAATTGGGAACGGAGAATATCAAGGCTGTATATTGTCACCCTGCTTGTTTAACTTATATGCAGAGTACATCATGAGAAATGCCAAGCTGGTTAAAGCACAAGCTGGAATCAAGGTTGCAGGGAGAAATACCAATAATCTCAGATATGCAGATGACACCACCCTTATGGCAGAAAGCAAAGAGGAACTAAAGAGCCTCTTGAAAAAAGTGAAAGAGGAGAGTGAAAAAGTTGGTTTAAAACTCAATACTTTAAAAAATGAAGATCATGGCATCTGGTCCCATCACTTCATGGCAAATGATGGGGAAACAATGGAAATAGTGACAGACTATTTTCTTGGGCTTCAAAATCACTGCAGATGGTGACTGCAGCCATGAAATCAAAAGATGCTTGCTCCTTGGAAGAAAAGCTATGACAAACCTAGACAGCATGTTAAAAAGCAGAGACATTACTTTGCTGACAAAGGTCCATATAGTCAAAGTTATGGTTTTCCCAGTAGTCATGTATGGATGTGAGAGTTGAACAATAAAGAAAGCTGAGCACCAAAGAATTAATGCTTTTGAACCGTGGTGTTGGAGAAGACTCTTGAGAGTCCTTTGGACAACAAGGAGATCAAACCAGTCAATCCTAAAGGAAATCAACCCTGAATATTTATTGGAAGGACTGATGCTGAAGCTGAAGCTCCAATACTTTGGACACCTAATGCGAACAGTCAACTCATTAGAATGATACTGATGCTGGAAAAGATTAAAGGCTGGAGGAGAAGGGGGTGACAGAAGATGAGATGGTTATGTTAGGTAGTCAGAATAGGAAAAAGGAGTCCAGTATGGCGGTGGCTAAAAGATAAAGCAGGGAAAGCCTGCGAAAATAGAACAAAGGAAGGTCTGAGGATTTCACAGGGCTGTAACACTGATTGGTCCATCGCTTCAAATTTTTGTTGTGACAAGACAGACCGAGGAAATTACAAACTCCCCCAACATCTATGGTGCCATTTCTTGGATTTAACCCGGCTGAAACAACCTCGGCTCAGCTCCCAAAGGTGGAGGCCAAGCACAGCAGAAGCCCAACTTGGTAAAAGCTCCCACGATGGAAGCAAAACACAAAGAAAATCCAGCGCAGGGGAACTGACAAGAAGCCCAGTGTGCCGAAAACCAGAACAGCAAAAACAAACTCAGCAGAAAGCTCACACAGCTCAGTCTCAGATTTCCAAAGACCTCTGGTTAAGGCAGGAGGTCCTCACTCCTATGGCTGGAAGGCCATATGACTAACAAAATCTTAATTCCTTTACAATCTCTCATTTCTTGTTTCCTTGAACCGCCCATGAACAGGCGAGCAGCAGTGGGTGCAACTGAGGGACTCTGGCAGGGGCTCCTCCTCAGTGTGTCCCAAAGGCTCCACTATCTGCTGTGCCCTAGTAGCTGTTGCCCAAGCAGGCGGGGGTTCTTCTGCCCTTAATCTTCTTTGTGCCAAGGATCAGGCCAATGAAAACTGAGCACAGGGCAGTTTTTCATCTGCCAGCAGATCTTGTGGCAGATTATGAAGGGGATTCCTTGGCATGTTTTTCCCACTGCTTTTTCCTCCTGCCCTTCAGCTCCTCTCTCCCGGGACTTGAGCCTGGCCAAAACCCAAGGTGCCTGGCTTCAGGACCTCATGAAGCTCAGGCTCGGATGTCTCATTGCAAAATTTCAGTGAGAGACATGGTGATAGGTAAGAGGTGGATTTTTTTCAGATTCAGAGCAGCACACTCCACAGGGTGAGGTCCATCACAAAGGAAGAGTGTGGTGGCCAGGGAATGTGGTGCAGTTAGTATTTGTGAGCTGGCTGATTTCATCTGCTAATGAGGGTGAGGATCATTCCAACAACTGGGGAACCATCCACTCCTCTGTCTTGTGACAGTGCCTCGGAAAGGTCCTGGCACCTCTGGGTGTGTCGTTTAGCTTACAGATAGGGGATCAAGGTTTAGTTGAATTTGACTTGTCATTTTGGACCCATTTGATTTTAATTGGTTTATGTTATGCTCCTGGGCTATGTCATTCTTTCAAAAGTTGTGCCCTGCCCCCTTCACTCCTGTTTCATGCTCTTTTGCTGAGCCTCATCTGGGCCCACAATGTTGCCTCTTCAATCTTCTGGGGGAACAACCAGAAAATAGCTGGCCTTTACGAGAGAAATGCTATATAATATCCAATTCCTCTAGATATTCAGGCCTTCATCTTCCATGTTTCCTACATGTGCAACAACAGCATCTCTCAGTGAACCTGCTAAGGCGGGTAACAGGCACACAATGCCTGCTATAAGTTCATCTGTTGGCATCCCTTCAAGGGCAATTCTGCTTCCAGGGATAATGTTTGCCACTTTGGGAGTTACCCCTGTAGGCTGTTTGGGCCCAAACCCTTGCCACCCTTCTCCTAAAGTTACAAATAAACCTCTGGGTCAAATCTCCACTCCACTTTCATGGAATATCTGGTCTATTGCCTCTTATCAATTTGTTCTTAAGTCACTTACTAACTCCTACAACCAGGACCCTGCCCCCTTGTAGGCAACATCACTCCACCCGGCCTATTATTAAAATACTCTAAATGCCCTTAATGGGTTTCCCTTGTGTCTCAGCTGGTAAAGAATCCACCTGCAATGCGGGAGACCTGGTTTCGATCCCTGGGTTGGAAAGATCCCTTGGAGAAGGGAAAGATTACCCACTCCAGTATTCTGGCCTGGAGCATTCCATGTTTCACTTTCAAGGGAAACAGTGGCAGACTTTATTTTTTTGAGCTCCCAAATCACTGCAGATCGTGGCTGCAGCCATGAAATTAAAAGATGCTTACTCCTTGGAAGGAAAGTTATGACCAACCTAGACAGCATATTCAAAAGCAGAGACATTACTTTGCCAACAAAGGTCCGTCTAGAAAGGCTATGGTTTTTCCAGTAGTCATGTATGGATGTGAGAGTTGGACTATAAAGAGCTGAGCCCTGAAGAATTGATGCTTTTGAGCTGTGGTGTTGGAGAAGACTCTTGAGAGTCCCTTGGACTGCAAGGAGATCCAACAAGTCCATCCTAAAGGAGATCAGTCCTGAGTGTTCATTGGAAGGGCTGATGTTGAAGCTGAAACTCCAATACTTTGGCCACCTGATGCAAAGAGCTGACTCATTTGAAAAGACCCTGATGCTGGGAAAGTGTGAAGGCAGGAGGAGAAGGAGACGACAGAGGATGAGACGGTTGGATGGCATCACTGACGTGATGGACATGAGTTTGAATAAGCTTCAGGAGTTGGTGATGGACAGGGAGGCCTCCTATGCTGCAGTCCATGGGATCACAAAGAGTCGGACACGACTGCGTGACTGAACTGAACTGTACTGAACTGAGGGAAGGAAATCAGTAACTTACATTCTATCACAGCAATAAGAGGATAAAGCTTATGGCTGTTTGACCAGGTTCCCAGCCTCAGGGCACAGACTTGGATTGCTTTACATCATGGTATCTATTCCCCTCCTTGGTGGACAAACCAGCAATGAGTTAAGATTACAACCCCTTAATCATGGGCTTCCCTGATAGCTCAGATGGTAAAGAATCCGCTTGCAAGGCAGGACCCAGTTTGATTCCTGGGTTAGGAAGATTCCCTGGAGAAGGGAAAGGCTACCCACTCCAGTATTCTGACCTGGAGAATTCCATGGACTGTATAGTCCATGGGGTCACAGAGTCGGACGCAACTGAGTGACTTTCACTTAATCTTACCCAGCACTGGTCATGCTGGAGGCCTTGGGGACGCCCAACTCCAGCCTGGGGTCCCAGGAGGTCAACCTGCCTCAACCTGCCTAGGGATCTGGTCCTTGGAAGGTTGTCATGCCTCAACCTGCTTGGAGATCCGCCAGTCCAGGGGTCCTAGGAGGCCAATATGCCTCTACCTGCCCACGGATTCGATGTCCAGGAGGCTGTCATGCCTCAGCCTGCCTGGGAATCTCCAGCCTGACCCAGGGACACCAGGCTCTCAGATCACAACAGTACTGGTAAGATAAGCTTCAGAAAGACTCACCCCTAAGGAAGTCCACCCATGGAAACAGAAGGAAGCCTATTACTTGTGGGACTGTGCCCAGTCTCAGTAATAACTCAGGAGTCCAATGAGAACCCCACTGACTTTCTGGAAAGTCTAAAAGAGGCCCTCCAAAAGTGTGATTTTGAAGGACAAATTCCTGTCCCAATGTGCATCAGACATCAGGATAAAGTTACAACAGTTACAGCAGCAGGACCCTGCTGCCTCTTTAGACCAGATGGTCCAGACAACCACTGATACATTTTATAACAGAGAACAGGAGAGGGAGGCAAAGGCCCAGGAAAGGGAGAAAAGGAAAGAGACAAGGCATGCCCAGATGCTGGCCACCCTCCAAGGAAGCCCTATGGCAAACCCCGAGTCCTTGAAGGACAAGGCATGAGGCAAATGCCTAATCTGTAGACATGTGGGACATTGAGCCAAAGAGTGTCCAAACCATGGCAAGTCTCCTAAAATAGCTTGCTACAAATGCCATCAATTGGGACATTTGGCTGCACTCTGCCCTCGGGACCCAAGAGCCTCAAGGTCAAGTGCCAAGCCTTCCCTCATGATGGTTCAACAGGACTGAAGCAGCCCACTTCAGCCAGCCTGCCTGTCATAGATAACCATCACGGAGCTGGAGCCAAGGGTGCAACTGGATGTGGCAGGTAGGTCCCAGAATTTCTTGGCTGACACAGGGGCTACCTACTCTGTCCTGAACTCCTACTCCGGAGCCTTCTCCTCCCAAACCTGTACAATTTGGGGTGCTACAGGAAAAACAATTACAAAAAGATTCACCCGAGCACCTCGTTGTTACTGGGATGGACAAATATTTTCCCACAAGTTTCTGGTGGTCCCTGACCGTCCTACTCCCTTATTGGGAAGAGATCTCTCCCTGCCTTCGAAATCTTGCAGCTATTGACAGACTGATAGAAGATGCTTTAAAACTCTCTTTTGGGGGCAAACTATTTTACCAGCCACCAAGTGAAACAACTCCTAAATGGGAGAGGCCATTTACG
Organism: Oryx dammah; assembly: GCF_014754425.2. Classification (NCBI taxonomy): domain Eukaryota; kingdom Metazoa; phylum Chordata; class Mammalia; order Artiodactyla; family Bovidae; genus Oryx; species Oryx dammah. Next base: position 67,276,668 of record NW_024070189.1, on the reverse strand, counting down.
GATGTCTGATCAAAGAATCCTCAGATATCAAGTAGTGCTGATGGAAAATCCAGGTCTGACTATATCCCCTTGTTAGGTTCTTAACCCTGCCACTCTCCTGCCTACCCCCAAGGGCTCTCTCCCCTTTCACTCTTGCCTAGAAACTTTGGACCACTGGACAAAATCCCAAGAGGGATTGTCAGAAGATCCTCTGACCAATCCTGAGGAAATCTGGTACACTGATTGGAAGCAGCTTTTTCTTTGATGGAAAAAGAAGAGCTGGATATGCAGTAGTCTCCAATTTTGAGACCACAAGGCTAAAAATTTGCCACCAGGTACTTCAGTTCAATTAGTTGAGCTCATAGCTCTGATTTGAGCTTCAGAGCTGGGAAAAGGAAAAAGAGTAGCCATTTACACTGACTCCAAGCATGCCTTTCTGGTGCTACATGCACATGCTGCTATTTGGAAAGAAAGAGGCCACTTGACCACCCGAGGGTTCCCAATCAAATATGGTGATCAAATCCTTAGGCTCGTGGGAGGTGGGAGGGGGGTTCAGGATTGGGAGCTCATGTACACCCGTGGCGGATTCATGTCAATGTATGGCAAAACCAATACAGTATTGTAAAGTAAAATAAAATTTTTTTAAAAATGAAAAAAATAAAAAAATAAAAAGATAGAAAAGGCAAAAAAAAAAAAAAAAAATCCTTAGGCTCTTGGAAGCAGTCCATCTGCCCAGTTTCAGTCTCCCATTGTAAAGGATACCAAAAAGGGAGCACAGAAGTAGCATGAGGGAACCAAGCAGCTGATCAGGTAGCTAAGAGAGCAGCCTTACAGAACATGCTGCAGTCCATGGGGTCACAAAGAGTCAGACATGACTGAGTGACTGAACAACAACATTGTGGCTGCATTTTTTATTTCAAATTCCAATTGTTCATTGTTAGTACATAAGAATGTAATTCTTTTGGGGGTTTCTCTGGTGGCTCAGATGGTAAAGAATCCACCTGCAATACAGGAGACCTGAGTTCGACCCCTGGGTCAAGAAGATCCCCTGGAGGAGGGCATGCAACCCACTCCAGTATTCTTGCCTGGAGAATCCTCATAGGCAGAGGAGCCTGGCAGGCTACAGTCCATGGGGTTGCAAAGAGTCAGACACGACTGAGCGACTAAGCACACACACAACTCTTTTTAATATGCTTTGTCTTTATTATGTTTTGATTATGGCAAAATATATAACATAAAATTTACCAGCTTAATCATTTTCAAGTGTTAAATATATTCTCATTGTTGTGCAGCCAACCTCCAAAACTTTTTCATCTTGAAAAACAAGCTCTGTACACTTAAGCAATACCCTCTCAATTTACTTTCTTCCAAGTCCTTAGTAACCACCATTCTATTTGCTGTTTTTATGATTTGACTGCCTAAGTACTGCATATAAGTGGAATCACACAATATTTGTCTTGTTATGATTATTTCATTTAGCATAATATCCTCTACATTAGTAATTGACTTTTGTGTATTAACTTTAGTATCCTGTGATCTTGCAATATTTGCTTAGCTCCATGAATTGTTTTGTATCATTATATTTTTTTGGTATGTCAATTCTTTGGAATTTTATTTATAGACAATTATATCTTCTACAAGTAGTTTTATTTCTTTTTTTCTAATCTTTAACCTTTTGTTTCTTTTTATTTTGTTATTGCACTAGCTAGGATTTCCAGTACAACTTTGAAGAGGCATGCTAAAAGAGGACACTCTTGCTTTCTTCCAAATCTTAGGAGAGTATTCAATTTTCACCATTGTGTATGTTATTAGCTGCAAGTTTTCTGTATATTCTTTGTCAAACAAAAAACTTTTATTCTATTACTAATTTGCTAAGAATTTTTATCAAGAATGAGTGTTGGATTTTATCTGGTTTTCTGCATCAATTAATATGATCATATGATTTTTTTCTTCCTTAGTATGTTAATGTGATTAACTACACTGATTGATTTTAAGATGCTAAGACTTGCATATCTGGAATAAAGGGCTTCCTAGGTGGTGCTAGTGGTAAAGAACCTGCCTGCCAATGCAGCAGATGCCTGAGACCAGGTTCAATCCCTGGGTCGGGAAGATCCCCTGGAGGAGGGCAGGGCAATCCTCTCCAGTATTCTTGCCTAGAGAATCCCATGCACAAAGGAGCTTGGTGGCCTACAATCCATAGGGTTGCAAAGAGTCAGATATTGAAGTGACATAGCATTCACACATGCACCTGGAATAAATCTAATGTGGTTGTGGTGTATAATTTACATTGTTGGATTTGATTGGCTAATATTTTATTCAGGATTTTTTGAATTTATGTTCATGAAAAATATTGGTCTATTATTTTCCTTTCTTGTGATGTCTTTATTTGGTTTTAATATTAGGATAAAGTTGGCCTCATAGAATATGTTTGGAAGTGTTCACAGTGCTGCTATTTTCTGGAAGTGAATTTGGAAAATTGTTACATATTCTTTCTTAAATGTTTTTTAGAATTCACCAATGAAACCACCTGGGCCTGATGCCTTCTTTTTTTGAAGTTTAATAATTATTGTTCCATTTCTTTAATAGATATAGAACTATTAAGCTTATCAATCTCCCCTCTGTGCGATTTAACAATTTGTATCTTTCAAGAAATTGCTTCATTAAAATCATCTAATTTGTGAGCATGGAGTTGTTCATAGTATCTATTATCTTTCCAATGTCCATAGGATCATCAGTAATGTGTGGTTCTTCCCTTCTCTTCTTGATAACCTGATTTATCAGTGTTACTGATCTTTTCCAAAAACCAGGTTTGGTTTCATTGATTTTTTCCTACTGGTTTCCCATTTTAAAGTTTATAGCTTTTACACTAATGTTTATTATTCTTTTTGTTATGCTTGATTTAGGCTTCTGCTTGTCTGTCCCAGTTTCTTAAGGGAAAACCTTGAGTTAATGATTTTTTCTAATATATACATTATATGCTATAAATTTCCCTCCATGCACTACTTTCACTACATCTCACAAAACTTGACAAATTGTATTTTCATTTATTTCAAAATAATATTTTTGCTTTCCTTTTAGACTTCTTCATACTGTACACTGACTATTTAAGTGCTTTATGGAAATGATTTTTTTAAAAATTGGCAGACCCCTACCTTATTACTGTAGCTTTTTATTTTTTATTTTTTTTAATTGGAGGACAGTTGTTTTACCACACTGTGTTGGTTTCTGCCATACATCAAGATGAATCAGCCACAGGGATACATATGTCCTTCCCTCCTGAGCCTCCCACCCGTCTCCCTCCCCATCTCACCCCTCTAGGTCGTCACAGAGCACTGGGTTGATCTCCCCGTGTCACACATTGATACAGCCACTATGCAGAACAGTATGGAGATTCCTTAAAAGACTAAAAACAGAACTACTGTATGACCCAACAATCCCACTATTGGGCATATACCCTCAAAAAAACATTATTGAAAGAAAGCCGTGTACCCGTGTTTATTGCAGCACTTTTTAGCTAGGACATGGAAGCAACCTAGATGTCCACTGACAGATGAATGAATACAAAAACTGTGGTATATATATACAATGAAATATTACTCAGCTATAAAAAAGAATGCATTTGAGTCAGTCCTAATGAGGTAGATGAACCTAGTGCATGACATTAAAGTTACTATCTTAATGATATGTGTGCAGTACAGTTCTGTTAAGCATATCCACATTGCTGTGCAACCAATCGCCAAAATTATTTCATACTGCAAAACTGAAACTCTGTACCTATTCAATAATAACTCCCTTTTTTCTCCTCTCTCCATCTCCTGGAAACTACCATTCTACTTTTTTTTTTTATAAATCTGTCTACTCTAAGTAACTCATATAAGCAGAATCATACAGTCTTTTTGTGGCTGGTTTATTTTACTAACACAGTATTCTGAAAGTTAATATTTGTTGAAGCATGTGTCAGAATGTCCTTTTCAAGGTAGAATAATATTCCATTGTATATACATGCCACATTTTATCTATTCATCTGTCAATGGACATTTGTGTTGGTTCTACCTCTTAGCTATTGTGAAGAGTGCTGTTTCGAAAATAGATGTGCAAATATCTCCAAGATTCTACTTTCAGTTATTTTGGCCATATATCCATCAGTAGAGTTGCTATTGATCAGTTGCTAAGTCATGTCCAACTCTTTGCAACCCCATGGACTGCAGGACACCAGGATTCCCTGTCTTTCACTATCTCCAAGAGTTTGCTCAAACTCATGTCCATTGAATCTGTGATGCTATCCAATCATCTCATCTTCTGTCACCCCCTTCTCCTCCTGTCCTCCATCTTTCCCAGCATCAGGGTCTTTTCCAAGGAGTTGGCTCTTTGCATCAGGTGGTCAAAGTATTGGAGCTTCAGCTTCAGCATCAGTCCTTCCAATGAATACTCACTGTTGATTTCCTTTAGAATTGACAGTTTTGATCTCCTTGCTGTCGAAGGGACTCAAGAGTCTTCTCCAGCACAATTCCAAAGCATCAATTCTTTGATGCTCAGCCTTATAGTCCAACATCCATACATGACTACTAGGAAAGTCACAGTTTTGACTATATGAATGTCAGCAAAGTGATGTCTTTGGTTTTTAGTACAGTGTCTATGTTTGTTATAGTTTTTCTTCCAAGGAAGAAGTGTATTTTAATTTCATGGAGTGGAGTTGAGGGACAAGTAACTTTTATGACCCAGAAATGGTCTTTTTCACTGAACATTCCACCTAAGTTTGACATGCTATTGGATGGAGTATTTTAAAAATACCAATTAGATCTAGCTACTTCATAGTGCTATTAAAGTCAAATATATCTTTATTAATTTCCTGCTTGATTGATCTGTCACTTACTGAGAGCAGGTATTGGGATCTCAACCATAACAGTGAATTTGCCTATTTATTTTAGTTCTATCAGTTTTTGTTTCACATATTTTTATACTACTTTGTAATATACATGTTTAAGACTGCTGTCTTCTTGAAGTACTGACTCCACTATCATTTTGTAGGAATCCTTTTTTATTCTTCATAAATTTAATTATTCTTTGTCTAAAATTAACATAACTACCCAGCTTTCATTTCATTAGTGTTAGCATCCTATATCTCTCCCTCTTTCATTACTTTTAACTTATCAGGGTCTTTATATTTAAAGGGGTTTCTTGTAAGGGCATAATTGTTTTTTTTTTTTTTTAATCCAAAAGACAATTTTGTCTTTTATTAGTATACTAAGATCAGGGCTTCCCAGGTGGCACAGTGGTAAAGAAATCACCTGCCAATGCAGTAGACACAAGAGACGCAGTTTTGACCCCTGGGTCGGAAAGATCCCCTGGAGACGGAAATGCAATCCTCTCCAGTATTTTTGCCTGGAAAATTCCATGGACAGAGGTGCCTGGTGGGCTACAGTCCATGGGGTTGAAAAAGAATGGGACACAGCTGAGCACACACACACACACAAGAGCATTCACATTTAAAGTGATTATTGATATAATTGAATTAATGTCAACCACGTTTATAACTTTTTTCTATCCATTGTCAGAGGCTTCTTTATCTGCCCTCTCTGGTGTAAATAGAGTATTCAAAATAATTCTATTTAATCTCCTCTCTCTCATTTCTACTTCCTTAAGAAATTAGCTACAGAACTTACAATACACAGCCTTAAATAATTTAACTCTACCTTCAAATAACACTATTCCACGTTATGCCTATTTCAGGAATATGGATGACAGAGTTATCCACTTGCTAAACCATCTGATATACTGTTACTATCTTATTATTTTAATATTTTATTTATTATTTTTGGCTGCATCAAGTCAGCTGCAGCACAGGGGATCTTTGGTGCAGCATGCAGGCTTCTCTCTACCTGTGGTGCATGGGCTCCAGGCATGTGGGTTTTATAGTTGGCAGCACATAGGCTCTCTAGTTGAGGCACACAGGCTCAGTAGTGGCAGCATACACAAGCTTAGTTGCCCTATGGCATGTGGGATCTTAATTCCCCAACAAAGGATCAAACCCATGTCCCTTGCATTGGAAGGCTGATTCTTAACCACTGGACCACCATGAAAGTCCCCTTATTTTATTATATTAAACAAATTAGCTTTTAGATAAATTAATACAAAAGATTTCTTTTTAAAAATATTTACTTATTTATATATTTTGCTGTGCTGGGTCTTGGTTGTGGCACACCAGACCTTCTAGTTGTGGCATGCAAACTCTTAGTTGTGGCAAGTGAGTCTGAACAGGGATTGAACCCCAGACCCCTGTGTTGAGAGCACAGAGTCCTAGCCACTGACCTGCCAAGGAAGTCCCAGGTTTCTTTTAATATATTTCTCCTGCAGTGTTCTTGTTTTCTTCATGTAGATCCAAGTGTCATTATCCTTCATTATGCTCTATCATTTTCTTTCTACCTCAACAAAATGCTTTTAACATACCTGTTGGTGAATCCTCTCAGTTTTCAGTTGTCTGAGAAAGTCTTCATCTGTCCTTCACTTTTTAAAAATAATTCTGTTGATATAGAATTTGTGTGTGTGTGTTTTTTTCTTTCAACACTTTAAATATTTCACGTCACTCTTGTTTGCATGCTTTCTGAGGAGAGGTCTGCTGTAATTCTTTATCTTGTTTTGCTATAGTCAAGGTAGGTTGGTATGGCTTTTGTTTTTTGGTTTTTTTTTTTCCTGACTTCTTTCAAGATTTTCTCCTCTTTGATTTTCTGTAGTTTGAATATGATGCCTAAGTGTACTTACTTTTGGTATTTATTTTGCTTAATGTTCTCTAAGCTTCTTGGCCTTATGACTTAAGTTCTGCCATTAACTTTGGAAATTTTTTCATCATTATCACTTCAAATACTTATTTTGTTATGGTCTCTCTTTCTTCTCTTTCTTCTGGTATTCCAAATATGCATATATTAAAAGCTTTGAAATTGTCCCACAGTTCTTTGGTGTTGGGTATATTTTCCAATTCTTTTTTCCTGTTGCATTTCAATTTGGGAAGTTCCTAATGATCTTTCTTCAAGATCATATTTCCTCAACCCTGTCAAGACTACTGATAAGCCATCTTCATTTCTGTTTCATCATTTTCCCTTTTTATTTTTCTGCTATATTTTCTGTTTCATCTAGCTTTTCTTTTTTATCCTTTCTTAAGTCCCGCTCTTTTTTCTGCGTGATTCATCTGTTCCTGCCTGATGTCTACATTTTGCATGAGAACCCTTAACATGTTCATAACTGTTACTTTAAATGCTCTGATAATTTCAATGTATAGGTCAGGTTTTGATGTTCACTTTACCCCTTTAGACTACATTTTTCTCTTTTTGCCTTTTTGCATGAATGTGTAATATTTTTGTAGAAGTCTTAAAATGCTTTATCTAGGAATAGGAACTGAAGTAAATCTTTTAATATGAGAATCTGTATTAACCTGACCAAAATCACTGCAGATGGTGACTGCAGCCATGAAATTAAAAGACACTTACTCCTTGGAAGATAAGTTATGACCAACCTAGATAGTATATTCAAAAGCAGAGACATTACTTTGCCGACTAAAGTCCGTCTAGTCAAGGCTATGGTTTTTCCTGTGGTCATGTATGGATGTGAGAGTTGGACTGTGAAGGCGGCTGAGCACCAAAGAATTGATGCTTTTGAACTGTGGTGTTGGAGAAGACTCTTGAGGGTCCCTTGGACTACAAGGAGATCCAACCAGTCCATTCTGAAGGAGATCAGCCCTGGGATTTCTTTGGAAGGAATGATGCTAAAGCTGAAACTCTAGTACTTTGGACACCTCATGGGAAGAGTTGACTCATTGGAAAAGACTGTGATGCTGGGAGGGATTGGGGTCAGGAGGAGAAGGGGACGACCCAGGATGAGATGGCTGGATGGCATCACGGACTCAATGGACGTGAGTCCGAGTGAACTCCGGGAAATTGTGATGGACAGGGAGGCCTGGCGTGCTGTGATTCATGGGGTCGTAAAGAGTCGGACACGACTGAGCGACTGAACTGAACTGAGGCTTCAGAGACAAAGCAGAGCAGGCCTCTGACCTTGCTTCTAACCTGCCTGGACACTGCCTTATGAATGACTGTGAGTGACTACCTGCTGTGAGGGCAAGCCTTGCAGTACCTTAGATAAGATGGGGGAGGAATTTTGAGATTGTTGAGCCCCTGGAGGGTGTCTGGCCAACCAAAGCCCAGGTTTAACAACATTCCAAGTTTTCCACAACAAAACAAACAATATTAACATGAAACCAGAGCTCCAATTTGCTCACAGATTAATGTAGCTTGCTTGCATCCTGGGATTATAAACGGGAACCCTGAACTGCAGTTTTTGAAGTCTCACTCATGGAATGGAAACACTGCCTGGGACATTTTCCCAACTGAGACTCCAGATGTACTGTGTCACAGGACCTTCGGTCCCTGCTTAAGTCCTGATTTTAGTCAAAACCCAATTTGGTGATGTATCCTCTGCTGTTTTTATTTCTCTTTTCTTTTAATGTTAGTGCATTGAAAGTAAGATAAGTAATTTTTAATAAATATTGGTATTGTTTACTTGTATATAACGAGTGGCTTATTTTGTTAACAAATCCTTCGAACCTGAGACGAAAGTGAAAACTTTCTGCAAAACACCCCCTGGTGGAATAAACCCTGGTAATGTCTTTTCCCTAGATAGTAGCCTGTTATGTAGAATTCCCTGGGCAAACCTCTTGGGATTTCTGGAGATGACACCTGCAAGAGTAAGGGGTGCCCTAAGATTGTGACCTCAGGAGTTTCTCAGTCCCATACTGATCCACACTCAAATTCCAGCAACTCGTCAAAATGACCGTATAAGTATTCCTACCAGGTGATAGCTCCAGTGCCTTCTAGATTAACAGATCTTGGCTATGTTCTCTGCTTGCCTGTCTCTCCAGATTCCAGGTTGGAAATTTTCTCTGAGGAGTCTAGGAAGAGCCACTGATTTTCAGTTTGTCCAGCTTTTTCTTGATATATGGGTAAGAGTGTAAGGACTCCAAGTTCTTTACAAGTCTGAATTAAAATTAAAAGTCTTCTAGGATAGAGATCTTAATAATAGTACATTACTATATGTTCAAGAAATTGGTTTTTTACTTATTTAATGACTCAATATGGTTCTAAGAATTTTATTAATATATCAATTTGTTTTGCAGTATTTTAGGCTTCTAAATCAAAATATAATTACTAGAAGAACAAACCTCTGCTATGTATTTTCTTCAACACCACTAAGGAATTAACTCAGTTCTGACACTATCGACCCAAAGACAGCATCAGATCCCACAGGCTAAGGGTTCAGTCCTGCAAAACTGCCCTCGCCTCGTCTTCAGACACCAATCCTAAGTCCAGGTTGTCACCCATGCTTTTGAACTACCAGCTGTAGATAGGTTTCCATGGTCCTCCTTGGGCTCAATTAATTTGTTAGAGTAGCTCACAGAACCCAGATAAATACTTTATGTACTGGATCAGAAAAGGCTGTAACTCAGGAAATGCCAGATGGAAGAGATGCATGGGACAAGGCATGTGGGAAGGGGTGCAGAGCTCCCATGCTCTATGGAATCTTCATTCTCCCCCAAACTCCAAATGTCCACCAACTTGGAAGTTCTCCAAACGTTGTTTGCTTTTTATGGAAGCTTCATTACGTAGGCCTGGTTGGCCACTGATGATTGAACTCAATCTCCAGACCCTTGAACTCAATCTCCAGACCCTTTCGCCTAGGTTTGGCAGGGGTGGACCAAAATTTCCAACTCTCTAATCACATGGTTGGTTCCCCTAGCAAACAGTCTCCAGCCTTAGGTTACCTAGGGGCTTTCCAAGAGTCACCTCATCAATATAACAAAAGGCATCTTTATAGTTCATATCATTTAGGAAATTCCAAGAGTTTTAGGAGCTCTGTGCCAGGAATAGGAGGAAGACCAATGTATAGATAGACAGACAGACAGACAGATAGATAGATCGATAGATAGATAGATAGATAGATAGATAGATAGATAGATAGATAGATATCACAATATCACAAAAACCAAAATCAATGTCAACTGAAAAATATGCAAAACCTAAAAGCTGAGAATTATGATTTATTCAGTAGACTTACTGAGGACTTTAAGTTCAAGATATAGCCCCTCAGATAGCTCTGAGGAACTGTTCCAAAGAGGTAAGAAGGCAGCCAGGATACATAGGAGTTTTTGCTGGGGGAAAAAAAATGTAGGCTGACATCCAAAAATTACTGCTAATAGCAAAAAAATAGACATCTCAAGTTAATTATTTTACTGCTTTTCTATGTATGGGAAAATGCAAGAGCCTGGGCTCATTGAAAGTATTCCTTTGATATGCACCTTAACTATCTGGGGTCATTATCCTGTTTTTCTCCAGTTCCCTTCAGTGTGCACCCTTGGGCCAACTGTGGTGGCTGATGGCTTTGTGGCCACAACATCTTTTGTTTATTGTTGTTGAGTTGCTCAGTTGCGTCTGACTCTTTGTGACCCCATGGACTGCAGTATGCCAGCCTTCCCTGTCCTTCACTATCTCCTGGAGTTTGCTCAAACTTACGTTTGAGTCAAGGATGTCCATTGAATCAAGGATGTCCATTGAGTTAATGATGCCATCCAACCATCTCATTCTCTGTCATCCTGTTCTCCTCCTGCCCTCAACCTCTTCCTGAAAAGCATCAGGGTCTTTTCCAATGAGTTGGCTCTTCACATCAGGTGGCCAAAGTATTGGAGCTTCAGCTTCAGCATCAGTCCTTCCAATGAATATTCAGGACCGATTTCCTTTAGCATTCACTGGTTTGATCTCCTTACTGTCCAAGAGACTCTCTGAAATGGTATTCTTTGTCCACAAATACATTTTCCAGACCTGGGTCTTTTAAATAACATAAACCATGCAGTACAGTTAGGTGGAAGTACCTTGTTAGCAGCAATTTTGTTGCACACATTGCAGTGGGGTTCTGGAGAGGATGTAAGGACTCATCCTCCAAGTGTGCACAGATGCTCAGGGACCCTGGCTCCAGATCTACTAAGTTAGAATCTGTGTTGTTGACAAAAAGTTAATCGTCAATCTACAAAAGAATATAGCAACAGCATCTCAAAAAGTTCCAAGAACTGTTCTGCCCAATAGAAGTCAAAGCACATTTATTTAAGTTTTTTGAGACAGAGGGCTGTACCTCAAATGATGTATTACTGACAATTTACACAATTCAAATCCACAAGTATAAAGTAGTGGGCCATGTGACCCCTTACAAAATCGACAAGTTAGTCTTTTTTAAAAAATAATATTTAGGGTTTTTTTGGGCTGTGCTGGGTCTTTGTTGCCGCACGGGCCTTTCTCTAGTTGCAGCAAGCAGGGGCTACTCTCTAGTTGCGGTGCACCAACTTCTCATTGCAGTGGCTTTTCTTGTTGCGGAGTGCAGGCTCCAGGATGTGAGGGCTTCAGGAGTTGTGATACATTGCCTCAGTAGTTGTGGCTCCCAGGCTCTAGAGCACAGGCTCGATAGTTGTGGCCCATGGGCTTAGTTGCTCCGTGGCGAGTAGAATCTTCCCAGACCGGGGATCAAACCTGTGTCTCCTGCATTGGCAGGCAGATTCTCTAACACTGAGCCACCAGGGAAGCCTGGTAGTTTATCTTTTAAGCAGTTGTCTTGTTGATGCTAAGAGAATGGTTGCTCTTTAGGGTTAAGCAGGTATTTCTGCGGATGGGAGAGTTTGGTTAATGCATAAGTCAGATACACAATCCACAGTGATGGGAGCCATAAAATACAAATTTTACTTCACACTGTGTTAATACTGTGTCCATTTGATCCATGGAAATGACAACCTCAGAGACATAGACCACACTAAAGCCACTTAACATCCCCAATGCAATGTTTGGACCCTGAAGGCCACCCACTAATTTGGCCTAATTAGTGTTTCCCTAACTGCCTCATAAATGCCCCACTTAAAATAAATGCCTCTGCAGTTTTTTCTTAATAAATTGATCTCTGTCTTCTCCCACTTACTCACTCAATGCTTCCAGGACACCTTCTAGGTGGAAGATACTGCAGCAGCTCTGAGGATCCAGTGATGGGTGACGAACAGCTTTGCCCACAGGAGAGACAGACATGATAAGACATCATGTTTCAGGCATAGCATATGGCAGAAGGGATGCTGGGACCACTTTAGAGGATTTCAGTTGGAAAAGTCTGCAGAGAAGGAAAACCATTTGCCCTGGGTCTTGCAAGATAAATGAGTGGGACTTCGCCAGCCAGGTGAGTGGGGAAGGTCATTTCCAGGGGAGGAAACACCTTCTCTACTTGTCTCTGATGGTATCATAAGACATATGGCTATATAAGTGCTTTGTAAAACAGCAAATGAAGAAGGTTACTGACAAGCTAACCAGGGTGCCTCTGAATTTGCAAGAACCCTCTGATCCCTTCTTTGGGACTCATCACCATATCTGAGCTATTCTATTAACGATACTATCCTGAAGCTTTGTGCCTAGGACTAGGCAGCCTTCCTTGGCTGAGAGACACCAGTCCAGGGGATCTCTTTGCTTTTGTTTATATTTTTAATTGAAGTATGCTTTTGTTGTTCAGTTGCTAAGTCACGTCCAACTCTCTGGAATCCCATGGACTGGAGCATACCAGGCTTCCCTGTCCTTTACTATCTCCTGGAGTTTGTTCAGATTCATGTCCATTGAGTTCCTGATGCCATTCAACCATCTGATCCTCTGTTCCCCTTTCTTCTCTTGCCCTCAGTCTTTCCCAGCATTAGGGTCTTTTCCAATGAGTCGACTCTTTGCATCAGACGGCCAAAGTATTGGAACTTCAGCTTTAGCATCAGTTCTTCCAGGGAATATTCAGGGTTGATTTCTTTTAGAATTGACTGGTTTGCTCTCCAGGAGATACTCAAGAGTCTTCTCCAGCACCGCAACTCCAAAGCATCAATTCTTTGGTGTTCAATCTTCTTTATTGTCCAACTCTCAACACTACTTGTTCCCTCGGCTTGGTCAGTGGGCTCAGAGGTGTTGAGAATGACGCTCAGTGGTCAGTGGGGCTGAGTGGTTCCCAGCATGGGCTCCTCCATGACAACCAAGGTTTCTGGAATGGCAGTAACAGGAGCTGAAAACTCTTTCTGAAGTGTGGAGACAATCATACTCTGACTCAGAAGGCCTCCTGGAGCACTCAGCATCAACCAATTTTTCTCTGGTTGTCACTGTGTCCATTCTGTGTGGCAGCTCCCAGGACCTCAGTCCCATCAGAAGCCCCAACATCCATTTTCCTGTATTTTGATGACTGAAATCACCCAGTTAAATGGCTGAGCTGGGATTCAAGCCAGATGTGTCTGTCTTTGTGGCATCTATGGGGTCACATTTCCCAGAAGCTTCAGGAGAGACGGGGTCCCTGAAAGCCCACCAAAGTGGGTGGGGTATTTCAGCTTGTTTGGCCAGGATGGGGAAGAGGTGGGATGGAGGAGCCAGCCAGATGCCACAGACATCTCAGATCAAATGAAGCCTGACTCCTTCTCAGCTTGATTTCACCTAGAACTGGAAAACAGATGGGTCCAAGCTGCCTAGGGTCTGAGGGCCAGGCTGCAATCCTTCTGTTCTGAGAGCCTGGGGCTGGAGTCTGTGTGAAAGTGAAAGTGAAGTTGCTCAGTCGTGTCCGACTCTTTGCGACCTCATGGACAGTAGCCTACCACATTCCTGGGATTTTCCATGGGATTTTCCAGGCAAGAGTACTGGAGTGGGTTGCCATTTCCTTCTCCAGGGGATCTTCCTGACCCAGGGATCGAACCTGGGTCTCTCACACTGTAGGCAGATGCTTTACCATCTGAGCCACCAGGGAAGTCCAGGGAACACCAAAGCTCTAGTATGGACCTTTTGACTTAGAAAAGAATTCAACTGTGGGGCTAAAGAGCTCATCCTTTCAGAGGGCAGCAGACCCAGAGAGACCCAGGGCAAATTCAGGAAGATAAGGCAGATGTCAACAGATACCTTGTAAACAGTGTAGCTACTTGCCAGAAGAGATAGCCAGGAAGATAAACAAGGGGCAAGGAAAGGTGCCTAATGGACTTAATGCTCATTCAACAGGGAAGACTCATCCCTTTGCAATGTTGAGCAGTGGTGCTGTTTGGAAGAGATGCTGGGCTCTGTAGACATGAATCCGTTTACCACAAACCTGCCCCTTTCCCTCCTGTTACAGAAATGTCCTGCAAAGGGACGAGCATGGGGCTCGGTTCACTGAGTCTTACAATATGTATGTCGAGTGACTTGGGCATTTATTCATTCACTGCCACACTAACAGGGGGACAAGCAGTCCTGGTTTGCCCAGGACTAGGCTATTTTCTGGGATGTGGGACTTCCAGTGCTCCCAGGACTGTTTTGGGCACACTAGGGTTAGCTGGTCCCCTACTTCCTGAGAACCCATGATGGACCAGGCCCTGGGCCCCCATGGAGCTCTGTTCTTTTTTTAATATTTTTAAAATGTATCTCATTTATAGTTGACTTACAATGTTGTGCTACATTTCTGGCATACTGCAAAGTGATTCAGTAATACATGCATGTATAATAGTTTGTACCTGCTAATCCCAAACTCCTAAGCCATCCCTTCCCCTCCTCTCGTCCCCCTTGGAAATCACAAGTCTGTTCTGTATGTCTGTGAACCTGTTTCTGCTCCATCAATAAGTTCATTTGTGCTATGATTCCACATATAAATGATACCATATGGTATCTGTCTTTCTGACTGATTTCACTTAGTATGATTAATCTCTAGGTTGCTGCAAGTGCCATTATTTAAAACATTTTTTATAGCTAAGTAGTATTCCATTATATATATATATGTATATATATGTACAGCGCATCTTCTTTACCCATTCATCTGTCAGTGGACACTTATGTTGTTTCCATGTCTTGGTTATTGTAAACACTACTACTGTGAACATAGTGGTGCATGTATCTTTTTGAATTATAGTTCTATCTGGGTATATGCCCAGGAGTGGGATTGCTGAATGATATAACTTTATTTGTAGTTTTTTGAGGAATCGCCATCCTACATTCCATAGTGGCTGAACCCATTTACATTACCACCAACAGTGTAGGAAGGTTCCCTTTTCTCCACACACTCTCCAGCATTTGTTATTTATAGACTTTTTAATGATGGCCATTCTGCCTAGTGTTAGGTGGTACTTTATAATTTTGATTTGCCTTTTTTTTTTTATAATTAGCAATGTTGAGCATCTTTTCATGTGCCTATTGGCCATCTGTTTATCTTCTCTGGGCTTCCCTGGTAGCTTAACTGGTAAGAACCTGTCTGCAATGCAGGAGACCCCAGTTCAATTCCTGGGTTGGGAAGTTCCCCTGGAGAAGGGATATACATTTAGTTGTTCTATTTTTTGCTTGCATTTGTTGTTGTTATTGTTGTTGCTGTTGAGTTGTGTGAGTTGTTTGTATATTTTGGAAATTAAGCCCTTGTCAGTCTCATCGTTTGCAAATATTTTCTCCTAGTCCATAGGTTGACTTTTCCTTTTATTTATGACTTCCTTTATTAGGTCCCATTTGTTTGTTTTTTGCTTTTATTTCCATTGCCTTGGGAGACTGACCTAAGAAAACATTGTTACAATTTATGTCTAGAGAATGTTTTGTCTATGTTCTCTTCTAGTTTTGTGGTGTTGTATCTTTTATTTAATTCTTTAAGCCATTTTGTGTTACTTTTGGGTATGGTGTGAAAGTATGTTCTAACTTCATTGATTTGCATCCCGCTGTCCAGCTTTCCCAACACCACTTGCTAAAGAGACTGTTTTTTCTCCACTGCATATTCTTGCCTTCTTTGTCAAAGATTAATTGTCCATAGATGTGTGGGGTTATTTATGGGCTCTCTGTTCTGTTTCATTGATCCATATGTCTGCTCTTATGTCAATACCACACTGTTGTTGTTTTTAAAAATGTATTTATCTATTTATTATCTTTGGCTGTGCTGGATCTATATTGCTGCCTGCAGGCCTTCTCTAGTTGCAGTGAGCAGGGGCTACTCTTCATTGCAGTGCACAGGTTTCTCATTGTAGTGGCTTTTCTTGTTGCAGAGCACAGGGTTTAGGCATGCAGGCATCAGTAATTGTGGTGCATAGGCTTAGCTGCTCCGAGCCATGTGGGATCTTCCCAGACCAGGAATCAAACCCATGTCCCCTGCATTGGCAGGTGGATTCTTAACCACTGAACCACAAGGGAAATCCCAATACCACACTGTTTTGATTACTGTAACTTTGTTGTATTATCTGAAGTCTGGGAGGGTTATGCCTCCTATTTTGTTCTTTTTCTTCAGGATTCCATTGGAAATTCTGGGTCTTTTATGGTTCCATGTAAGTTTTAGGATTATTTGTTCCAGTTCTGTAAAAAATATCATGGGTAATTTGACAAAGATCACATCAAATTTGTAGATTGCTTTGGGTTAGTTCAGTCACTCAGTCATGTCTGACTCTTTGCGACCCGATGGACTGCAGCATGGCAGGCCTCCCTGTCCATCACCAACTCCTGGAGCTTACTCAAACTCATGTCCATCACGTCGGTGATGCCATCCAACCATCTCATCCTCTGTCGTCCCCTCTCCTCCCACCCTCCATCTTTCCCAGCATCAGGGTCTTTTCCAATGAGTCGGTTCTTCACATCAGGTGGCCAAAGTATTGATCTTCAGCATCAGTCCTTCCAATTAATATTCAGGACCCATTTCTTTTAGGATTGACTGGTTGGATCTCCTTGCAGTCCAAGGGACCCTCAAGAGTCTTCTCCAACACCAATTCAAAAGCATCAGTTCTTTGGCACTCAGCTTTCTTTACAGTCCAACTCTCACATCCATACATGACTACTGGAAAAAACACAGCTTTGACTAGATGGACCTTTGTTGCTTTGGGTAGTATGACCATTTTAAGAATATTAATTCTTCCAATCTTGGGGCCCCTTTCTACCTGCTAGATGAGATGCTGAGTGATTCATGAATCATTCAATAAGGCCAATTAGATCTTGGAAATTTACCCAGTTGAATTTTTGTTATTTAACATTATCCATGACTCTTGAGAGTCCCTTGGACTGCAAGGAGATCCAACCAGTCCATTCTGAAGGAGATCAGCCCTGGGATTTCTTTGGAAGGAATGATGCTAAAGCTGAAACTCCAGTACTTTGGCCACCTCATGTGAGGAGTTGACTCATTGGAAAAGACTCTGATGCTGGGAGGAACTGGGGGCAGGAGGAGAAGGGGATGACAGAGGATGAGATGGCTGGATGGCATCACTGACTCAATGGACGTTGAGTCTGAGTGAACTCCAGGAGTTGGTGATGGACAGGGAGGCCTGGCATGCTGCGATTCATGGGGTCGCAAAGAGTCGGACACCACTGAGTGACTGAACTGAACTGATGGCCTAAAATGGGCTTCCCAGTTGGTGCCAGTGGTAAAGAACCCATCTGCCAATCCAGGTAGACATGAGAGACACAGGTTTGATCCCTGGGTTGGGAAGATCCCCTGGAGGAGGGCATGGCAACCCATTCCAGTATTCTTGCCTGGAGAATCCCATGAACAGAGGAGCCTGGCAGACTATGGCCCATACAATCACAAAGAGTAGGATACAACTGAAGCAACTTAGCACATACACGCACATGGCCTAAAACACCCAGAACTCCCACTTCCAGGGCACATTGTAAGTTGTACTTCCCACACCTTTAAAGTTAGGCCAAGTTAGTCATTTTGGCAAATAAAAGGTAAATGAAGTGCAAATCTTAGGACTGCTATATGCATTTACCACATCCCCTATACCTGCCTATTCTCGGGCTCCAGTGAGCGCCAAATCGTGCGGAGGGCTTGTTTAGCCGGTCCCGGTGCCACCCCCAGAATTTCTGATTCAGTATGTCTGGAATGCTGGGGCCTGAGAACATGCATTTCTAACAAGTTCCAGGTGATATTTATGCTACTGGTCTGACAAACCTACTTTAGGAACCAGGGTTCTAGAAGAATCCTCTTTGGGCCAGAGTCTCTGGGTGATATCTCCCTACTGAGTTATGTTTAAGATGCAGGGCAGGTGAGAAGAGAATATTTTTTCTATTTTCAGTGCACTGACATTTTCATGCACAAAATTCTTAAATCCTGTAAGAACTCAAGAAAACAACACTGTTTTGATTAAAAAGTGGCTTGTTTAGCTTTGGCTGGGTTCCAGCATACAAATTCTCAGGCAATTAAATCCTCTTGGTGCAGAACTGCCAAGAGGTCCTTGGGCATGTCCTAAGGAATATCCCCCTTGGTCCTCTTCTGGTAATAGGATAACTACTTCCAAGAAAGAATTCAAGAATTTCCTGGGATGGCAGCCTCTCTCCTCTATGTCTTCCATGGGCTCTGCCTATGTCTTGAATTCACCCTGTGGATAGCAAGAAAACAGGCCCAAAATGTAGTCACTTATGCTAAGCCCCATGGATTTAATGCTTAATGTAATTATAGTTTCAGCCTCTCCCAGGAATGGAATTATCTGGTCATCATTAGTGACATAATCTGCATGGTGAACTTCTACAGCCCCCTAAAGGAAGGGCTTCCCTTGTAGCTCAGTTGGTAAAGAATTTGCCTGCAGTGCAGGAGACCCAGGTTCAATCCCTGGGTTGGGAAGATCCCCTGGAGAAGGAAATGGCAACCCACTCCAGTATCCTTGCCTGGAAAATCTCATGGACAGAGGAACCTGGTAGATTGCAGTCCATGGGGTCGCAAACAGTCGGTCATGACTGAGCGACTAACACACACACACAGGAAGGTTATCTTGCTACAACCAGTCCATTTTTGCCAGTATGTCTTCCCTTTTCCTGCTCCCTTCTGCCTATAAATGTCTTTCATTTGTACACCTCCTTGGAGCTCCTTTCCATCCACTGGGTAGAATACTACCTGATTCATGAATCATTGAATAAAGCCAGTAAGATCTTTAAAATTTACTCAGTTGAATGTTGCTTTTTCACAGCTCACAGGATCTGCTTTTCCATTACTGGATATCAAACACTGCTGGAGCCAATGGAGGGCAGGGCATGTCTAAGACAAGATTTATCAGTGATTTCCCTGACATCAGAGCCATAAATCTGGCCAGCAGATGGTTGCAGAAAATGTACAGAGCTCCAGGAATGGTCCCACCCCTATAAAACTCAGGCCAAGTCAAGATAAGGGAGGCTATAAATCTGACTTGGTTCAATTAGTGTCCAGGCACCTCTGAGCACCATCTCTGCTACCAGCTCTGTCACCTGGGGGTGTTGCCCTCTTCGTATCTCTGAGGTCCCTCCCCCCAGCTGAGTGCAC
Source organism: Oryx dammah (assembly GCF_014754425.2). Classification (NCBI taxonomy): domain Eukaryota; kingdom Metazoa; phylum Chordata; class Mammalia; order Artiodactyla; family Bovidae; genus Oryx; species Oryx dammah. Next base: position 67,257,399 of record NW_024070189.1, on the reverse strand, counting down.
ACACGTACCTTTGTCTTGCTTCCTCTCTTCTATTCCACTTCTTTCACTTTCTCCGATTCTTATGGTTTCTCTAGTTGCAGTGTTGCCTCTTACCTCTCTCCATGTATGTGTTCAGATCAGTTTGCTATCTTTCAGATTCTGCCTTTTTACCTGTCATAGTCTCTCTGCATGTATCTTTAAAATATATGTGTGTGTGTGTATATATATATATATATATATATATATAAATCAATTCAGAAAAAAATAAATAGTATACTGAAAATGACAAGTTAACTAAATACCTGGCTGCAATTTTAACCTTGAGTTTGGTTTTTGCTGGTGCTGTGAACACACAGCTTTGCTCTCTAAGGGTGACCATCCTAAGGCCTCATGCCTTTCTTGACAGGTCCCTTCCAACTGGATAGCCACAGTCTATGCTAAGTCCAACTGTTTGAGAGAGAAGCAGTGGCTTGTAATTAGAAGTTTGGGAAATCCTGTCCAACATGAAAGCAGGGGTTGAATAAGGATCAGCTGGAAGAAGGCCAAATGGAGGAGAGCAGGAGTGCACACTCCTACCCAGGGGTTTGGTCTTCCCAGCTGGCACTAGTGGTAAAGAACCCACCTGCCAATGCAGGAGATGCTGAAGACAAGGGTTTGATCCCTGTGTCAGGAAGATCTCCTGGAGGAGGGCATGACAACCCACTCCAGTACTCTTGCCTGAAGAATCCCATGGACAGAGAAGCCTGGTGGGCTATGGTCCATAGCATTGAGAAGAGTTGAACACAACTGAAGCAGCTCAGCATGCATACACACAACCAAGGGTAAAGGGGCAGGTGGGCTTCTGGCTTCTCTCTCCAAGAAGAGTGGGAGGCTGAAACCACAGCAGCAACACTGAGGTTAGAAGGAGGGAAAGGTGATGTTAGGTGAGGGTCTCTCATTTTCCCCTAAATAGCAGCAAGTCCTAAAAGCCAGGAAGCCTTTCAGGCCAGTAGCTTCCACAATCAACTCCTCTCACAGCCCCACAATACTTACAATAATTCCTGCATCACCTCTGGAGAAGCCAAGAATGAAATTCCCTCCTGTTGGATATGGAGAGGACCCTGCCCTTCTAATGTTATCATGGAAATCATAAGGAGAGAAGGGACAGGTGGTACAGGAAGCATGTGAGATGAAGCAGCAGCTGAGGAAAGAAGAGTTTGCCTGTCTTACCAAACTCCACAGCTCTGACCTTTATCCCATCCTAGATTGCAATGCTCCTCTGTCCTAAATGGGGGAAAAAACTCATTTCTCAACCCTCTCTTCTGAACTATATCAATGAATAAGCTGATTCATCCCTGTTGGGCTGCAACCACCACCTGCCTCACATGGGGAAGGATAAACCACTGCCCACCATTCCAAGTTCCTTGACCACAATGGACAGTCATCACCTCATACCCAAAACAGAAATGTCCAGCATCTTTCCACTAACTCTGGATTAGGCCCTAAACAACCCGAGTCTTGGAGTTCTCATGCTGACCCCAACACATTTACTGTATCACATCCTCCACCAAAACACCTCTGACAGGCCCAATCTCCACTGGCCATATAATTTCAGTGTTTTTGATAACCTCAGAGATTATTTACCCAGTTCAGACCCACTTCTTGCAGACTGGAACACCAAATCCCAGAGAAGCTAAGTTGCTTATGCAATGTGCACACAGCCCCTTCTAGCAAAGGCAAGTCAATGGCAGCCCTCTGTGGACAGTGTGGTCAGTGCTTTTCAGTCTTGGGTTACATCTTCCCCCCTTTCACACTCAAGTCTCCTTTTTTTTTTTTTTTTTTTTGCCATGTGGCTTTCAAGATCTTAGTTCTCTGACCAGGAACGAAACCTGTGCCCCCTGCAGTGGAATCATGGAGTTCCAGTCACTGGACTGCAGGTAATTCCCTCAAGTATCCCACTTTAGATCATACATGACATAGAGTTACTATATTAACATATAGTCACAATGTCTATTGTACTATGTTACGTACTAAGTAAGACGGAGTCAGGAAAGACCCCAAGGGTGAGATTGTACCAGTCCTGCATTAAGAGCCTTGCGGAACTTAGGTGGTGGGATTAATTCAGACCTGGCTGGAAAGCTGGGAAATCAGAAAGGCCTTTAGTCAAAATTCCACATGAGCTGGGCCTCAAGCCACAGGCAGAAGTCTAATAAGTTAAGCAGGTGGAAATGTATGCACAGAGGAGCACGAGTATAAGCAAGCCTGTGGGGCAAACGTCTGGTGGAGAGTGCCATGAGCCAGGCCCTGAGAACACCAACATGGGGGTGACACAGGCCCTGGCTAGAAGAGCTCAGGCCAGATTCCAGAAGAGTGAAGCATAGGGACAGGAGGACTGGAAGTGGGGAGCACGGGGGTGCGGTGGCTCTTCCTGCTACCACCTCCAGCCAAAGGCCAGAGGCTGTTTCAGATCTTGAGTATCCTCGGCTCCACTAACCTCCCAGAGCCTTCTTGACTGCATCCCTCTTTAATGACCTATTTTTTACTGCCCTGCACCACCTATTAGCTAAGTGCACCCCTGTATTCCTTACCTGGATGTCTGACCCATGGTATATTTTCTGTGTTCCTAACAAGCCCTACCAGTGTTTGGCAATCTGAAAGATCCTGGTAAATACGTCTTGGGCTAAGTTTCTTTACTCATGTCTGATTCTTTGCAATCCTATGGACTGCAGCCCACCAGGCTCTTCTGTCCATGGGATTCTCCAGGCAAGAATACTGGAGTGGGCTGCCATGCTCTTCTCCAGGGGATTTTCCCAACCCAGGAATTGAACTTCCGTTTCTTACATCTCCTGCGTTGGCAGGTGGGTTCTTTACCACCAATGCCCAAATATTTCTTAATAAACCACATGTACTTCTGCCAACCAGTGAAATGGTCCCCTTGTTCCCTTAGTTCAGGCTATGGCAGAGTGTGGTGGGAGAAGTCAATGGGATTTCCCAAGAGGGTAATATGGAAACAGGGTAAGGGAGGGAAAGGGACAGGACACTAGAAAGGAAAATAAAAGAAGTGAGCTCTGAGGAGAAACACTAGTATTTCAATAGGCACAGAATATGTGGTCTCAAATGACATGCCCCATAGCAAACTTGGCCCAGCTTTCACCCAGTTGCTGATTCCAAGACAAGCCAGAAGGCAAGAGGCCCATGTGGGGACAGCCAGGGTTCAACTCGTGGGTATGGACCCCAACCCACACCCTACTGCTCCCAGTCCCTGCTGCCCAGTGCCCAGGAGGCAAACGCTGTAAAGCTGCAGGACTAACCCAGTAATGCTGACAGAGCTGGAGACCCAAGAGCTCATTTTGCTGGCTTCCTGGTGGTTGCTGCCCCCTACTGACAGAGCAGGACCATAACAGCCCAAGAAGCCCATCTCCCCTCCACATGCAAGGCAGAGTAAGAAGACTACGAAAATCATATCCAAATAGGGAAATCCAATGACACCCCACTCCAGTACTCTTGCCTGGAAAATCCCATGGACGGAGGAGCGGGTAGGCTACAGTCCGTGGGGTCGCAGAGAGTCGGATACGACTGAGCGACTTTTCACTTGCATGTATTGGAGAAGGAAATGGCAACCCACTCCAGTGTTCTTGCCTTGAGAATCCCAGGGACGGGGGAGCCTCGTGGGCTTCCGTCAGTGGGGTCGCACAGAGTCAGACACGACTGAAGCAACTTAACAGCAACAGGGAAATCCAACCTTCAGTGGGATCTTTATAAAGGGCCTCCTGGATTGGCACAAGATGGGAAGAGGGTTCCTTTCGTGAATTTCATTGCATTATAAAGCTTCAGAGAACTGCTGACATGGATCACTGACCTGGCATTGTGCTGAACACATCTAGATTTTCTCATCATACAGGTCATAAAACTGAAGCATAAATTTGAAAACTACCCCGTGGAGATGTGGAGTTTCTAGGACTATAGATATACATCCCTATCTCCTAACTGCAACATTAACCAAGTATAGATCTTCCTAGATCTACAATGGAGGATACATCCTGACAAACCCATCATAAGTAGAGAATATCCTAAGTCAAAAATGCACTTAATACACTTTAACCTATTGAACATCATAGCTTAGCCTGCTGCTGCTGCTGCTAAGTCGCTTCAGTCGTGTCTGACTCTGTGCGACCCCATAGACGGCAGCCCACCAGGCTCTGCCATCCCTGGGACTCTCCAGGCAAGAACACTGGAGTACAATTGGGCAAAAACATCTAACACAAGACCGTTTTATAATAAAATGTTAAATACCTCATGTAGTTTATTGAATATGGCTGTTGTTTAGTCACTAAGTCACGTCCAACTCTTTCCAACCCCATACACTGTAGTCTGCCACTCTTCTATCCATGGATTCCCCAGGCAAGGATACTGGAGTGGGTTACCATTTCCTTACCCAGGGGATCTTCCCGACCTAGGGACTGGACCCACATCTCCTGCACTGCAGGCGGATTCTTTACCACTGAACCACCAGGGAAGCTCCTATTGAATACTGTACTGAAAGTGGAAAACAGAATGGCTGTGTGAGTACAGAATGGTTCTATGTGCATCAGTTGTCTAGCCTCATGATCATGCAGCTGACTGGGAACTACAGCTTGTGGTCGCTGCCCAGCATCACAAAGTATCATACCTCACACCACTAACCCCGGGAAAAAAAAATCAACAAAATTCAAATCTTGAAGTAGTTTCTACTGAATGTGTATAGCTTTCTCATCATTGTAGTCAAAAAATCAAATGAAATTATTGTAGGTCCGGGACCACCTATAACCTGGTATAGATTTGGATCACAGCTGCTGCTGCTAAGTCATTTCAGTCCTGTCCAACTCTGTGCAACCCCATAGACGGCAGCCCACCAGGCTCCCCCATCCCTGGGATTCTCCAGGCAAGAACACTGGAGTGGGTTGCCATTTCCTTCTCCAATGCATGAAAGTGAAAAGTGAAAGTCAAGTCGCTCAGTCGTGTCCGACTCCTAGCAACCCCATGGACTGCAGCCCACCAGGCTCCTCCATCCATGGGATTTTCCAAGCAAGAGTACTACAGTAGGGTGCCACTGCCTTCTCCATTGGATCACGGCAGGGAGACACAAAAGCACATTTATTAGGTGCTGGGTGCCAGGGAGACTGAGGCCCCACTGCCCACTTGAAAAGGCCAGAACTCGAGTCATTATCACTATGACCATGATGTAACATGGTACAAAAATGGAGAAGACTCCAGATCCCCATAACTTCATCTCTTGCTTACTTTAATATTCTTTGACCATCCTGATAGTTCTCAGCTTTTTCTCTTCACAGTAAAACTTCCTAAGAGCTGACTACACCTGCACCGTCCACTTTCTCACCTCTAGTTCCTTTTGGCGCCTTCACTCAAAGGCTGAAGAGTCTGGACTCGACAGCAATGATCCCCAACCTTTTTGGCACCAGGGACCAGTTTCACGGAAGACAATTTTTCCACAGACTGTTGGAGAGGTGGATGGTTTGGGAATGATTCTCATAAGGAGTGCACAGCCTAGATCCCTCACAGGCACAGTTCACACTAGGGTTTGTGCTCCTGTGAGAATCTAATGCCACCACTGATCTGACAGGAGGCGAAACAAGCAGTAAGCAGCTGTAAATACAGATGAAGCTCTGCTCATTCACCTGCTGCTCACTTCCTGCTGTGTGGCCTGGTTCCTAACAGACCACAGACAGGTACTGGTCCATGGCCCAGGGGTTGGGGACCCCTGCTCTAGAGTCCAGCTGCCTCCATTACCTTCTATAAGGCTAAGGGCAGACTGGGCACCCCTCCTATGCCTGTGTTCTCATCTATGAAAAGGCAATAGTGGTGACGTCTACCCCTTAATGTGGTTGTGGTGCTAAATGGGTCAGCGCATATGCCTGGTACGTGGGATACACAGTGCAATCCACTACCGTTACAATAGGGCTGGGGGCACATTTGCCCTGCTCAACCATTAGCGTTAACCCTCCTGTTCTTTTTCCACTATTGCCTCATCTGGTAGGTGATCTTGCACGGAAAAACTGGTAGGCATGGCCAGCCCTTCTTTTGGGGGCTCCTTTGAATGAGGAGCCTTACAGGTCCCACACTGCCATGGACTGCATAGGGAAGCATGACCCTGGACCCACTTGGCCAAGGACACAGGCCATATACTCAGAGCAGCTTTTCCAGTGATAAAGCAAGTATTTGGCACCCAGCTACCTTATCGCATTTCTCAATTAAGAAGTCAGGCCAGGAAAGGCAGTCTCACACCTGGACAATCTTGTCAAAGGGTACACGGAGGCTCCTAATGGCCCATCTACCATCTGAGGGCACCAGGGTCACTCCTCTGCCCTCCTGTCCCTTTAACTGCTGGCCCCTTAAAGGTCAAGATACCCATTTCCCACCCAGTCTCTCCCCTTCCTCCTCCCTGTTAGCAGCTTCTCCATCCCTCAGAAGACTTGCTCCTCAGCTGGCTATAAATGCAGGCTCACCTCTGGTAGGGCTCAGCTGAAAGCCTTCACTCCACCTCTGCAGCTTTTGAAGTTCCTGTCTTTTCCCCAACCTGATTCCACTCGATGTTTCACAGGCTACTGGTCCAAATGTACTCAAACTCCTCCTGACCTACAACAGGTCAAGCCCTGACTTGAGAGTCACTTTTTACCTATGTTAAATTTTAATTTCAGACAAATGACAATGTGTATCTCCTAAACACTGCAGGGAGGCAAAAATACTGTCTTATCTGGAATTCAAGTTTAACTGAGCATCCTGTATATTTGCTAAATGCCGCAACCCTACTTGGCCCTCCCCTTTATTTATGCTCATGTTCAGCACTGGCACCATCATCTCATCTGCACCACCGGTGGCTGACACACCCACACCACCCTGCAGAGAGCCCTTCCCGGCTAGCAGACTGGTGGTTGTCGGGGGGTGGAGGAGAGTGTTCCCGGACACCACTGACCTGGTGTGCATTCACCCCAGCCCTGTGGCCATAAACCTTCCCTCCTCTCATGGCTGGAAGTTTGATCCATCTCATCCTTCACCTCCCAAGAGAACTTCCCTGACTACTCCATCAAAACGCACCTCACTTCACCCTGCTTCTCCCTTCTCTCCATCTTCACCCCTTTCTCCTCTTCCCTCCCCTGAAAGAGACAGTAAACATTACTGTTACATAAACTATTTTATTTAAATAAACCAGGGGCAGACCCTTTCCCCCATACACACAGGCACACGCACGCACGCACGCACGCCCACATCCTCCATGTTCCCTCTACCCACGGCCACCTCAAACCTGGCAGTTCTCATCATGACCATCCTGTTTTAACCCTGGGACAGAGAGACCACCTCAAACCTGGCAGTTCTCATCATGACCATCCTGTTTTAACCCTGGGACAGAGAGACCACCTCTGTTTGAAGGCCCTGCCCCCCCCCACCCCAGCCCTCCTAGTTGATGGCAGCGGCACACAGGCCTAGGCACAAATTCTCCTGTCCAGAGTCCAGCTCTCAGCCCTCCTGGGGTGGGACAGGAGGATCGGTTCCCCAAGGCACCCAGATCCAGTGAAGCTTCCCTGCCTTTCCCCCACACAGCATGGGAGTGCCATCAGACACCTGAAACTGCTCCCTATGGAGGGTGGGTTCCCTTACTGCAGGCCAACCCTGCCCTGTATCAGCAGAGGCTCTGCAGCCAAACCTGAGCATCCCCCAAGGGATTCTGGACTAGGTATGGTTTGGTTTTGGGAAGAGTGAGGGAGAGCAATTGAGCACCAAATTCCCTAACTCCACCCGACAGAAGAATGCCGAGATTTGGTTCAGCATCCTCTACCCAGAAAAAGTAAACAGACCTAACTCCACAGCAGAAATGGGAAGAGCTTCAGCCATCAGAACCTCACTACATCTCCACCCCCCAACATGGACCCACTAGCACCTTGGCAATGTTGGACACAGCCCAGCTGGGGAAACACAATGCACACGGGAGCCTGTTTGGAGTTTGTAGTGTTGGTTGACAATGGGACTGGGCTTCACCTTCCCTGACACCAGTATCCCTCAAGTCCTGCTCTGAGGCACAGGGGGCTTCGGTCATAAGGAGGGAGCACTAAAGGGATGGGTGGTGTCTTCCAGAGGCACACAGTCCCGCAGCACTTCTTACATGTTACCCGTGAGCAGGCTGGGACAGAGGACGGGCTGCTGGGCTGCTGGAGGGTTCCGCAACATCCCAGGAACCACCTGGGAGATGAGTAGGCGGGAGGGGGACCCATCCATTCACTCAGGCTGGGGGGACCAAGATGCTGGGACCCAGATTCAGTGCCCACCTTCTCTGATGGTTTCCCTGTGCCGCCCAGACAAATTTCCCTGAGGGGGAAAAACCAGACAGAAGTCAAAAACAGGGCAGCAGACAGACAGACTGTGAAGGACCAACATGGGGAAAGGAGATGTCAGAGCCAAAGACAAGCCTTCTGAAAGGGTAAGGCAAAGAGAGCTGCCACCTGTGGGGGGCAGGGCAAGGTGAGAAAGCCAGGACATATACAACAGACTCAAGACACAGCCAACCTGACCTCTCTGGGGGAAGCAAGACCCGAGGAGAGGGAGCTGGGAACCTGCAGGGCCCTCCTTGGGCCAGTGGTGGTATGAATGCATCAGCCACCCTGAGCACCGGGCTACAGGCTGATACTGCGCTGGTGGCGACCTCCACGACCCCCACTCCGGGGACCCAGCTCCTGGCCATCTAGACTGGTGTGGTCTGAGAGACCCCGCAGGTGCTCCACGGAATCGCACTTCTGCAGGTCCGAAGCCACAGTGCGCAGGCTCAGCAGGCTCAGCGTGTCAGTGTCCGGGGCAGCGCCAGGCCCCAGGCTGACGCCTTCCTCCAGCCCTCCACCCTCCGCCCCCTCGATGATCCCGCTGTCCGCATCCTCGCCACCATCAGGCCCAGCCTCCGCCCCCACTGGAGAGGAGCGCCTCTGGCCCGGGGTATGAGCAGGCTGGCCCCGGCGCCGCGCATGAATCTGCTCGCTGATCTGCTCCAGGTTGCGCAAGGCGACTGAGTAACGGGTCTTGGCCTGGGCCACCTGCTGCTCCAGCTCTGTCACCTTGGCCTTGTGCTCCTGCAGAGGGAGGGTCAGAGTCAGGTGACCCTTTGGGCAACTGTCTGAGGCCCCTGGAGCTGCCAAGTCCTCTCAGACCCACTGAGATGTCCCTTCTCCAATCTTGGCTCTGCTCATCCCCAACCACTAATCTGCAGTGCAGAACCAACCCTACCCAGCCCCTCTTCACTCCTGTTCTTCCTGGGATCCTCCTTCCCTAGCAACCTGCCCTGGTCCTACCTGGCATTCCAGGGTCTTCCTCCCAGGTCTTCACTCCCACCCACTGTTCCCGTTCCCTATCTGGCCAGTTCCTCTCCCCTTTCTCTCTGGTTTCCCCCAATTCTCACTTCTTCTCCTTTACGTCCCTTCTCTGTCAGCATCCATTCCCTACCCCCACCTCCCATTCCTGTGGAGTCATTCTGAGCATACTTGTCCCACGACACCGGCCTGGTGGATGGCCCAGAGAAACAGGCTAGTGTCCCCTCTACCTGCCCTCCCTCTGTATGCCTACTCCCTCCCATCTTCCGCCCCCTCCCCCCACACTCAGCTACCTCCAGGATCTGGCTGAACTGGGCCTTGAGCTCAAAGTAGGGCCGGCTCTTGCCAATGGCGCGGCGGAGGGTCTTCTGCAGAGCCTGAACCCGAGCCTCAGCCTGCTGGCACAGCCGCGTCACGCGCTGGTGCTCCCGCTCACCACGAAGCCGCTCTTCCTCTGCCTCGTTCACCTGGGCCAGGTGGGGCGGAGCACACACACCACTGAACACGGACCCACACTCCTGCCCCTATAGCCTGCCCAGTCTGTCACTCCAAATGGTAACTGTCTACAGAGCCCAGAGAAGGCACTGAGCTCCCAAGGCACAAGAGAACTGAGTCCTCACGCCTGCCTGCTGTTACCTGCGCCACCCGCCACCTCTCAGCTTTGTTGCTGCCAGGAGGTGCCGAGGTCCTTAGCCCACTCACGAGCGTGCGAGCAATGTCCATCCATCTGTGACACATCTGCCACATCGGGGTCCTCAGAGCTCACCCTTGGGGGTTGGGGGAAGGGAGGAGCCTCACTGGGAGAGCCACAGCTCTGCACTGGGTTCTCCAGGTTTCCATGTCCAAGCAGCTAACAGGCAAGGGCTCCAGCCACTGCATCCACCAAGACCAAGGAGTCAACCTCACACACACACAGCTTCAGCAAACAACCCCTCCCCCAGTGCTGTGTGAGTTCCAGAGAAGTGGAACTCCTGCTCGCATGTGACCCGTGGGCCTGGACTAAGAAGGGCACACAAGAGCTTGAGAAATGACCACTCCTCAGGAGCTGACACTTTCTCCTACAGAATAAATGATTGTGTCCCCTCAAACTTTTTTTTAGGTGTTTTGTTTTTTTTTTAATGTGAACCATTTTTAAAGTTTCTATTGAATTTGTTACATTGTTTTATCTTTTGTTTTTTTTTGGCCACCAGCCATGTGGGATCTTAGCTCCCCGCCCCCCCAGGGATCAAATCCACACCTTCTGCATTGGAAGGTGATGTCTTAACCACCAGAGAAGTACACACCCCCACCCTACCCCCACCCCCTGCCCTGCAAAAAAAATTCTTGTGTTGAAATCCTAACCTTAATGTGGGCCCTCTAAGAAGTGATTAGCTCAAGAGTGGGGAGCTCTCACGAATGAAATTATCTGCCTTATAAAAGAGGCTTCAGAGAGCTCCCCAGGTCCTTCAACCATGTAATATAGTGAAAAGATAGCTGGCCATATGGGAAGCAAGAAACAGGCCCTCAGCAAATACCAAATCTGCCTGTGCCTTGATCTTGAAATATTCTATCCTCCAGAATATAAACTTTTGATGTTTAAGCCACCCAGTCTGTTATTCTGTAGTAAAGCCAATGGCCTAAGACACTTGCTCTTTACAAGGTGAAGGTGGGAGACTAGAACTGATGCCAGGGATCCTCCCACTCCCCAGCCCCCACAGAAGTGACACGAAAGTCTCTCAGTCACATCCGACTCCAGGCCAGAATACTGGAGTGGGTAGCCTTTCCCTTTTCCAGAGGATCTTCCCAACCCAGGTATCGAACCCAGGTCTCCCACATTGCAGGTGGATTCTTTACCACCTGAGCCACAAGCGAATCCCATAGAAAGACTGGAAATAATACACAAATTATAAAAGGTACGCTGGCAGAGCTCAAAACCAAGAAAGGAAGAATATTCAGAAAATAGAAACAAAGGGTCACAGCTAAACATAACAAAGGAGAGTTGAATCCAGAGCATTCAGGAATGAACCACTTGAGTCACTCCCACATCTGGAGGCAAAGATTCAAGAAGAGCCGAGAAGGACCTTCTAAGTCAAAAGGAAGTATATACGGGACACAAGGAGGCCAAACAGGGCAGAGAGCTAGGACCAGACTTTTCCTAAAACAGAATCAAAACTGAGGGAAGGCAGGAGCAGGAGAGAGACAGAAAGGAGTGAGGAAGGTGACAGGATTCAGGGAAAGCAAACGAAGTACCAGAACTGGCAGAAGGGACCAGCTGGCACTGCCGGGCTCACCTTGCAGGTGGCGTGGTTGAGCATCTCCTGCCATGTGGGGTCCAGCCGGTTCTTGTCAGCCATGACGCCCTGCTCAGCCACAAACACCATCTCCCGGGCAGCGTTGTGCATGCTCACAGCCCGTTCATACCGCAGTGCTGCCTTCTGTGTCTCCTGCTGGGCCTGGGAGGGAGGGGGCGAAGGACCTCAGGAGACTGAGCTGCAAAGACCCCTGGCTGCCCATGGAGACCCTCCCTGCCCAAGGACAAGAGAAGGAAAAAGGCCCACTGTAGTGTTGGCTTCACCTCCCAAACTGCACTAAGGATAAGTGCTGAGGAAGCAAAATTCTACAAAGAATATGTTCCAAGGGTAAGCTAAGAGAAGAAATACATGTAGAAATAAAAGGATACTGCCAGTGGAGGGCAAAGCGTAAAAAATCCAGCACTCTCCAAGGCTGCTGGACTTTTGCCCTAGGAAGAACAAAGAAAAATCCACACCTTTTAGTTGGAAGGTGGTTAGTTGATGGTTGAGACCATCAGCTCCAGTCCAGCAGATGAGCTGAATGAAATAACCAGACAACTGCTTGGAGATATTCATCATAACATAGTTACCAAACAAAATACTAGAAACAAACCTAAGTTTTCAGTTACAGGAAACTGGTTAAACAAATAATAGTTTATCTAACATAAGAAAATCTTAAGTTCCTAAAAGCAATGGCATGGATGGGTAATTCTTGACATGGAATCATGTCCTCAAATAATAAACAGATAAAAACAGTACATGTGTGATCCCATTTTAGCAGGATTTTTTTTTTTTTTTTAGAGATTATTTGTGCTGTATTAATCGCATTTTTATTTTCTATGTTTCATGATGTTTTGATATCTTGGAGGTCTTGCTGGCCCTTCTAGGGCTGCCTAACTTCTAGAGACAGTGAACTACTCTGTGAGCACACTTTTTATATGCAAATCCACCAATCTGAAGCCCATCACCTCCTTTATCTAACTCTCTTAAGCCAGTATTTCCCCTGCTCTACTGGAGAAGGAAATGGCAACCCACTCCAGTATTCTTGCCTGGAGAATCCCATGGACGGAGAAGCTTGGTGGGCTACAGTCCTTGGGATTGCAAAGAGTCGGACACGACTGAGCGACTCCACTCACTCACTCCCCTGCTCTAAATCACTGAAAGGCTAGGTACCAGAAAACTAGAGACCTTCCCCATAGTCCAGAACCTGCCTCTGTTATTCAAACTGGCCAATCCTAAATTTGCTCAAAGCTGCCTACCCTGTCTTACCCACTCCTTCCCATGAAAACAATGATAAAAGCTCTACAATAAAAGCTCTGCGATAAGCTTTCCCCTCACATTTTCTGCCTCCTCACCCACTCAGGTGCTTCCCCATGTAGTCCTGAATAATCTGACAGGGGGTGCCATTGCCTTCTCCATCTATTCTCTTAGGAACTAAGTAATAAACTTTTTTGAGGCAGTTGTCTCTATGTCTGTCACCTTACCACACTTGACTAAAACAACTTTCAGGTACGAAAATCACAAAACATTCATGTGGCTGGATCTGGAGAGATTCTGGTTCTCTTATCTTTTTTTATAGTTACAAGTTACACTTACAGCCTTCCAATAGTGACCCCATATTATTTATATAAAGAAAAATTTAAAAAGAAGGAAGCAGGGTAATAGAGTGGAGAAGCAAAGAGACCATGAACCAAAGGGGATACAAGGGGAAAAGATAACTAGAAAAAGTGCTCTGTCTCACACCCCATACAGAGACAGAAGACTACAGGGCCAGGCTCTGCATGCAGCCCCCCACCCCAGAATGTGGGTCAGCTGGCCGTACCTCCTTAGCCAGCCGCCGAGCTTCATAGTAGGGCCTGGCCTTCTCGATGCAGCTCCCTAAGTGGGAGCCCTGTGTGTTGAGCTTCCTTGCTGACTCCTGCAGGATCCTCCGGTAGGTGGTCCTGGCCTCCTGGCAAAAGAATAGGGACACAGGCAGAGGGAGGCATGTGCATGGGTCCTAATCCCTCTTGTTTTTCATACATGCCTCTTCCCCTGCCACTGTACTAAAAGAGGACAGAAAATGATGAAAGCACCTCTGGAACCAGCCTAAGAGTGTGAGGAAAAGGAGTATCACTCACATCCAGCTGCAGCTCCACTTGGTTGATTTCCTCACTGGCCTGGTTCAGATGCTCCAGCTCCTCCTGTCACAGAGAGAGGCAGAAAGTTAGAGCAGCAGAGGAAAGCAGCCTCATATGAACCAGGCAGGGCAGGAACATGGGTACAGAGGGAAAGCTCAGCCAAGTAGGGAAGGGAAGAAATGGAACAGGTCACTGTCAAATGCCTTCTTGTCAGAGATCTAATAACATACAGCCTTGGATAATCCTCACAATTCCACCTCTGTATCATGCAATAAATCCCCATTTTAAGGACAAGAGAACTGAGGTTCAGTATGGAAAACTCGTACGCACACAACACAGTGGCAACAAGTCTGCTGCCATCAGACTGCACCTCCTCTTCCTCCTCCTCCTCCAGCCAGGAGTCTCCTCAGAGCTAATGGTCTCTGTCCCAGACAAGGAGAAACCCCTGGGCCCTACTCACCCAGCACATTTTTACTACATACTTATACACTCAGCACCATGAAACCTAGAATTTAGAGCACAAAGATGCAGCAACAGGCCCTTGGTCATGTGAGGAGCCATAGGAGAGGAGGGCATGATAAGGGCTGGGAACCAACAGGAGAGCAGGTGACCAGGGCAGGCAGGTTGTCAGGAGAGAAGCCAGAGAGGCTGGGGCACAGGGACAGGATACTCAGACTTCTCCCAATGGCAGGGGCAACCTCTCAGAGCTTGATGCCCCCAGTGGTTTAGGAAGGCAGACTTGGGCAATGTAGGGAAAGCTTGGAGGGGCCAGAGACACAAAAGTGGAGGCTCTCTAAAGTACTCCAGGTGGGAAAGGAGAGGGCAGATCCCTGGGAAATGCAGGATGCAAAATTATTAGGATTTCGTGAACAATTAAGGTCAAGATCAGGGAAGAACACATGGTTCAAGATTCCTCTAACTGCTTGGGTGGTGGTGACAGAACTCCAGGTCCCCACACAGTAGATCCTATGGCAAGGAGGGAGAGCCTCAGGAAGAAGTTCACCAGACACACTGGCCTGAACTCCTCACTGGCCCCAAGCACTGGTAAAAGCAGCAAAAACCACCCGTGCGTTTCAGTGGCAAGGAGGGTGCTGGCCTGAGTATCCTCCCCTCCCCTTGGTCAAGTTCCTGGGGCCCAGGGAGCCAATGACACTCCCGAGGAAGAGCAGTGCCTAGAGAGATGCCTGGTGCTCAGCTATAGCTTCCTCCTCCAGAAGCCCTGGACAGGCCAGCAGTAGCCAGCCTGGTGTCTACCTGCTGCCCATGACCACGCCCTACACTCCACCTGCACCTGGAAGTGAGGAACGCTGCCATCACTGCTCCTGCATACTTCATTTGGCCCTTTCAAAAGCCCATTGTGTGATCCCCCTTTAGTCCTTTTATATCTGTACCTCACCTCAAGCTCTAAAAGATTTGAGTCAGCAAGTAAGAATGCAAGAAATCAAGTTATGTGCTCTAATTACAGCATAAGATAGAACACAAAGGAGGAAGCATACAACAAAACCAGGAACAATGATATGAAAATATGCATACTCACAACAATGTAGACTCTGCCTCAGAGAGGACACAAACTTGTCTCTAAACTTTTCAGAACAGAGATATCTGACAGAAATATAATGTGAGCCCTATGCGGAATGTTTAGTTTTATAAAAGCCACATTTGTAAAAGAAAGAAAACCACCAAGATGAAATTTTAACAGTACATTTAACTCAATACATCTAAAACAATAACACAGTTTCAACCTGTTATCAACATAAAATAATAATTACCAATATTGTAACTTTTTATTTTAAACCATGGCTTTGAAATCCACATGCATCTGACCTTAGAGCACAGCTTAACGTGGATAGTCGGATGTGGCTCCTGTACTGGTCTGTGTAGATCTAGAAGCTAGTGCACAAGATCCACTGATTAGTCACACAACTCAGTGCTCATAAGGTAACAACTGGCCACTGTGGAAAACAGGCCGCCGGCATGGCTCAGAGGACCCCAAAGGAAGCCTGGGGCAGTGCCACCAGCCTACACGCACACAGCTTTGAGTTTCACAGTGCCTTCCTGACAGGGACGTCCCCTTCAGCTAATGAGATCACCACAAAGAAACTGTCAGAAAAGACAATTCCTGTCTGGATGAAAGGCAACCGGGCCCTCTTTGGGCTCTGCTTTCTGTGGCTGAACTTGGCCCACAGGGAGTTTCAGATAATCTAAAGGAGGAGGTGACCAGTCCTTTCAGCAGTTCCCACTGGAATACTATCTATCTCATCCCATTCACATTTGATAGATGGGGCAGGGGCAGGGAATCAGGGATGGAGTTGGGACCCAGGACCGGACCTATGATCTGGCTTTCCTGCTACTATTGATTACATTCCTAGGACTAATGATGTCCTTAGATGGATACCTCAAAGACAGGAGTACCACCACCTAAGGAAACCTACAGTCCTGGTAAGATAATAATAATTTTGGGGGAGAAGAGAAAGAGGTGGGTAAAAGGCACCCTGTAATGTTCCTCTGAACAAACCAAGGTCTAAGGCAGGATCCCATTTGGTTCCACAGCCCAAAGCACTCCCAGACCCTGACAAGATCATCAGAGGAGTGAATGCCAAGTCATCGTCACTAGAAAGAAAACCAAAGACTTTGGCTCTTGGTCTACAGAAGGAGGCATGTATGTCTTTCTATACTGAAACTTGTACCCACGAAGCATCTCCAGCAATTTAAAAAGGCTTCCTATTGACTCTGAGGTCTGTTCCTCAGAGTCACAAAGCTCTAACAGGACAAGGAGACTGGGGAGACAGCAGGCTGGAGGGCAAAGGGTTAGGGGATGGGGTTAGCCAGGCTGAGGCAGACCCAGGGCAAAGCACAGCAGGAAGCCAACAAGCACCCAGGGCTCTGCTTTGGACCACTGGCAACACATTCCATTTGACCTGCTGCACCAGGGACTCCTGGCACCTGACTGAAATCGAATTCGAGGAGGATGAAGTCTGAGTCAGCATTCACCATCCATCAGTGAGCCTGCAGCCCGCAGGGAGGGTGACCTTCCCGGAGCACACCAGGCTGATGCCCAGAATGAATGCCAGGCCACTGAGTCAAAGGCAGTTAGGGCAGATGCTCTTGCCCAACTTGTGCAAGCCATTAAAACATTCAAGCCCAAAATGAAGTATAATCTTATAAACTGTGTTGTACACCTGAAATTTATATAATATCCTAAATCAAATATTGATATATCTTGATTTAAAAAAAAAACCCAAGTCCACAGTCAGTCCAGGTGATACAGGACCTAAAGACTAAGAAATAAAGTAAAAATGACCTCCAGAGCAAGCTAAACTAAACAGTTCAGACAATCCAGAGATTGCAAAGTCACTCTGAGGAGGAGGAGGTGAATGAAAGCATCTACTTACCTGAGGAAAGAAATGTGTCCATCACAAAGAGGGCTGAGAAAGGTCATAGGAGAGAAGACCCAGGCCCATCCCAGTACTACCCTCCTCTATTTCTGCCACTGGGACCCTACCTCTCAGAAAGCTAAGGCCCAGCCTGGATGCCTCAGAAAAACTGTGCTGAGGTCAAGGCACAGAGAGACCTCCAGTGGACTTCCCTGGGGTGCAGCACACTTCAGGTAGGCCTACAACTGGCAACCACCTGGCTTCCCTCCAACTTCCAGAAGGATTCTAGACAACTTCCAGGCAAGAAGGCACAAGCTGTTTGTCTGACAAGAATCCCCATTTCCCACGCCAGAAAGAGCCTGGGCCTAAGGGACCATTTCTGAGAGTTCCAGAAAATACCTGAATAGGGTCTCCATCTTTGGGCTATCCTTGGATCAGTGGATTCGCCCAGGCCACCAGTCATAACTTCTTACCCCAAACAAGAGGAGAATGTACACGTCTGGCCGAAGCTCAGGAACGAGTGTTTCTAAACTTCCCTGGTATGTCCTGATGGATTTGTGGGTAGAGACCCACTGAACGCACCAATCTATTTAAAGTGCTAAAATATAGGATCAGAATAACGTGATCCTGCACGCTGTCAACACTACAAAGAAACTCAAAAGACACATACCCAATGTCTTTCTCATCTAAAAGAGCCCAAACCCAGATCTGAAGGCCACCAGCCTTCACCACGAAAGGTACTCCTCACATCAAGCTGCCTCTTCCACACAGCAAAAAGAAGGTGCATCTCTGCTGAGGCCAGAGCACTAGACCAGTCTCATCAGCGAGGGAGGCCTCTACAATAAGACCTTGCCTCCCTACATAACCTACAACATTCTACAACGTGCCTCCTGGTTTAGCAACAGAGACTAGGGTACTTCTGTCCCTCTTGCTTCATTAACAGTGCAGGCTCACTCAAGGTAAGGTGAATCTTAGTCTCGCTCAGTATTCTCTGATCCTCACAGAGTTCACCCAATACAACTGTCGATGATGATGGAAATGTTCTACATCTGCCCTGCCAGCAACACCTGAGGAACTCCATTTTTTTTTTATTCTTAACTGAATTTAAATATCCACATGCAGTTAGTGGCTACTTTATTGGACAGTGCAGCATAAAAGCTGCCCTTTAACACCACCTTTGCCTGTGTAGGCAATGGAAAAATACACAGGAGCAGAAGCGACTAAGCAAAGAAACCACAACTTATTCTCCTCTGCAGTTGAGCAAGGAATGATGCAAAGGGGAATATGAAGAATATCAACAGGCCCTCCTCCCTGACAAACAGAGATCTCTTTCTCAAAGCAAGACCTACAAACTTTCATCAAAGATAGGCAAGAGAGTTTGTGAAAGAAAAGAATCACAGGACAGGGTCAGAGCAAAGCGGCAAAGGGCTGTGCAAATAAGCTAGACCAAGCCTTCATCTTACAAATGAAGAAAAGGAGGCTCAAAAAGGTTATGTAACTTACATGAAAATCACAAATCATAGGTCTAGAGGATGCTTGAATCTCAGTCCAAGGCTTTTTTCACTACGACTTGTTTCCTAGGCGGACAATATATCTATATACAACTAGCAGGAGAAATTGAGTTGTTTTCAATGCAATGCCCATGAAACAGAGCAGAAATAAATTACTGACTCATGCCAGTAAACAAATGGCTCACCACTGCTACACTATCAGCACAGACAGTTTCCCCACACACGTCCCAGGAAACTCCACCAAGAGAAAGCAGGAAGGATGCTAGGACTAGCTTTGAAACCTTCCTGACTCACTAAGTAACCTAATAAAGGTCTGTTGACAGAAAAGCCCAGGAATGAGAGCACTGGGAGGCTCTTGCTCACCTGCAGAGGTGTGAATCACTGCCACATCAGAATCTGGGGGATGCTATCATACCAAACAGCAGACTCAGGTCCCAAACATACAGGAGCACCCTGGCTCTCACCTGCCTAAACAGCTTCTCCAGGGAACTCTTCCCTGCCACTGTCCAGAAACACCACAATCCAGCCTCAGCCAGCCATGTATCTCCCACGTGTGCTGCCTGTCCTCCTCCTCCACTGCCTCCTTCACAAAGTTCTGCCCCTCTGCTGCTGCTGCTGCTGCTGAGTCGCTTCAGTCGTGTCCAACTCTGTGCAACCCCGGAGACGGCAGCCCACCAGGCTCCCCTGTCCCTGGGATTCCCCAGGCAAGAACTGGAGTGGGTTGCCATTTCCTTCTCCCATGCATGAAAGTGAAAAGTCAAAGTGAAGTCGCTCAGTCGTATCCGACTCTTCGAGACCCCATGGACTGCAGCCCACCAGGCTCCTCCGTCCATAGGATTTTCCAGGCAAGAGTACTGGAGTGGGTTGGCATCTGCCCCTCTACCAACTAGTAAATGCTCCAAGGCAACAGATCAGCTCTTCCATTCGTTTGATTGACCCAGCATCCTCAAAGAAATGTGTATTATGAAGGATTGACCGCACCTGATATAACTCTCTGCACACATCAGATTTCCTTACAGGCCTAAGCCTGGTGCCACCTTTATAAGACATGAAGAGTCTCACCTTTCACAAATAAGAATGTCCCTAGGAGGCACTGATAAGAAAGCAGGAGAGGGGAAAAGATTCAAAATTGCCTCCATTCTCAAAGCCATCTTCTCTCACATCCCATTCACACTGCATCTCTGAGTCAACAGCCCCTTAGTGTATTTGGAAAAGAAACAACAGTTCTACTTTCTTTTGACCTAAAGTGTGCTTCCTACTGCCAATTTGTCACTTCAATTTATCAGTGAAGCCAGCAGCAACACATCCCAGGCACTCAGGCCCAGCCTCTCTGTATTCCCACCGTACACAACTCTTTTAGCACTTGTGACACTACACCGCAATGATTTGTTGACAATCATTGTTCTCCTTTCCTGCCCCAGTGCACTGGGGAAAGAGTAAGTCTAACTCCTCATTTATCTGACAGTTCTTCAGAAAAGCTAGAATCTCATTTCCCTATCCTCCTCCAGCTCAGTCTTCTCACCTGTATTCTAGGATCCAGTTCTTCTTCTTCTCTTGGGGACAATTTGGATTCACTGCTGTTGCTTCCGCCTCCTCCAGGCTCCTCTGCAACTGGGCTCCGAGGGACTTCATCCTCTACAACCTCAGGCCGAAGCTCCCCCTGTGGGGTCTCCCGCCCCCCTGGAATCTGCCTGAGTTCAGCCATGCTGGCAGGGAGAAGGCACAGCCCTAAGCATAAAAGAGGACTGACATGCTGGGACCAGGGCCCCAGCTTGGGGCTTCTTGGGCTCTGGGTGGCAAGAAGGGTTTCTCTTCTCAGAGAGTGGAAAATGAGGGCACAGGAAGAACCTCAGACTCGGTTAGAGGCCGAGATTCAAGTGGCCAGTGGGGTCCCAAGAGCTATAGCTTTGTATATGCAAAAGTCCTTCCCTCCCCGTCACAGGGAGTCCACCAGGAGAGACCCGGAGCAATAGCTCCGAGGTGGGGGGCAAAGGGGGCCTGGATCCTGGGCCGAGGCCTGCGAGGAGGAGCACCATTCGGGAGGGCGGAGGCAGGCGCCTCCAGGCTGTGGTGGCAACTGGAGAGAGAAGGCTGGGCCTGAGCAGAGGCTGCTGGCTAAGAGTCTCTGAGGAGCTGCAGGGGAAACAATGGCCAAGTACATGGTCAGCATTCGAACGTCGGTTACCAGCCTCTTTCCACCCTTCAGCCTCCCAAGGACTTTACTACCTTCCTCCCACACCTCCATATTCCGACCAACCCCCTCAACTCCTTTCCCGCGTCCCAGGATCTCTGGCCCCAGCCCCTCCCCCACCAGCGCCTTCCAGACTTTCCTCCGCATCCTAATCCTCTCCATCATTTCCCCCAACCCTTCCCCAGCGCGCGTCATTCCACCCCAGTCTGGCTTCGCAAATCACCTTTTAACCCCCAACCCCACCCCACCTCCTCTTCTCTCTCCAATTCTGTGGACAACCCGAGCCTCGCATCTCCAACCCCCGCTCTTCCTAAATCACAGGACCCTGGCCGCAAGCCTCCTACACAGCCAGGCGCAAAGCCCGCCCTCTGTTCGACTTTACCTCAGTTTACCTTCCCGTGCGCGGATCTTCGCTGCAAACAATCTTCCCCCGCCCTCCCCGCAACAAGCTGGTCCAACCAAATACAACGAGGCCAAAAGGAAGCGGAAATACATCATCCTGTAAAAAAAAAAAAAAGCCCTTCTTCCCTTTCGCCCCTCCCTCTCACGCTCTTCGGCTAACCAGGTTACGTCTGGATTCCTCAACGCCCATCTCCGCCTGGCCTCCGGTTTCCGTACAAAATGGTGTCTCACGGCGCTGACTCTCACCTTACATTGCCTCCAGCCCATCCTCTACCACTGATAAATGAAACTGAAGTATGGGAGTGTTGTGTCGAGAAAAACTACGGAAGATAACGACAGTCGAGGGACCCTGGTGAGTAGGGAAAGGTTGGAAATAAAACGGAGATTAGACAATTGCCTCAAAAAGAGTGGTGCCATCTTGCTTTACGGCGCCGGGTTCTTGCTGCACCCAAAGCCGTTTCCGGCCTCGCCCAGGAAGTCGAAAGTGGGCTTGTGGGCATCCGGCAGTGGTGGCGCTTGTCTGAGTCCGGCTTCAGCGGGCTGCGCTCCGCGGAAGAAGGGTTGTCTTTTTCAGAAATGACTCCCCTTATTCAAGTGAAGCCCGTGGTTCCCTTAGTTAGTAACAAAGTCTAAATGGCAGCTCTGATATGTAAATCTCTTGCCGGCGTCCTCCCCCTGGCTCCCTCGCTGCACTTCGCCATCACCTCCCTGAGCCAGGCTCTGTCCCACTGAACATCGTTGCAGTGGTATCACCGATTACTCCATGAGCACTGATTAGAAGTTTAGTTATCTGAATTCAGTGCTCTCGTGCACTCTGTTCAGAAGCCCACGAGGAAGAGGAGTTTGTTACATGGTTTTGTGTATCAATGAAAGGACCTGACCTAACGGCACCACTTCATTGTCACCAGGAGACCCCTGAAAGGGAGGCTTCAGGTTGGAAGGTTTACTTTTACTAAAGATTTAACGTCCTCCGAGGTGAAGAAGTCAAATTGGCTGAATTTTCCTTCTTCCCTTGTGCACCCCTCCCTCCGTCCCCTCCCCCCATGAATAACCATGTTAAAAAAATTTTTTTTAGTTTTTAAATTCCAGAATTGACTTTTCTCCAGTGAATCAGTGAGACCCTAAGTAGCAATTCTAAGTAGATAAATCTGATAGATAATAATGTCTCATATCATACTCCTTTTTGTTATTAAGGTGCCATACAAAAACCATGAAAATTACATACAGAAATCAGAAATTATTGTCTGCTAGTTTCTTTGATTTTGTAAAACTGGAGTTTCACCGTAATAATTTAGTTTTACCTACCATCTTCTGTGTGTGCTATCCTGAATTTTCTGAACCTTTCCTGTTCGGCACTGCTATAATATCTATAATCTTTATATCTTGTCCCACAACTTCTTTTCCCTATGTGTTCATTCCTGAGCAGTCAGGAGTTTCAAGTCCTCATATATCTCTTGCGTTTGGTGGCAAAACACCTTGAACACACATAGTACCCAGACTGCCCCTAGATCACATCCTGAAGTTCAGTTGCTTCCCTGATGTCTCCACTGGCCTACCCTTGGGTTAACTCTCACTCACTGGGAGAAAAAGTGATATCATCATGTATACGTGCGTGGTAAGTCACCTCTGACTCTTTGCTACCCTCTGGACCATAGCCCACCACGCTCCTCAGTCAGTGGAATTCTCCAGGCAAGAATACTGAAGTGGATTGTCATGCCCTCCTCCAGAGGATTTTCCCAACCCAGGTATCGAACCAGTGTCTCGTCTCCTACTTTGGCAGGCAGGTTCTTTACCCCTTGTGCCACCTGGGAAGCCCCAATCATGTATGGATTGTAGTATAATCCGCAGAAGTTTTTCTGCTAGGTTTGGATAATGTTTCAGGTGGGAAGAGGTTAGGAAGCACTGTGCACACTTGTTTTATTGAGGCCAGTATAAACATTATGAGTTAATTTTTCTTTTTTAGCAGCACTATCCAGTAGACCTACCTGCAGTGATGGAAATGTTTTATATCAGCTCTGTGCCATATGTAAGCCACTGAGCATTTGAAATGGACCTAGTATTATTACGTGCATTTTTAAGTTTAATTTAAATAGCTGTGTGTAGCTATTGATTCCATTATTGGATAGCACGATTCTAGAGCATGCCTCTCCTATGTAATCTTTTCCAGGCAGGTAGTGAACCTCTGTCTATAACAAAACAAATGTCTCTCAGTCTCCACTCTCATTTGTCTCATCTCTATTTCCTCACCTCTTGTTTACTTCTGCAGTCTGACTTCTGCTCCTGCCACAGAAATATCAGGGATAAGCTCTGAGTATCACCAAGTGACTGACGCCTGACAATGGGTTGTTACTTCTCTCTCCCTCTTCTTTAGCTTCTGAGTCACCCTTGTCCTCAGTTTCCTCTTTTTCTCTGACCTGTTGGTTAATTCCTTTGTATAGTATGTTTACTCAGTGTCTGCTGCATGCCAGAACTTTATTTGTATATAGCTTATAGTCTGTGGTGTCACTTAATAAATTGGTGATATTCAAACTAATCAACTCAGAAATATGTTTTACTTTGCAACTTGGTATACATATCTGTATGTACATATATTCATAACAAAAGTTTCAAAAGAATTTCAATTTTCAAAAGAAGATTTTTGTTTGCAGCTGCAATACATCTTTGTTGCTGTGCATAGGCTTTCTCTAGTTTCGGCAAGAGGGGGCTACTCTTCCTTGGATTATGCAGGCTTCTCATTTCAGTGGCTTCTCTTGTTGCAGCGCATGGGCTCTGGGTGCACGGGCTTCAGTAGTTGCATCATGCCCAGTTCAGTAGTTGTGGCACAGGGGCCCAGTTGCCCCGTGGCGTGTGGAATCTTCCTAGACCAGGATTCAAATCCATGTGCCCTGAATTTGCAGGTAGACTTACAACCAATGGACCACCAAGGAAGGCCCAGGAAAAGGTCTTTCCTTAATATGCAAAGCACATTAATATTTGTTTTACTGTTGTTTTTTTTTTAATGCTGGTGGAGACCTATTCTGTTAATTTCATGAGCCACTCCCAGTTTGAAAATCCTGCCCTAAATATCAGTTCTTCCCAGGCCCTGATACTAGCCTCTGACCTTCTTATATAGCCTAATTTCTCTGAAAGCCCTCACCCAAGTACATGGCTCTGACTCTACCCATGGCTACTGCTCCTTCCTTGCAACTCTGTCTCTACCTACCGTCCCCACAGATCAGAATCTGAGATCCAGCCGCTTCTCAGACCAATGGCCAGTCCATGGCTGCCTCTCACTCATTGCGTGCAAGTCGGATGCCATCCCATTTTCCCAAATCCTGCTGCTTCTCCTATATTTAGTTGGTTGGTGAATAATTTTAATCATCAACCTATTTACTCCAAACCTATATTACATCCTAAATGAATCCCGCTGTCTTCACTCAGCATCACATTAAGTATCTCAGTATCTGAAGGAGAGACACTTCCTCTCCATTTCATTGCCATTGCTTCAGCTTAGAACCTTCTCACCTCCCATAAAGATAATATACTCAAGAATCTTCTAAATTAGCTCTATAGAAGAGAACTTGGAGCAATGATAACTAATTTCAGTATCCACGCTGTTCGGTATAGTAGCCACTAGCCAGGTGAGGGGTGCTTGAGAACTTAAAATGTGGCCAGTGCAACAGAGGAACTGAAATTTTAATTTAAATTTCGATAGCCATCTGTGATTAGTGACTAATACATTGGACAGCACAATTTCAATGTTCTCCCCATTACAAGTGTACCCCCTTCCAGTCCCTGACACAAATAACTAACCCCTGTTGTCTAATGAATGAAACATGAAAGTCATATAAAGATGTTAGTAACACAACCAATTACTAGGTAGTATCAAAAGTCATCTCTTTCTCAATGAAATAAAGTTTTCTCATTAATTACTTTTAATTTCTTCAAATACTGTTACCTTCATGTTTAAAAACTACCCTTTTTTAGTTTCTTTTTTTCACCAATAGAAACTGCCTTCTATGTTGATTTTTTTCTTACTATAAGTCAAATTGCTAATTGAATGTTTTAGTTGACTGATGTGTAGTGATAGAAAGCAGATCAGTAGTTGCCTAGGGGAGTGGTGGATTACAAAGTGGCACACAGAAACCTGTGGGTAGTGGATGTGTTCTCTATCTTGATTGTTGTCACGATATAATTCGTGTATACGTATGTCAGAAGTTTTCAAACCATACATTTCAATATCTGAAATTTTGTATGTCAATTATAAAGCTGTTTTTTTTTTAAATCTGGCTAAATACTTGCTGCTCTTAGAAATACATAGTGTAGAGTCCACTAATATAGATGGATAAAAGGGAGAGCCTTTACTCAAATCCCAGAATTATTTCTACCCTTGTTAAATCTACTGGGTCTTCCAGAAGTAAATTCTTTTCCCTGACTTGCTCATATCATTTGACAATAAAAACAGCAAACACTTATGCAATGTTTATCTTGTACCAGGCACCAAGTTCTGAGTAGTTTATATCTATTCATTTGATCCTCTTGACAACCAACTGAGGTATATTGTACCTCCGTTTTTATAATTGAGGGACTAGAGGTTAAATAACTTGATTGAGTTTAGCAGAGAGTTGGAGAGAACAGATTGGAAATGCAGGTTGGAACAGATAGAAAAGGGCATTAATGTCATATCAGGAGAGTAAATTTTATGTAATGATTAATACAAACCTTTGACAGTTTTTTATTAGGAGTATGACACAGCCAGAGATTATTTTAGGGAAATTCACTTAGCAGTTCACAGCCGTATTCCCCAGTGCTTAGAACACCACTTGGCATAGGGTAGGCCCTCCATAAATATCTTGAATATTTATGGAACCATGTTCGGAGTTGTCCCATTTGTTGATATAAATTTGTAGGGAAAGACAAACATTTGGATTCAATATTTTAACTGACAAATAATGCCCATAACTTCATTCTTGACCTTCTTTCTCTCACTACACTCATTATTACAGTTCCAATTATCATTTCCATCTATAATGACTCCCATAAGAAACAAAAATATACCTTCCTGTATTTCCCTTCATTGTTTGAGTTCTTCCCTCCATAGCTACACAGAAGAAAATTATGTAATCCAACTCTTTCACATGACAGTGTGTCAACCTGTGCACAGCCATCATGTACAGGTTTCTCTTTTCCAGGTTGAATAGTCTCAGCCCATTCAATCACGTATTGTATCTGTCACCATCTTAGTTACCCCTCTGGAACTGACCAGTGTCACTTAAACACATGACATCAATACTGACCAGTGAGTCCAGAAATATCCCAATTAGTTCATTTCCATGGCTTGAAAAGCTTTGGAATTATCCTCAGATGGTAAAGAATCTGTCTGCCTTGCAGGAGACCTGGGTTCAATCCACAGATGGGAAAG
The DNA here is from genome assembly GCF_014754425.2 of Oryx dammah. Taxonomy (NCBI): domain Eukaryota; kingdom Metazoa; phylum Chordata; class Mammalia; order Artiodactyla; family Bovidae; genus Oryx; species Oryx dammah. The sequence goes on along the minus strand of NW_024070189.1, from coordinate 67,230,825 downwards.
ATCCCCTGGGGGATAGCATGGCAACCCACTCCAGTTTCTTGCGTGGAGAATCCCGTGGACAGAGGATCCTGGTAGACCACAGCCCATGGACTCTCACAGTCAGACACAAATGAAGTGACTTAGCATAGCACGCAGTCATCCTCAACACAGTGCTACCTTAAAATGTATGGTACCTTACATCAGGCACATTTTTCATTTCTGCATCTGCCTCCTCTGTTGCTTCTGGTTCAGGTTGTCATCACCCTAGGCCTGTGTCTGTTTTCCACTTCCTTGCCTCCTGCTGCCAGACATGTACTCCCTATTCCATGCTGCTCTGCATGTATCAGCAGACATTCATTGAGTATTTGTGATGAGCAGGCCCTGTGCTCATGCTTCAGGGCATTGTTTTCAGGGCATATTTTTCAGGGAAAAGCCTTTCTCTTAACTATGGGGAAGAAGGGCATTTCAGCATAGGCATCTCCAGGTTTATGGAGATGGCATTTGGCTAAACTTTTAAAAATGGGTGGAATTCAAAGCAGAGTTGAGTAGCATTCCAAAACCACCAGAACCTAGGGGGAGATGCATGGAATAGATTCTTCATATCTTTCCAAAAGAACCAACCTTGCTGACATTTGATCTCAAACTTCTAGACTCCAGAACTGTGAGAAAAAAAATTTCTGTTGCTTAAACCACTGGGTTTGTAGTACTTTGTTACAACTACCCTAGAAAACTAATATAAGCCCCAAACTAGAAATAACCCAAATGTTAATCAACTGTATTTATGTAGTGGAACAGGTAAATAAATATGGTATAGGTACACCATGGAATACTATACAGCAACAAAAGTGAACTAACTATAACCACACTTAACAATATGAATAAACCTTACATGTAAAGTTAAGCAAAATGAATTAGATTCCAAAAGAGCACCTATAATATGATTCTATGTACCAATGAAAAGTGAAAGTGTTAGTTGCTCGGTTGTGCAGGACTCTTTGCAACCCTATGGACTGTAGGCCACCTGGCTTCTCTGTCCATGGAATTCTCCAGGAAAGAATACTGGAAGATTCCCTTCTCCAGGGGATCTTTCCCACCCGGGGAAGACCCCACCTAGGTCTCCTACATTGCAGGCATATTTTTACTGTCTGAGCCACCAGGGAAGTCAAAACTAATTTATGTTGTCAGAACTATGGTTACTCTTTACATGGGAGGAGAGACAAAAAGTGAGCCAAAGGGTTTTGGGGGATTCTGGAAATATTCCATTTTTCTTTTTATTTTGAAATATTCCATTTCTTAATACGAATGCTGGTTGCCTGGGTTTATTCAGTTGTTAACAAGCAATGGGAAGGGCTTGAAGGATCTAAGTGTACACAAACGACCACACAACTGCACTTGTCTCACACACTAGCAAAGTAATCCTCAAAATTCTCCAAGCCAGGCTTCAACAGTATGTGAACCAAGAAATTCCAGATGTTCAAGCTGGATTTAGAAAAGGCAGAGGAACCAGAGATCAAATTGCCAACATTCACTGGATCATAGAGAAAACAAAGACATTACAGAAAAACATCTGCTTTATTGACTACACCAAAGCCTTTGACTGTGTGGATCATTAACAAACTGTGGAAAATTCTTCAAAAGATGGGAATACCAGACCACCTTACCTGCCTCCTGAGAAATCTATGTGCAGGTCAAGAAGCAACAGTTAGAACCAGATATGGAACAACGGACTGGTTTCAAATTGGGAAAGGAGTACATCAAGCCTGTATGTTGTCTCCCTGTCTATTTAACTTACATGCAGAGTACGTCATGTGAAATTCTGGGCTGGATGAAGCACAAGCTAGAATCAAGATCTCCAGGATCAATAACCACAGATAAGCAGATGACACCACCCTTATGTTAGAAAGCGAAGAACTAAAGAACCTCTTGATGAAAGTGAAAGAGGAGAGTGAAAAAGTTGGCTTAAAATTCAACATTCAAAAAACTAAGATCATGGCATCCAGTCCCATCACTTCATGGCAAATAGATGGGGAAACAATGGATATGGTGACAGACTATTTTCTTGGATTCCAAAATCACTCCAGATGGTGACTGCAGCCATGAAATTAAAAGATGCTTGCTCCTTGGAAGAAAAGCTATGACAAACCTAGACAGCATATTAAAAAGTAGAGACGTTACTTTGCCGACAAATGTCCATCTAGTCAAAGCTATGGTTTTTCCAGTAGTCATGTATGGATGTGAGAGTTGGACAATAAAGAAAGCTGAGCACCAAAGAATTGATGCTTTTGAACTGGTGTTGGAGAAGACTCTTGAGAGTCCCTTGGACTGCAGGGAGATCAAACCAGTCAATCCTCAAGGAAATCAGTCCTGAATATTCATTGGAGGGACTGATGCTAAAGCTTCAATACTTTGGCCACCTGATGCTAAGAACTGACTTATTGGAAAAGACCCTGATGCTGGGAAAGATTGAAGGCAGGAGGAGAAGCAGACGACAGAAGATGAGATGGTTGGATGGCATCACCTTGGCAATCGACATGAGTCTGAGCAAGCTCCAGGAGTTGGTTATAAACAGGGAAACCTGGCGTGCTGCAGTCCATGGCGTCGCAGAGAGTCAGACACGACTAAGCGACTGCCCTGAGCAGAGGAGAGGGCCAGAAGCTCTGGATGGGTGACAAGATATGTGGCACTAAGTGACCATGAAAGGAAGATTAGAACTGGTAAAGAATGATCCTGAGTGGCATCATCCGGAGCCTGATAGGCAGCCCTGAGGGCAGACGATCACATTCCCAAATGGGTTTCTGGAAAACAACATTAACAGCACATCTCAGTGGAACAAGACATTGAACGGAGAGCTCAGCCAGTATGCTTTTGTAGAGACAAGTGGAAAGCCGACTAGCAGTACCCCCCAATATTGGTACTGCAATCTTGGACGGGTCATCAATTCCTTGGCAGGGCTATGGCAAGGATTAAGATGACAGGTATCAAGTGTGGCCTCTTTGTAAGAAGTCACTAGCTTACTGCCGGGACTTTCGGACGGGTGGCCCCCAAGGTCACTCCACCCCGGGACACCCCTAGCCAGGCTGCGGCACCTGCGGGGATATCCTTCTGCGTCCACGCCTGCCCCTGTGAACCGCAGAAACAAAAGCATACACCAGGACTCCGCCACTAGGCCCTGAGGCTGTGCACCGGGCTCAGAGCCTTTTCCTCTTGATTGGGCGGGAAGAGACCCGGGGGTGGGACGTAGGCAAAGGAGGAGGCAGGGATTGGTTGAGCCCAGGAAGAAGGTGGGGCCTTGACACGGGAGGGAGGCGGGCCAGGAGTCTCCTGAGGCTCTGTCTATTGGTCCCGCCCCCTTACTGGAATTCCGCCCGGTGCAGGTAAGGCCGAACCGTTAGTGGAGCCGTCTTACGTCTCGTAGTTTTCCCAGCAACCGGTGACGCACCGGCGTGAGGCAGGCCACTGGCCAACCCGGGAGAGCGGGGCTGGAGCGTGATCCTCAATCCCGAGGCACCTCCCAGTTCCCCCCACTAGGCCGCCCCGCGCTCCTTCCCTCCCTTCCCCGCCCCAGTCCCGCAGTCCGGGAGGCGGGGGTCAGCGACCCAGCTGAGTAGGAGCCGCGCGGTGTCCGAGGAGCCAGTCGGCGACCGGTGAGGGGACCGAGGGGCGGGAGGGAGGGTTAGCGCGGGGCAGCGATCCCCAATTGTCGCCCGGCTTTTTCCCTCAGCTTCGGGCGGCCAGCGTCTGCCGCCGTGAAGAACGCCTCCCTGGCAACTAGTGACGCAGAGGCCCAGCGGAGCAAGGGATTGGCCGGCCCGCGCCCGCTGCTGCCGCGCGGCCTGCTCCTCCCAGGCTTTGCCCTCCGTCTGTCCTCGCCAGCCTTCCCGCTGTGACCTTCGTTGCCGGCGGCCCCACGACGCAAATATCACCAGGCTGAGTCCGAATAAAAGGGCAGCGGCAGCCTCCAGGTCCCGACCATATTAAACGCCCCTTACTCTACACTACGTTTTTGGTGCCCTGTCTTGCCCTTCGCGTGGGCTGGCGCCTAGGGCAAAGAGTTGAGGTGGGCCCAGGGATGGGAAATTTCGTCCAAGGAGAATCTGACCAGCAACTCGTGACGAAAACTAACTGAGGCGCCCGGGATTGGCTGCGCTGCGGAGGGGGCCCCGGGAAGGCGACCTGCTCAGGTGCGGCGTTCCTCATTCCTCGAATAGTTGTTCTCAGCTCCCGTTAAGTACTAGACACAAAGCCTTAAAATGAGTAATCAACGTCACTACTTACTCTAAACCCACGGTGTTTGTCGAGGGTCTGCGAAAGCCCCACGCTTCTCTAATCCCATTAAGTAGGGTTCTTTGCGGGGGTTGGGGGCAGTCGGGGAGGGGAAGGACTTGAAAGGTTTTGCAGAACGTTTAGGATGTTTAGGAGGTAGGAGTCAAACCCCTTTTTCAGAATTCCTCAAAATTGCCCTGGGAAGAGTAAATCCTAAAAACTCAGCAACTGCCGTTCTCAGACTTTACACCTACCTCTTTTCATAGGAGATGTTATAATAGTTTCCTCTACTGAGTTTTCTCAGGCAGGAGTGTTAGGCACACGACTCCCCTGTCCAAGGTCACACAGCCAGCCATGGAAGACCCAGAACTTGGATACTTGCCTCTCTAGTTCCCCTACAGAGGTTGCAGTTTCCACTTAGTAAACCAAGGCAGAGTATTTGCAGTGTATGCAGTGGATAGGGCTATGGAGGATAAGATGACTAGAGAGAGGCACTCTCCTCCAGGAACCTAATGCTTGAAAGAATAGCATTCCAGATTAATACATCATTTTAAAAAAGCATTAGATGCCTTATGTGTGCCCAACTTCTTGCTAGGCCCAGGAAGAATGCAAACCACCTTATAGTCCTTCCCTCATCCCGCTTCTGGGCTCCTCTGGCTCTTCTGAGCTGTAGTCTTGCCCGTGTGTCAAAGGGACATAGAGAATAAACTATACTGCTATGTTCTCTCCCTGTCAACATACATACCTTCTCCACACTTCCCAGATTTCACAGAAAAAATCTTTGTGAAAAAAAATTTGCAAAAGAATCTGCTTGGATCATGATCAGGCTTGGGCAGTTGAGGGGAATGGAGAACTGTCGTTTCTGTTTCCACCAATTTTTTAAATATATCAGACTGGATCTGAAGCTGGAAGAGACAAGGTCTTTTAAAATACTGGACCGTGTTTCTATTAAGGGAAAGAGGAAAGTGAGGAGTGGCCACTCTGCTGCTCTGGATTTCATACCCCATCCTCACTTAGAAAAGAGACTTAAACATTTCCAAGTGGACTGGGAATCACTCTTTAATGTTACTTTCACTGATTATTCAAAATAAAGCCAAGGAGGGGGCTGGAGGAGTGGAGGTGCTCAGTAGGATTTCTGCGGAGGGATTATTGGGGCAGAGCACTGAATGAAGAAGGGAAAGGGCTTTCAGGTAGAAAGACCTACAAGTGGAAAAGACCCATATTAGGCTCCAGAGGGCAAGGGAAACTTTCCATCCATCCAATTCCTCCCCCCTCCTCCTCCTAGCTGTGAAAAGTGTATCATTTGCTTCATAATGGATGTAAAATTTCATCTGCCTCTAGGGGTATTTCAGAGTCCTTGAGACTACACTGTCATTAAGGCTGGGGCAACAGAACAGACTTTAGGGCTGGGACTAGGGTGGGGTTTAAGTATATAGAGAGAGGCCAGCGAAGAATCTTCTCTCCCAAATGCAGCTACCACTCTCCAAACCACTTCTAAGGCCAACAGTTTCCTTTCTCATTACCAGGATTGCAAAGAATCAAATGCAAAGCACAAGTGAGCCCCAGTCCCACGGCAGCCTGTGAGGTCACCAGGGACTTCTGATCTGCTACTATCAACTGGCCGGGGCCAGAAGGGTTAGAGACTATCAGGGAGAATCAGACAGGTCTCCTGGCCTGCCATCCCTTTCCTGTCCCTGGACCCACTTGCCGCCTGAGTGGCTCTAGAAAAGCTCGCACCGCAGGGGAACCTTAGGTCACACAGGGGTGCCCAGTAGTACCCAGCTCAAAGGACTGGTGGGAGGAGGAAAGTGGTACATACACAGGAACATACATACGAGAGCCATTCCATATTGATGCTAGTAACAACTAGGAGAGTAGCAGTGATAGGCTTTGCACTAGTCACAACCCCAAGTCCCAAACAGATCTACATGGTGCTATAGATATTCACTTTCCCGAAGAGCAGATGGACCCTCTGGGTGGTGTGGCCAGAGCGCTACCTCTTAGGAGATGAGAAGTGTGTCCAGCTTCTCTGGTTCTAAGGGTCCAATAAGTGACCTTTCCATGCAGTCCCTCCAGGGACTGTGAAGTGGGGTAGCCTCCCTTTATATGTGTTCCAAGCCATTTGGCCACATTTGTAATCATCACTTGTTTTAAAAACAGGTGAAATAAATTATAAAATATATTTCATTATTTCATTTAACCAAATACATCTAAAATTTTATTTCAACATACAGTCAGTATTAAACACTATTCATGAGATATTTTGCATTATTTTTCATACTAAGTCTTTGAAGTTAGGAGTGTACTTGGCCCTTATAGCACATCTCATTTGGAACCAACCATATTTCAAGTTTCAGTTGCCACATGTCGCTTGTGGCACAGCTGAAGCAGCCCTCAAACCCACATCTGCATCCAACTCTGGCTTAAAGATGGAGGAGTTTTGAGATGATCACTCACCTCTTCACAATGCCCCAGAAATGTTGGCCTGGCAGAAAAGATAACCAGGGAGGAAAATCTTTATTTTGACTAAACAGTACAACTCAGAAGAAAAAGAGCTACACTTCTCTCACAGAAGATTGTTAGTAAATGTACTAAATCCTGATTTAGTCCAACAATCATGTGAACCATTAGATATGACATGAAATGCTGGCAATATCTATTAAGAAACAAATATATTTTGTGGTAAACGAAACTCAGAAATGTATTGTGATGTTAAGTTTTGCCATTAGCTTATCTTCTTAGTACTTGTCTTATATTAGTTACATATAATAAATCTGTAAGTATTAAATGCTTAAAAGCTACTAAAATTGAACAACTAGGATTTTTCATAAATTCACACATAATTACCCCCTTCCCTCTTATAAAGTTTCACTTGTCCCCAAAGTCAAAGAAATTTGGTGGTATAACACTTCAAAACTCATCAGGAAAATGATGGTTAGGACAGTCTGGAAATTGTTCTGTTGGCAGAATAATACTTTTTTTTTTTTTTTTTTTTCAGATTTTCTTCCAGGCATAGACCCTTTCCTTCAAGGGCAAGCTCCAGTATGGGGTAAGGTGAACAGAAGTGAAATTTGAAGGATACACTGTGACACTCAAGCACCAAACCTGCACCCTAGACCAGGGTCTCTTATTCCATGTCTGTAATGGGGCAAAATGGTATCTTTGTTTATGTCATTTATGTGTGTGTGTTTATGTTTGTGCATTTGTCTTACCTTCCTTGGACATGTACCCTTGAAAGCGGTAGCCTGGTAGAGGGTTTGATCCCAGAAATTTGGCCTGAGAGGTGCCAGGGTCTCCAGAGACACTCAGGTGAGGGGGAACACTCACTAGGACATAAGCCCTGCTTTCCTTGGCATTTGGGATCAACCACTGACCCTTGAGAGGTTTTAGTCACACGAGAGCAAACATTCCTTTGATTTTGACCAGTTAGAATCAGCAACCCAAGCAAGTGTCTGTACTGAAAACTCCTTCTGGAAGAACCAAGAGACGCCCTCTAAAGTCTGTTCTCAGGTCTGCAGAGGTCTCTTGCTCCTAATTACAGATTTTGTTTAAAACTCTTTGAATAAGACGACCAGGATTTAAAATATTCCAGTGCACCCCTCCCCCACCCCATCTCCAAAAACAAGTATGGGCTGGGGCAAGTCGGGGGGATGAAACATAATTTAGAATGTAAATAAATGCTGAAGGTGAGTGAGTGATCTGTGATACTCTTCTTGTTAAGTTTTTTATACTTGAAAATACCCGTTTAAAAAATACCTCTCTTCCAGGAAATGTTCCCCTCTTCTCTCTTCCTGCATCTGTCCTCTCTGCTCAATTTAAAATCACATTGTCCCTCTTATTTTACCCCTCCTGCAGGGCACAGCACACCCTGCTCCAGAGGCACAGAGAGAGAACATCCTACATCAGCCACTCCTACCCAATAGTACAGAGGGGAGCAGAAGCTTCAGAGCCCACTCCTGCAGGTCTGTAGCTTTAAAGGCTTTTTTAAATTGAGTCTATTTGCATCCAGAAGATTAGAACCCCATCTGTGGGGTGTTTTAACCACAGCTCTGGAAATTTAGAGTTGCCATCTGCTAATAAGAAAATGACTGATGACTGTTGTTTACTTCCTATCTCTGATCTGTTGGGTGACATGGCTGTAATTGATAGTGACTATACCTGTCTCCCATGTCCCACTGAATTGAACTGGGGACAGAGCCATGGGTCTTGAGGCAGTCAGTGGTAAGGCCAGCCAACTTAGGAGAGCAGCCCCATGTGTGCTTTAGATAGAGGGCACAGGAAGTTCTGTGCACAAATGCTGATCTTGCTCATGGACAGCCATCTGGGCCAACTTGTCAGAAGGATTCAGGGATACCATTTGAGATAAACAGAATAGCAGAGCAGATTTCATCCCCATAAAGGGGCTTCTTTGCTACTTCAGGTTCTCAGATCCTTGGAGCTGGGGTAATAAGGAAAGTCTGCAGAATGTTTGCAAACAACTTGGATGCCCTGAGAATTAGAAAGGATTTTCCTTCTTCCTTCCTCGCCCTCCCTAGAAATTTGAAAGGCACTTCAATAATGGGCTGCCCTTATGGCTCAGCTGGTGAAGAATCTGCCTGCAATGTGAAGGACCTGGGTTCAATCCCTGGGTTGGGAAGATCCCCTGGAGAAGGCAAAGGCTACACACTCCAGTATTCTGGCCTGGAGAATTCCATGGACTACAGTCCATGGAGTCTCAAAGAGTCATACACGACTGAGCGACTTTCACTTCACTTTCTTTAATAATACCATAAACTTTTGATAATATTCTTTTACCGCTTTCCTGGGTCCTGAGTTGCTTTGCTTTCTCAAGGTTAGGCCAGGGAACTTGGAGATTGTGCCCTGGTGTGGAGTGACTGCTTATTAGGTGCTATCCAAAGCCAAGGAGCAATACTTCAGTTTTCTCAAATACCTTCCCTTGCTCAGGTCCCAGCCATTCCTGAGCCTGTTGCCCGGGCTGCTGCTGCTTGAGGGGGTTATGCTTCACCAATTTCAGTGTAGGCCTGGCTCAGTTCACATTGGTTACTCAGGAAACCCTGAGTCTTTGGAAGGCTTTGATTGGTTTAGGCCTAGGGGACTTCTCATTGCCCATCCCTCCTTGGTCATTTCCTAGTGCATCACCAGGGCCAGGATCCCTGGTCTAAGGCTATAAAACAAGTTGGACACGCTTCCTCCTCTTCTGAGCACTGTACTGGAGGCAAACTTCCCTCTAAGTCCCTCCTGCCCTTCCTAGTGGCACAAGGACACACCCCTCCCTGGCCTATATTTCTCGGACTCCCATGGTTTTGCCTCCTCTCTTGGAGAATGGAACTCAGATGACCTAACTGAGGGAAAACAGGGAGCCTGTGCTTGACCCTCCATTCCCCAAGGTGTATCTGTCATAGATGTTGCTGGAGCTCACAGTGACCTTCTCTCTGCAGGGCTCATGGTACATGGTAAACCTAGCTGCAGCCCACCTCTGAAACAGCCACAGCACCTGCCATGAGAGAAGGAACCCTGGAATCTACAGACCAATTTTCCAGGCCTCTCTCCCTTCCCTTTGCTACTGTTCCCTTTCTATGCCTTAAAAATAACTCAGATGGAGAAGGTGGACTCCAGACTGTGAGTGGCACTCTGCACCCTGAGGGCTCCAGACCTGGCCCTCACCATGTTCGCAGCCTCAGAGGTGGCAGCAGGCAGGCCTTATGGGTGCAGTGAGTGTGGCAAGAGCTTCCGCTACAGTTCAGTGCTGCTGCGGCATGAGCGCGTCCACAGTGGTGACAGCAGCTTCCGCTGCCTAGAGTGTGGCGAGCAATGCGCAGAGGCCTCAGACCTCCGTGCACATAGACGCGCTCACGCGGGCCAGACGCTCTACATCTGCAGTGAGTGTGGCCAGAGCTTCCGCCACAGCGGCCGCCTTGACCTGCACCAGAGCGTACACAGGCGACGCATCCGCTCCTGCCGCTGCCGAGTTTGTGGTGGATGCTTTCCACACCTCCCGGCTCTGCTGCTGCACCGGCGCCGCTGGCACCCTCCCGAGAGGCCCCACCGCTGTCCGCTGTGCCCTCGAGCCTTCCGCCAGAGCGCGCTGCGCTTCCACCTGGCACGGGCGCACCCGTGGGGAACACCTACCGTGCCTGCTGACACACTCCACCGCTGCACACAGTGCTCACGGGCTTTCCGCAGTGGCGCTGGACTTCGGAGCCATTTGCGTGTCCACGCAGCCAGGAGCCCCAGTGACTCCATACCTCGGCAGCCAGGTGCCCCGGACACACACCAGTGTGGTGTGTGTGGCAAGAGCTTTGGCAAGAGTTCCACGCTAACGCGACACCTGCAGACGCACTCGGGTGAGAAACCTTTCAAATGCCCGGAGTGCGGCAAGGGCTTCTTGGAGAGCGCTACACTGGTGCGCCATCAGCGCACACACACGGGCGAGAAGCCTTATGCCTGCGGCGACTGCGGGCGATGCTTCAGTGAGAGCTCCACGCTGCTGCGCCATCGGCGCAGCCATCAGGGAGAGCGGCCACATGCCTGTGCCACATGTGGCAAGGGCTTTGGGCAGCGCTCAGACCTGGTGGTGCACCAGCGCATCCACACAGGTGAGAGGCCCTTCCCATGTACTGAGTGTGGCCGCTGCTTCAGCGACCGCTCAGACCTCACAAAGCACAGGCGCACACACACAGGTGAGAAACCCTACCGCTGTGAGTTGTGCGGCAAGTGCTTCACATGCGTCTCCAACCTCAATGTGCACCGGCGCAACCATGCTGGCCACAAGCCCCACAAGTGCCCTGAGTGTGGCAAGGCCTTCAGTGTGGGCTCCAAGCTGGCACTGCACCGCAAGACGCACCTGGGCGAGCGGCCAGCGGAATGTGCGGAGTGTGGCAAATGTTTCAGCCACAGCCGCTCCCTGTCACAGCACCAGCGAGCTCACAGGCGTGCTCCTGCCTCCACTGCTCCTGCTGCCGCTGCCACTCAGCCCAAGGCAGGCACTGCGCTCATAGTTGCTGGGCAAGCAGGACAGGAAAAGCCAGGGCTTTTTTTGTCTCAGTTGAGAGAGACTTGTTGAGACTTCTCTGGAGTGGGCTAGACAAGCATTCATACAATGCCACAGGGACAGTGGGACAACTCGCAGACGGAGGTCTGTGGAAAGACAGCATGGCCTATCACCTTTCTCCATCTCTCTCGGTAGAACTTCACCTGGCTTCTCGCTGCGTCCCTACACCTACGTCCCTTCTCAGCTCTTTGCCTGTTCTCAGCCCTTCCTTCTTCTCCTCTGAGGTGTAGGTGCAGGACCCCATGCATAGAACAGCATCCAGGTATTGACGTGCTGCATCCCTGCTGCTGTGCTCTCAGGTCTTCTCTTATTCCATCTCCTTTTTGCAGCCTGAGTCCCCTCTACCTTTTCTTTCTGGGTACTTTTGGTATCCTGTCTCTTCAGGTAATGACTGTAGATGTGGTTAGAGTCACATCCTACCAGCCTTGTGGTCTTTTTGCCTCTTCCTATCACTTGGCTGTTAGTTTCTTGCTGCTTTTTCCCTCAGCTTCTGAGAGATGGGAAATTTGCAGAGAAATAGTGGGAGAGCTCACTTTTCTGAACGATATCTCCACATGAGAAGCACTCAGAGAAGTGCTTCACAGCATGTAAAGGTGGGCATGAGCCCTCAGCATGGCTGCCCACCTGTCTCATGGACAGACCTGTTGGTATACAGATCATGGTGCTTCTCAGGGTAGTGTTCTCCAAGTAGGGGACAATAGCCTGGGACCTGAGTCAAGACCACATGGGTCCACAAAGCTGGGCACTGCCAAGTGGAATAAGAATGCTATGTACAAATCACACTTGGAACCATGGGAAAACAGCTCCACAGAGGCCACAGTGCAGGGTTGAAAATTCCCTGGAATTGGCCTTTTTTTTTTTTCTTGCAGGTGGTGAAATAAAGAATTGTTTGAGTTCTAGATGCCAAGAGCTCCCTTTGTTAAACTTGAGGCTGCTGTATTCACAGACACCAAGAGTCACCCAAGGAACAGGCCCTTTCAAAAATCAAGGTCTCTGGTCCCTTGCCAGGCTACCTCAGCAACCTTGGATGTATAGCCCCCTCATTTTTGCACTGGAAGGCAAGACTCTTCAGGGGCCCCTATACATCTGGTTGTCTTGGTTAACAAAGAATACAAATATGGCCCAGAATCACATACCTCTAATCCTTCTCCAGGCCATCCCTCTGGAATGACCTAGTGATCACACCCTGCCTTGCTTGAAGGCAAGAGTGTGTGTGACTCTCCACAGAAAATAGGGAAGCCAAAGTGAATTGGGAAAGAAAGCTGGGTCCTCACAGTGGGGGCAGGTGGGGAACTGCAGAGAGAAGAACAGGGCCTGTACCTAGGGTACACTCAGGCACATTCCAGCAGAGCCTGTTTCTAAAAGAATCAAGATTTCTGTACCTCAGGTGCCAAAATACTCACTCTGCCCACACAGGTCTATGTAAAATACTGGGTTTATTCTGTCCTTTAGGAAGACTCAAGAAGCCTGGCTCCCCTAAAATCCGGTCTTGCCCCTGCCCTGAATTCCCCATCACCCTAGTTCCTGGACACCAGGCATCTGGCCCTTTTTGCTCCTTTCCAGTCCCTGGGACCTGGATCCCCAAATTCTGGGGAATGCTCGCTGCTAAGGGAGCAGCATGGGAGCCTGAGGAGCCAGAGAGGGCCTGGATCCTTCACTGGCCCCCACGGATGCAGAGGCCAAGTTGCTGGAACAGGACTCCCCTGGACCAGATAGTTCTTGTGGGGCCAGGAGCAAGGCCGGGTGGCTTTTGCTGCGATGAGCTGCAACACTGTCTGGCTTCTCAAAGCGCTTGCCGCAGAACTCACAGGGGAATCGCAAGGCAGCCACTGTCTCTGCGTGCTTGCGCCGGTGCCAATTCAGGGATGCCTTCTGGCGGCAGGTAAACCCGCAGATCTCACACCTAAACCAGGGGGAGAAGAGTGAGGGAAGGTGCCTCAGCCCATCTTGAGCTCCCCAGGAGCTCCTCCTGGTCCCAGCTTCCCAGGTGTCCTTCCAGCACCTCCCCACTTCACCCCACACCAGGCTCCCTTCCCCCACTCACTGTAGGGGTTTCTCTCCAGTGTGGATGCGCCGGTGGATGACCAAGTTGCTGCTGGTGCGGAAAGACCGGGCGCAGAACTCACAAATGTAGTCTCGGGTGTCTGTGGGCACATAGGGGATAGCCAAGCATCCATCCCCAAACTGAGGGCCTCCTTGGCCCACCCCTTCCAGTCCTCCAAAGGAGTACTGTCCCTATTTAGTCTGCATGTCTCACTCCTCCCAGCCCCACAACAGTGCCTGTTGTGACCTGTGACCTGACGGACACCCTGTGGGCATCAAGAACCAATCCCCTCTCCTTTCTCCCTGAACCTGCCTGCCAGCTCTAACAGCACCTGCCCATTGCCATCTCTAGCAGTTCTCACAGGCCCGGTACATTTCTCCTACACCTCCTGCAGCAGCAGAGATAGCCATCCTTTTCAATGCATCCTGTATTCTTCTGCCCAACCACTGCTCTGTATGCCCTGCCATCAGAACACACACACATGTCCCCATAGCCTCATCCCCATCACTAACTTGTACTCCACACAACTCCCGCTCCAGGCTCTCTCCTCAGTCACTACCACTGATGTCAATTTGTTCTCTACATGTCCAGCCCTCCACTCTCCTGGTTCTCAGACCCTCACTAACCTGGCCCCCCCACCCTCCTCAGCCACCACTCCCAGGTTCTGCACCATGTAGAAATCACAATTTCAAGCATCCTAGTTCCAGTCATCCTTTGTGCTGTTACAGTAATCCCACAACTCCAGGCTGCCAGTTCAGTGGCCCACTGTCTCCCTGCCTTCTCTGACCAGTCCATTTCTAAGGCATCTTCATGGCCTTCCTTCACTTCACCTGTCTCTCTCTTCCTCAGCTATATTTTCCTGGTTAAAACCCAACTCAGAATAAATACAACACTTGGTTGCTCCAGGCCTGCACATGTGTGTCAAGCAGGGCAGACAACCTACAACTCCCCACTACCCCACCTTGGGCTCTACTTTCATACACAACTACAAGTCTCAAGCCTCCCCCACTGCCCTGCCACAGTACCTCTGCATTTCCTTGGTCAGTTCACTCCCACTTTCTAGAGTCCAGAAGGGCATTTTCCACATGACCTCCTCTTTCTACCAACCTCACTCAGCAATGACCTCATTTTACAAGTCACCCAGAAGAAAAGAGCCAGGGAAGAACGCCCACATCCTCCCCTCACCTAATCTACCAGGCAACTTGCTTTTTGTGCCCATATATGTGAATAGTCCCTGCTTCCTTGTGGCTGCCTTCCAACTGTGCCCAGACACACCCCCTCCTCACTGACTTGAGGTTGCCCAACCCTGGCATCAGCAAGCCTTTCCTCTCTGTGGGATCATCTGTGTATGATCCTGCCCTCCAGCTTATACCTAAATCTCTGCTTGCCTTCACAGCAAAACTCCAAAGAGCTGTCCATACTTGCCGTCTTCACTTCCTCGGCTCCTCTCTGCTCCAGAGCCACCCACTGCTGGCTGTTATCTCCCTTGTCACATGCCATTTTGTCATCTGGTCAAGGATAGCTTTCCACTACCCTGTCTGATGGCCTGTCCACATCCTCATCTCACTCAGCTCGGCAGCACTGGCATAGGTCACCCCTCCCTAGAGCGCTTTCTCCACTTGGCTCCTCAGATACTGCTCTTCAGCTGCCTCCCTGGCCTCTCTGTAGCTGACCTTCCCACCTGCCCTGCTCAGACCTCTTCTCTACCTATGTTCACTCCCTGTAGAAACACTCCACCCACAGCTCTAAACACCACCCAAGTGCTCATGATGAACATTTTTTTCTTTTTTACCCAACATCTCTGAACTTCAGATTCATGTTTTCTGGGACACCTGATTAGCATGTCCCAAATAAAATGTCATGTCCCTTTCCTGAAACCTGCTTCTCTGTCATTTTCAGGGAATCACATCACCTTCTACCCAGTTGCTCAGGTTCGAGTCTTTTTCCAAGTCTTCCCTGACTCTACAGTCCTACCCATGGACAATCTGTTCTACCCACAGTAGCCCTGGCTCCATCTTCACTCATCAGTCTCCAGCCACTTCTCACCGACTCGACTGTCCAGGTCATCATTACTGTGCTGCACATTACTGCAGTCCCTCTATTCTTCACACGGCAGTGACAGTGCTCCTTTTAAAGTCAGTTGTGTCCCTCCTTCCTCCATACTGGTGCCCATCACATGTGGCCAGGAGCCAGGCCATCGTGAAGACGGTCTTGGAGCCCTCTACCACCTATTTGACCTCTCTCCCTTCCTTTCTAACCTCCTGTCTTCCTCTCCCTTCCTGGATCATGCTTGGAGATGGCAGTTTAGGGTCCTCTCATGAGCTGCCTGTGGGTGTGGCTAAGCCTCCATTCTCTCTTCACTTAGGTCTTTGCTCAAAGCACCTTTCACAGCTCTGTGGCCCAGTGCCAGCAGAGTGGACATCTTACAAGGTGAGTACTGTCTGCTTTATTCACTGCCAAATCCCAGCACTTACTTAGAACAGTTTCAAACAGGCAAGATCTCAACAAAAAGAGAGTGCAGGATGAGTGTGTGAATGAAGAGTTATCCCAGAGCAATGTGATAAAACCTGCAGATAAGAGGTGATGGGCCTCGTGGGGAAGGTGAAGGTACCCACAGGGGTAGGTGACAGGACCCACAGTGGGGAGATGAAAAGGCATTTCCACCGCTCACCACTGTGCAGCTTCACATGCTCCTTCAGGTGTTTCTTAAAGTTGAAGGACTTCCCACAGGCTGGCTCTGGGCAGGAGAAGGACTTTTGGTGGATGTGCTGGTATTTCTTGTGGTGCTAGGGAAGGAAGCACATGGCTTTCTCAGGGAGACCACCAGAGCTGACCCAGCAGGCAGGCTCTTCTGCCCTTTTCCTTAACAGTTCTTGTCACTGCCTCACCTATAGTCCAGTCCTCACCTACACGTGAGTACCCCAATCCCATCCCTTCCTGATCCCACCCTGTCCTTACTCTGTCCTGCCCTCAACTTCCATTATCTCATCTCCTTGTCACAACCTCACCCTGCAATGCCCAGTTCCCTGAACAAAATGCAGTTCTGCTGACATTCCTGGTTCCCTAACTATACATTTGCCATCTGCCAGAGATGGGAACACATTTTGGGTGGTTATGATTATTCTCCTTGATATCAATATCAATGCCCAACAGTGTCCCTCAGATGGCCTACATTTTACTAATAGCTCACCATGGGGTTATATAATTTTCTCCTAAATGTGCTTTGGAAACACACACACTCTCAACTTGGAACACTTTTAAGGGTAGTGTGTTCTTCCACCTTAACTCCCCAAGTATTTCTAGGAAATATTTCTCTTTTTATCTGGTCTAATTTTCACATTCTGGCTCACTAAGCTGCATGGGCTTTCCCTTTCTCCATAATCCCATTTCCCCATATTTAAACTACTGCTGGGAGCTACTTCAGTCTCCTTCAAATGTCTGACCAGCCCTGCTGTTCTTATCAAAAGCCTAGAGCTTTGCAACCACATGGGGACCTTCCCCTTCTCCCAAATCCCATCCACCCAGGCCTCACCATCCCTCGGTCTAGGGTCCCCCAGCCTCAGAACCCTGTGAGAGCTCTCGCTGAGTGTGGGGCTTGGACTCTTCCCTCTCTGTGCCTCAAACGTCTCCTGTAGTAAGGCTGAGGACAAGACTGTCTCCTAAAGCTTCTAGTGCAGGACCACCAACATAAGCCAGCAGAGCGAGGCAGTCCAATGGACTGAGGAACCCTACCACCAGGACACACTAATGAGAAGCCTTGGGCAATGCTTAATCTTTCTATGTTCCTTGGTTTCCTCATCTGCAAAGCAGGTATAGTATCAGCGCCCACTCCACAGGAATGTTGAGATCAAAAGATTCAACACATATCAAGTACTTAGAACAGTCACTAGCACCTCCAAAGCCTGAGGAATGCCACCATTATCTCCATGTGGTCAACAGAGGGCCTGTGTAACAAGCAGTTTGGCAGCAGCTGTGCACCTGAGGCTTGGTTTCCTGCCTTACCTACCAGTCATCTGGATTAGTGATTAGAACTGTAGGCAAGCTCTGCACATCCATCCCAACCCTTCTCTCCCTGGTTCTGAATTCCCTCCACACCCCAGGTTTCTTTACCTCAGTTTCTCCTTCAGCCCTCCTCCTCCACCCATGAGGCTACACAGAATCCAACCTGTACCCCTCACATCCTCACATTCAAATACTGCCGGTTTGAGAAGATCCTTCCACAGCCCGGGAAGTCACAGGGCAGCAGCTCTCTTTTGGCAGCTTTCCTGAGGAAGGAGAACAGGAAGCGGGAGGACTTGTGCAGGCTCTCCTCCAGCTCCCTCCTCACCCTTCCCTACCGGGGCCCCTTTCCCCAGTCCTACCTAATTCTCTTGGGGCCAATCTGAGCAGTGTCCTCATCCCATGCCGAGGCCAGAGCAGACTGAGCCTGACTCCCAGGGCTATGGGCAGCAAAGAGGGAGCAGAGGGCCTCGAGGGAGGGCCATGTCCCAGGATGCCCCTGCCCTCTGACTCAGCCATCAGGTTACCTGGCCGGGGGCTCAGTCTGCTGGTCTGCTTGAGGGGTCCCCCTGAGCTCTGGCTGTATCCTGACTTCTACAGGCCTAGGAGCTCCAGAACCCAATGAGGATGCTGATGAGGATGGCGAAGCAAGAGGAGCTGGGACAGCTGCAGGGGCCGGGGCTATCTCCCCATCCTTAAGTGCATGGGTGACAGGGGAAGGGAGTGGTTTGGGGGCATCTGGCTCACTGCTGAAAGGAGAATGAAAAGGAGGAGGACATTATCTCATGGATCCTCAGCCAGCCCCCGCCCAACCCCAATCCCTAAATTGCAAAGATCCCAAACTCACTTTCCACCCAGTTCAAAATCTCTAGTTCTTTCTGCCTTCCCCAAAGCCTACCCTGCCCTCTCCACCAACAAGCCACTCCCTGAAGTCTGCAAAACAAAGCTCCAAGAGACCCCCATCCCGGCCACTCCCCCGCCCCCACTAGCCCACTCTGTTCAGAATCCTCCCTCAGCCCCAACTTGCTCATCTGGGGAGGAGCTGTAGGTCCAGGGACTAGCATCACTGAGCATCTCCTCTTCATCCTCCTCTTCCTCTTCCCCATCTTCTCCAAGGGATGGGAAGGTCTCCGGTGGGGGTCCCACCCCCCTGCAGGTCCAAGGAAGGCAAGTGTGAAGTCCTGCTCCCTCCCTTCCATTGTCCACCCAGGTCTATCTTGTCCCCCGCTGTTCCCCAACCCCAGACTCACCTGGGCATCCTGGCCTCCTGAGCCCTCTCATCACAGTTAGATTCCAAACCTGTTGGCATGGGTAGTGTCAAAACGGAAGGAATTCTGTACTGGAGGGATGAGGACAGGTGAAGTTCTAAGGCCTGAAGTGGTGGGAAGACTCTTAGGAAGAAGAAGGAAGAGGGGGCACAGGCTACTGGAGTGGGAGGGACTGTTTGATTTTAGAGATGGTACATTTCACATGGCCCAAAAAAGAAACAAGTATAAAAAGGTACACTGTGAAAAGTCTCCTTTCCAATCCATACCCCAGCCACCTCAGTCTTCCTATAGGTAACCTGTTTTCCTATATGCCCTTCCAGAAATTTTTATACATTCATAAGTACATACAAATAAATTCCTTTTTTCTCTTATTTATCCACCAATGGTAACATATGATACATCCATTTCTATATTCTGCTTTTCATACCTAAAAATATATTGAGGATATATTTCTTTATCAGCATAGAGTTTTTCCACTGAGAAAGGATCATTTTTGAAGAATGGGGTTCTAAGTTACAGAATAGGGTTCTGAGTTCCCCTCTTTTTTCTCCATAACTCTTCTTTCCCCCAGCCTACCTGCAGGCTCCTGCCCACTCCTGGCCTCTGGGCACCAGCTCCTCTCATCAGTACTTGGAAGAGGGGTCAGATTTGGCTCCTCTGGAGATTTGGGGCCTGAAGAGGGGCCCCAGGAGAAGGTGTGACCGGCTGAGCACTCCCACACAAGCCCCCCATCTTGGCCCCCAGGTCCCCGAAGCCCAGGCACCAGGCTGCACTCCCGGCTGTGAGCGTGAGATAGAAGCACCAGATATTGCAGTCCCTTGGGGGCCACAGGCTCAGGACCTAGAGCAGTAAAGGCAACAGTCAAGGGTGAGCTGGGAGGCCCTCTCCTCTCATCCTGGAGAGCCACATTCAAACAGCCCTGTACCCCAACCCCCTACTCCCTTCTCCACAGGTGGCCCTTCTCAGCTGTCCAACTCCCCCCATCTCTTCCCAAACTCACTCAAGGCTCCCTCTGATCCAGTCCCCATAGGGAAGGTATTTCTAGGTCACACCACTCCCTGTTGCCCCTCTTCCCTCTCTGGCTCCTAATTCTCTACCCCTAGCCATTCCCTACCCACCTGCACAAAGCACACAGCCTGAAGAAGTGTACCTGCCAGGGGGACAAGAGGCAGGTCAAGTGAGGGCCCATGTGACCAACTGCCCTCAGCTCTGGCCACTCACACACTTAAGGGGTCCTCTATCCTCTGGGGACCAAGAGGTGGGGGAAGACCGTGGGAGGTCGCAAACCACACTGGCCTTGCTTCTGAAATGAGAAATCTGCCAGTGGGAAGGAGCAGCAGGACTACACTGGGTGTCAGAGAAGGGGACGGGTAAGGTGCCGGTGTTGTAGCCTGGGTGCCCTCCCTCAGAACCCCTGACCCGGGCCCTAACCGGTCCAACAGGAACTTGGCCAGCTGCGAGTGCAAGGAGAAGCCCAGCTGCTCCTTGAGGAGGCACCACTGTTCCATATGGCCACCCAGGCGGATGCGGCACTTGCTGCGGCGCGCATCCAGCTGCCGCCGCTTCTCCCGCCGCTTGCGGGTCGCGTCCGCAGGGGAGGCCGCCATGAGTACCAGGGCCTGCGGGGTGGAGGAGACGCTGATCGGATACGGATCCAGAGGCCCCAACTCCACCCTCTGCCGGGGCCTCAGTTTCCTCATCAGTGAATTGGGGCAGAACCAAACCACTGCAACAGCATTCGCCGCCACCGGGCCCGAACCACATCTGCTTACCTGTCAGGGCGTGTAAACTAGTGCCGGGGGGTGGGTATCGCGGGGGTGGGAGGTAAGGGGACAGCATCAGAGTCAGAATGGCCTGATCCCCGGCACGCTGAAGTGCAGAACTGGAGCTATGGGGTAAGAGAATTTCAACTAGAGCGGGGTAAAGGGTAAGGTAACAGTTTTATATTGAAAAAGGCCTGAGTCTTTTCTGGTAAATGAGGGAAGAGGTTGTTTGCACTGGAAGAGCTCCTCACAGTTGGGACGACTTGGGTAGAGCTGGGGCGGGGGCAGGGGCGGGGGTCTGGAGGGCACCCCCCACTCCGTTCTGGGCCGCCCCACTGAACACTCACACTGCGTCGGATGGACCAATTCCTAAGGCAGCTCCCCGGCCGCCCAGAGCTCCAGCCGCGACCCACCCCTACCCCGGCCTTACCTGAGCGCCCCCACCCGCCCTCATCCCGACTGCGCCTGCGCCTCCCCCATGTCGCGCGCAGGCCCGGAGAGCGGCGGGAGGACAGGGGCCCACCTCGCGCGCGCCGCCGGTGTTTCTCTTTTAAGAGGAAGCCGTCCCCCTTCGCGTCGGTGACTCCAGCCTGGAACTGGCGCCGGGCTTTGAGGGGAAGGGGAGAGTCGAAAGCTGCCTGCGCGCGCCTGCGCATTGGCCGCTCAGCGCAACGCCTGCTGGGAGCCGTGGTTCCCATACAAACTGCTCACGCTCCTGGCTGAACCGTGCAAAGGCTATAAAAGGGTCGCTGCCCCGGCGAGCTCCTGTGTTTGGTGGCCAAAGGCTTAGGAAAATGGAGTTCACAGGGCCAAGCCCTCCTCCCGTGCGCCGACCCCAGCCCCTTCAAACAGCCCAGGGATGTGGCCTCTGCAACCGTTCCTACTTTGTAGTTGATCTTCTATTCTCCCTCCCAATTCCCTGTTCCCCGACAGAAGTTACCTGGAGAAGGGAATGGCAACCCACTCCACTATTCTTGCCTGGAGAATCCCATAGACCGGGGAGCCTGGCAGCCTGCATTCCATGGGGTCACACAGAGTCGGACATGACCGAAGTGACTTGAGCACGCACGCACGACAGAGGTCATCTGAAAAGTTGCCCAAATTTGCTGTGGACTATTCCGCACTTCCGTTCTCTCTTCAGTTGACTCTAGTGGAGCTTTTCTGTCTACCAAGCCACTAAAACGGCGTTTGTCAACGTCACCTGGGGCAGTCACTTTGTTAAAGGCGGTGGTCTCTTCTCTGCTTCTCTGCTGCTGCTGCTGCTGCGTCGCTTCAGTCGTGTCTGACTCTGTGCGACCCCATAGACGTCAGCCCACCAGGCTCCCCCGTCCCTGGGATTCTCCAGGCAAGAATACTGGAGTGGGTTGCCATTTCCTTCTCCAATGCGTGCATGCATGCTAAGTCGCTTCAGCCGTGACCAACTCTGTGCGACCCTATGGACAGCAGCCCACCAGGCTCCTCTGTCCACGGGATTCTCTAGGCAAGAATGCTGGAGTGGGTTGCCATTTCCTTCTCCATCTCTGCTTCTCTACCCTTAAAGCAATATCTGACAATGTAGATATTTCCCTCCATGACCCCTCTCCCCTCACACAAGTTTGGCTTCTGTGACTGCACACACACCTGGTTTTCCTCCCTCCTCACTGGCTCTTCCTTTCCTTTGTTGGATCCTCTTCAGAGAATCAGCTTGGGGTTTTTCCGTGGACCACGTCCTCTCTCTTCTGGACTTTTTTCTTCTTGTTTGATTTATTTGGCCCCTTGGCTTTAAAGGGCTTCCCTGGTGGCTCAAATGGTAAAAAGTCCACCTGCAATGCAAGAGACCCAAGTTCCCAGTAAATGTTGCCATTATCCAGCCACTTGTTCAGAACAAAAACCTCAGAATCATCCTTGACTACACCATCTAGTCCTGCTGATACTATCTGCAAAAATTTGTTGTGAATCCGATCATGTCCAGCTTTTTTCACTGCTAAAACCTTACTCCAGTTCACCTGTATTAGTTTTCTGTAGTTGCTGTAACATCTCCACAAACTTGGTGGTTAAAAACAACAGACATTTTTTTTTACTCATAGTTATGAAGGCCTCAAGTTAGTATGAGGCTGTCATCAGGGCGATATTTCTGCTACAAGGAGTCTAGGGGAAAATCCTTTCCTTGCCTCTTGTAGCTTCTGGTGATGAACTGGCAATCCCAAGCCTGTGGCCACATCATTCCAATCTCTCTCTAGTCATGTTGCTACCTTTCCTTTTGTCTGCATTAAATCTCCCTGTACTTCTCTTTTATAGGAACATTTGTGAAGGTGTTTGGATCCACCTAGAAAATCCCCCAAAAAATAAAATCTTAAGACTTGATATTAAAAAAACTAAGATCATCTGGGCCCATCACTTCATGGCATATAGAATGGGAAAAAGTGGAGGCAGTGACAGATTTTCTCTTCTTGGGCTCAAAAATCACTGCAGATGGTGACTGCAGCCATGAAATCAGAAGATGCTTTCTTCTTGGAAGGAAAGCTATGACAAACCTAGACAGCATATTAAAATGCCAAGGCATCACTTTCCTGACAAAGATTCCTATAGTCAAAGCTATGGTCTTTCCAGTAGTCATGTAAGGATGTAAGAGTAGGACCATAAAGAAGGATATGCGCAGATGAATTGATGCTTTCAAACTGTGGTGTTGAAGAAGACTCTTAAGAGTCCCTTGGACTGCAAGGAAATCAAACCAGTCAATCCTAAAAGAAATCAACCCTGAATACCCATTGGAAGCACTGATGCTGAAGCTCCAATACTTTGGCCACCTGATGTGAAGAGCCGACTCATTGGAAAAGACCCTGATGCTGGGAAAGATTGAAGGCAGAAGGAGAAGAAGACACAGAGGATGAGATGGTTGGATGGCATCACCAATTCAATGGACATGAACTTAGGCAAAGTCCAGGAGAGAGTGAAGGACAGGCAGGCCTGGCATGCTGCAGTCCAGCAAAGAACTGGAATTGACTTAGCAACTGAACAAAAATAACAAAGATAATCTGCTGGGAGCCACCACAGGAGATCCCACCCATGACAAGGTCATGTGGAAGAGAACTGTTAAGCAAGGCTTCAGAACTCAAGGGGCTCCCTAGGCTTTCCCGAGCATCTACCCCAAAACCAGAATCTGTCTGTTTTACTATTTCATGACTTTCACCAGCTCCTCTGACATTAACAGGGGGCTAACCCTGACCACCTTTCTTTGGAGAAAATCAACTTAGGGCTATAGCTAATAAGTCTCCTGGACATGAGAGGAATATTTCAAATCAAACTCCCTCTGTTAGCATTCTAGCTTGCTTGGCAGGTCTATCCAGACTCCTGCAGCTACGCATATGATTATTTACAGCCTCCCAACTATGAGAGGCATGGAAAGCCTAAAACATAGAGCCTTTTAAAGAGTTAAAAGTTATTAGAGTAGTGCTGGCGTAGGATTTCATTATTTGGCCAATGCTTGTTGCTAAGTTCCCATATCTCTTAACCACTGTGCACCTGGGAGTGCATTAGTTAACATAGTTGGAATGTAAGAAAAACAAGTGTAGCCTTGAATTTAACCACATCAGATTTTGAGCTAATTGGTTCTTTCTTGTAACTCACTGCACCTTTGCTTCGTGAGAATGTAACTCTGTTTGATATTTTCTGAGGCTGACATAGATTAGAAATATAAAGAAAAAACACTTTGAGGGAAAATAAGTTTTCTGGTTGAGCAGTCTTTATCAAAAGAGGGTCATAAAATGTTCAAAGGCCTCCAAGGCCAGAAGATAATGTACACAATATTGTTTATGGGAAAGGTTTGCAGAAAAAAATCCTGGTTTCGATAAAGAGAAAACAGATGTAATGTTTGGGCTGACTCTATGACTTTGCATTTTTCATTTCCCTCTATGTATAAGACAAGGTATAAAAGTACCTTTTAAAAATAAAGCTATTGGGCCTCACTCGAAGAAGCTTGGTCACCCCGCGTCAATCATTTTCTCTCTCTCTTTCCCTCTCCCTCCCTCTTTTTTTCAGGCTGATCCCTTGAAACATAAAGGCTCCCTGCGTTCACTTTCCTGCCTGAGCTTCTAAGACTATTAGCTTTCTGTGTAAACCAAGGAATATCAGCCTATTTCTCTCTTCTATTTTCTTATCTACAACTTTCTTTCCTTATCTCTCTCTAAATCAATCGCTGATGCCGTTTTTCCTTCAGGTTCCCCTGGATCCTGCGGGTGCTGGACCCCAGCAATAATCCAAATAATCTCTCAATCCCAATATCCTAAAACAATCACATCTACAGAGGGTTTGCTAGATTGATCTGCTTCCTTCTGCTCTCACCCGCACAAGGCAGGAAGGAGGAAATCTCCTGCTTAAAACATTTCATGGTCACCAGTGTACTCTTGCCTGGAAAATCCCATGGACAGGGGAGCCTGGTGGGCTGCAGTCCATGGGGTCGCTAAGAGTTGGGCACGACTGAACGAGACTTCCCTTTCACTTTTCACTTTCATGCATGGGAGAAGGAAATGGCAACCCACTCCAGTGTTCTTGCCTGGAGAATCCCAGGGATGGGAGAGCTTGGTGGGCTGACGTCTATGGGGTCACACAGAGTCGAACACGACTGAAGCAACTTAGCAGCAGCAGCAGCAGTGCAATACAAAACCTTACTATGACATCAAGGCCTATGTGATCTGATCTTTGGCTGTTTCTCTGGCCTCCCCCACCTTTCCTCACTTTGTCCCACTTTTTTTGTTGTTTTGTTTTTACTATTTCTCAAATGTACCAAACACGCTGGAGAGAGTCCCTTATCTCTGGAATACCCACTCTCCATCTCTTCATGTGGTTGTTTTCCTTCTTATTATGTAAATCTCAGCTCCAAGATCACCTACTCAGATCCTTTTTGTCATTCTCTGCCCACTGTGTCTATTTCCTTCTACTTCCTTCACAGCACTTTTAGTTCTCTGAAATTATTTGCTTGTGTGTTTGTTGTTGGTATATGATAATTGTTGGCTATCTCCAGCTTCTCCTCTGCGGCCTACACAGTCAAAATGACATGGTATCCAATCATAAACTACCCTTTAGGATCAACCCAGTATGTCCTGCCTATATCATACTCTTGAAATATGATACCAATGACTCAACATGGTATTTATCTGCCTAATATAAAGTTGGAGGGACGATCATTCACATATTCCAGATACTTTACTAATTAATAAAGATCCTTCATTAATCCAAAGAATAGGACTCCACAGGGAACAAACAGAAAAAAAAAATTTTTTCTTTCCCTTCATGGTCCCTTAGTAGACATCTGTAAAATCCTATTTTCTCTTTCCCATGAATGAAATTACAAACAAGTTTAATAATTCTTGGTTACTCTTAGATAATAATAATAAAAAGTCCCTTACTTGATTTGAGACTCAAGCACACTCTTGGTTCTGTCAGTCTGATATGGTTCAAAATTACAAAGCTCTAAACCCCGTAATCCTCCAATAACCCTCTCCAAACAAATCCTTTTTTTCCCCCTCTCAATCTCTCTTCAGTTTGTTACATCACTGAAGTAAGGGATGAGTCAAGCCTCTCAATGGTCACCCTCCTTTGTAGGTACTGAAGACAAGCACTAACTTCTTTGGCATGGATGGGAAGAGGAGATTCTCTATATTTCTTCTCTGCCTTTAGTTTTTAGCCCAAACTGCTTTCAGTATTTAGCCCAATCTAATAATTCCATTTTGTCACCCCATTTCAAAAGTTATGATTAAATGTTAGCTTTTTGTTGCTTTAGCTCTGTTGAGTTACACAGACTTTACAGCCTCTTGAAACTGCCAATTGTTTTTTTCATGTTAAGTTCCTAAGTCTACCCATGAAGAACTTGTAAGGAGGCTTAGGGGTTCATGTGGGGGGGGACATTACATTTATCCTCATGACATTTATTTTTTCTGGATTCTAGGTGGCACCATAGCTTCCTTTTTATCTCCTGCTTTGGGAAAAGCTCTATCTGATATTATTACTGTACCCTCTGAGTTCTCAATATCTTCTTCTTTCTAAATAGAAAAATCACCTTCCACTCCCCTGGTTTAAGGAGAGCCAAACTGCTACAGCCTTGATCTGAAATCCTGACTCAAAGTGGAGAAGGGGGACTTCCCTGGTCGTCCAGTGGTTAAGAATCCGCCTTCCATTGTAGGGGGTGTGGGTTCCATCCCTGGTCAGGGAACTAGGATCCCACATGTCTCAGAGCAACTGAGCCCACATCCTTCAACCAGAGAGAAGCCGGCACACGCAACTAAGACCCAACACAGTTATAAATAAATAAACTTAAAAAATAATAATAACAAAGTCGAGAAGGAGCACTCCACAGGAAGTTTATGCCCTAAATTTCAGGAGACCCACCGACACTATTAGTCCTATTCAGGCCCCAAGTCTATGCAAGAGTCTTACACCCCACCCCTTGTCTCTCTCTCTTACCCAATCAGCGTCTGGCATCTGTTTTCTTCAGCCAATTAGCTTCTCCAGGAGTTCTATCCGTATGTCTTCTCCTTGTTCATCAGTGGGCGGTGCCTTTGTCCTGAGCCCAACCGCACCAGAGAGTAGCCCGCCACCATGTTCTGTGACGGCAAGTGGGCGGGCCGGGAAGATTTATAAGAAACTAGCCGGGTGTCTGGAAACCTAGGTCGCAGCCCAAGAGGGCTGAAGACATGTACGGGAAGGAAGCTGGCACCCGGGAGACATACTCCGAAATGTTGCAGCAGCACGGGTGCTTTCCGCCGCTGCGGCAAGGGGCGCGGCGGAACACACAATGCCGGTCGCGGGGAGACATTGTGTTGCAGATGCTGAAGCAGCCCCTGTCCAAGAACGCCGTGGTGATACTGCACGTGGTGAAGCGGAATCTTTTCAACCAGATCGCGCGCGAGGTGACCCGACTAAGTCAGGAGGGTGCGGACCTACGAGGCGAGCGCCGAACAACCGGGACTGCTGAGATCGGCTCCACCCTCCGGTCGCTCCTGTCCTGTAGAGTTGCGCTTAGTTCCCGCACCACCTCCTTCCTGACGCGTGGCTGGCAGGCGGCCCGCGCGCTGCCCGCGCTAGTCCGAAGGAGTGGGCTCCTCTTGGGGTCTCCCTAGGACAGGCCCCGTTGCCAAATGCTTGCGAAAAATCGTGGATTTACAGACATAGCTAGCTTATCATCCAGGCTGTAGCAGAGATACGTGCACCTAGACCTTTGGTGTGTTGCTGAAGAAATGAATGTGTTTCTAGAGTAAATTCCAGGAAAGGAAGGAACATTGGAAAATCAGGCAAAAATGTCATGGACTCGGGAAAAGTTCCAAGCAAACGTGAGGTTAGAACCCAGGCACCTGGACCAACCTTATACCTCACCCACTGATGAAGACGGAAATGAAGGGAAAATCTGGACTTGGCGGTTTATATGTTGCTTTGTGGGGTGGATGTGATGGGTGAGGAAAGCTCAGATAAAAATAGGGTTCCTGTAGTAGAAGAAATGTCCTGTCTCCTCCTCTCCATCCCTAGAGGGGCTCCCTCTAGTTATCTTCGTTTCTCTTAGTTATCTTCATCCTCTGTACCAGGATGAGCTGTTGCACTTATGTATTCAAATGTAGATGAGGGATGAAGAAGCCAGAATGGCAAGTAGAGGGTGCTGATAAAACACTAGCCATCCAAGTCAAGCAGAAGAGGAGCCTAAAATTGGGAGGGAAGGGTAAGGAAGAGTTTCCCCACCCCTAGACAGGCCCCCTGCATGTTTCTACTGTTTCCTGGCAAGCTAGGGCTCCGTTTAGAATTCCTTTTTGCTTTTCTCTCATCCTACTTCACATCATGGGTTTATTCTTTCTCTCTCATCTCTGTCCTCTTATTCCTGTTTTTTCTCTCCAATTGCTGTCACTTCTGTTCTACTTCGAATTACCCATTTTCCTTCCTTTCTGGCGCTCAGCTTATTCTTGCCCCCTTTTTCTTTCTGTCTTTTCACCTTTTCCTTGTCTGTCTTTCATCTATTTTCTCTGTACCTAGAAAGTTTTACATTTGGGCTGAAAATGTAAAGCCCTATTTATCTAAAAGGCCTGGTAAATGAAGAAGAGAGGTAACCTGCTAATAACCCCAGGAGTAAAATAATGTGAAAAGTGTGTTTGGTAGGTGAGGATATGTGTTGAGAAAAAATTTAGTTGTGAGGCCTGTCTCTGTTTATTCCAACCCTTTCCCTGGGATGTACAGACACCCAGCATGATGTCTAAAACAAAATGCTTGCTCCCCAGCCCTCTCCACCAAGAAAACCCAAGTCTGGCTACAGCATCTGTTGAGATGACTATTTCAAGATAATAGTTAAAGTCTTCATATTCTGAAGACATTAATTTCAGACTAGAAAGCAAAACTGAGCTCCTGGTGAGCACTGGAAAAAGCAAATAGGATCCGAAAGCTGCTTGGCAGCAAGAAGTGAATGGTGTTCAAGTAGCATACATGAAAATTTTTGGAAACAAATGAGGTGGTTCACATCTCCACTGAGACTTAAAAATAAGTCTATATTTTCTCGGTACACTCTAAGATCATGTCAACAGAATGAGCAGTGACATGGGTGGGGGGCTGTTGCTCATGGGGAATGGCTTCTAGCAAACGTTCCCTTGCCATGTACCCGACTGGAGTACAACATGGAGAGAGCAGGAGAGATGGCAGAGCACTGTGGGAGGCTTTTTAGACGTTATTATAAGACTCTCTTTGTAACCTGAGCATCTAGACCTACTGAGTCCCCTTTGTTTTTCCATTGCTAAGTCATGTTCAACATTTTGTGACCCTATGGACAGTAGCCTGCCAGGCTCCTCTCTGTCCATGGGGTTTTCCAGGCAAAAATACTGGAATGGGTTGCTATTTCCTTCTCCAGTGGATCTTCCAGACTCAGAGATTAAACATGCATCTCCCTCATCTCCTGCATTAGCAGGTGGATTCTTTACCACTGAACCACCAGGGAAGCCCACTGAGTCCCCTACTTCCTGCCTACACCATATACTGGGGCCTAGGAGATAGCAGATGTGATAGTGGTGAGTCCTCCAGGATCTCCAAAGCCATTACTAGCTGAAGGTCTGGGCCTTGCTGATATATTAAAGCTCAGTTCATCTTGGAAGAATCTTGTCTAAGGGGTGGGAAGGATACGGGAAAGAAATGTAAAAGGAGAGCAGAGAAACAACTGGGAA
Organism: Oryx dammah; assembly: GCF_014754425.2. Classification (NCBI taxonomy): domain Eukaryota; kingdom Metazoa; phylum Chordata; class Mammalia; order Artiodactyla; family Bovidae; genus Oryx; species Oryx dammah. The sequence goes on along the minus strand of NW_024070189.1, from coordinate 67,201,294 downwards.
GCTTGAGGGAAGGACCCTAAGGCATTAAGGAGACAAAGTTCCAAGGAGACAAAGCTCCAAGATCAGAAAGAAAAGACCCCCTCTAAATTGGATGACTCTGACCCTTCATTATTGTTCCATCCTCCACCCCATAAATCCTACCCTGACCTATGCTGACACCACCTCCTCCTTAGCCTGCCCCCAATTCTTGCCCTGCCAATCAGCTCCACTTAACCCAGCTCCCTACAACAAGGTAAGAAGACCCCATAAGTCCCATGGCATTGTTATCTTGTATTTGTGTATCTACTTCTAGGAGGTCAAACAGCAAGAATGCAGCCCCATGAAGCTAGAACCAGAGCCATAAAGAATTTAAATACAAAAATAAAACTAAGTCAGTGCTTTTTCATTACAATTATACCCTATCAATCATAGACAATCTCAGTGATAAAACACTTCTTCGAGGTAAAATCTCCTAATGGTCTAAATTCTAAATAACTGTAGCTTTACAGTTCAGTTTGTCTATCTCAAGATCCTTATGCATCAAGCTTTTGAGTTGCTCAGTCATGTCCAACTCTTTTGTGACCTCACGGACTGTAGCCTGCCAGTCTCCTCTGTCCATGAGATTTCCCAGGCGAGGATACTGGAGTGGGTTGCCATTTCCTTCTCCAGGGGATCTTCCTGACCTGTGTCTCCTGTATTGGCAGGCAGATCCCTTACCACTGAGCCTCCAGGACTTCAAGTAGCACATTCTTATTTGTCCTTTAATAAACATATTGGGCTTCCCAGGTGGTGCTAGTGGTTAAGAACCCACCTGCCAATGCAGAATTTAGCCAAATAACTTTAAAGCTTTTCTTAATCCTGCCCAGACAGTCCTAAAAAACATCTCTTCTTGCTACCTGGTAACATTTCAGCTCCTCTCAGAAGGTATTCTAGGTATTTCAAGTATCTTGCTCTAACACCACCTCTCTTTCTAGTTCACTGCTGGTCCACTCTTGACCCTACTGGGACTCCAGCCAACACCTGTCACCGACCCACTCCACCTCTCTCCTCCCTCTTCTCTTTGCCCAGCTTCCAGTCCAGGTTCTACCACTGTAGCCATTCCCTGGGCACACACTCTTATGTCCCTGTCCCCTTTCCTTCAGACTTAATCATTTGGCAAGAAGCCTTTGCTACTGTCCATGTAGCATTTATATGGAAATGTGAGACCAACCCCTTCCTGGGCACAACAGCTTGCCACTTCCCTACACCTCCATCCCAGCCATGTCCATCTTTTCTATCACCAATTTTCTCACAACTTTAGGGAGTCTTAAGCTGAGATTCAAGTAGAGAGAATTCAGATACCTATGAGTGTTAAAGGGAAACAATTTATATATCTATCTATCTTCAAAAAACTCTGGCTAAAATCGAGCCTCTCCTTCCATTAACAAAGGAGACAGCAAACCACAGTAGTATTAGTAGGACCTACTGTCATGAGTAAAAATCATAAATACTTTCACACCACATTACAGTTGCAGGTATTTCAGACCGTCATTTATACTTATCACTAACTCAAAATGCTCTGTATCTTGTTATTTAAGGTGTTAATAAATAAGCACACATATTACTATAGCACAAATTAATTTTAGTATTTTTATAACAATTTCAACATAATTAGTTTCCTTTGTAACCCCATGTATTTTGTCTTATGTATTTAAAAACAATGTGAGGGAACTTTCTTGACATGATCAAAGGCATATATGAAAATCCCACAACTAAGAACATAGCCAATGCAGAAAGACTGAAAACCTTCCCAGTTAAATCAGAAACAAGACGAAATGTCCATTCTCACCATTACTATTCAATATTGCGCTAAAAATTCTTGCCAAAGCAATTAGGCAAGACAGATAAATAGAAGGCATCCAAATTGGGAAGGAAAAAGTAAAACTTGCTGTCATTACATATGACATGATCTTGTATGTTAAAAATCACACACACACACACACACACACTACTAGAGCTAATAAACAAGTTTAGTTTGGCAAAATTGTAGAATACAAGATCAAAACACACAGTATTCAGTTGCATTTCTGTATACCAGCAATACCATTTACAATAACCCCCAAAGAATAAAATACCTTTACATAAATTTAACTAGAAAGGTGAAAGACTTTTTACATTGAAAACTATAAAACATTGCTGAAACAAATTAAAGGCTTAAATAAGTGGTATGATACCCCATATTCATTGCCTGGAACACAATATTGTTAAGAGTCAAAACCACCCATAGTGATGTAATCTGTAACAAAATTTCTTTTCTTTTTTTTTTTCAGAAATAGAAAAGCCAGTTCTCAAATGCATCTATAATTACAAGGGCCCTCGAATAGCCTCAACAATCTTGAAGAAAAAGAACAAAATTGAAGGACTCATACTCTCTGATTTCAAAACTTATTACAAAAATATAATAAAGGTCATCAAAAGCAGAGTGGTACTAGAATAAAAGAAGATATATAGACTGCTGGAATGGAACTGAGACACCAGAAATAAGCCCTCTACCTAGGGTCAATGAATTTTGAACCATGGGGAAAGAATAGTCTCTTAAACAAATGGTATTAATACAGCTAGACATCCACATACGGAGAATGAAGTTGGATCCCCTACCTCATACACACCAAAATTAACTTAAAATAGATCAACAACCTGAATATGAGATAAAATAATGAAACTATTAGGAAAAAACTAGGGATAAATCTTTATGACCTCAGATTTGGCAGTGGATTCTCAGGGTACCAAAAGCATGAGCAACAAAAGAACAGAAAAATTACATATAATCAAAATGAAAAAACTTGTGCATCAGGAACATTATGAAGAATGAAAAGACATGGCTTCCCTGGTGGTCCTTGTTTAAGAATCCACCTTGTAATTCAGGGGACACTAGTTTGATTCTTGGTCTGGAAAGATCCTACGCCATGTAGCAACTAGGCCCAGTTGTGGCACCTGCTGAGCCCACACTCTGGACACTGTGAACTGCAACTACTGAGCTCACACACTGCAACTATTGGAACCTGTGTACCTAGAGCCTGTGCTCAGCAACAAGAGAAGCCATGGCAATGAGAAGTCCACGAACCACAATGAAGAATAGTTCTTGCTCAGCACAACTAGAGAAAGCCCGTGTGCAGAAAATAAACAAATCTTTTTTAAAAAATGAAAAGACAACCTACAGATGAAAAAAAAAAAACTTGCAAGTCATATAGATAATAAAGGTTTAATATCCAGAATATACAAAGAACTCTTACAACTGAATAACAAAAAGACAAACAACTCAGTTTTTAAAATGGACAAAAGAATACACATTTCTCCAAAGAAGAATACTAGTGAAAAACAAGCACATGAAAATATATTAATCTTTGAAAGTCACTCAGTGGTGTCTGCCTCTTTGCAACCTGACTACAGTCTATGGAATTCTCCAGGCCAGAATACTAGAGTAGGTAGCCTTTCTTTTTTCCAGGGGATCTTCCCAACCCAGGGGTTGAACCCAGGTCTCCCACACTGCAGGTGGATTCTGTACCAGCTGAGCTACCAGGGAAGCCTGAAAATATTGGAGTGGGTAGCCTATCCCTTCTCCAGCAGATCTTCCCAACCCAGGAATCAAATCAGGGCCTCCTGCATCACAGACAGATTCTTTACCATCTGAGTTACCAGGGAAGGCTATATTAAGCTTTATGGAGATGCAAATCAAAACCATAGGAAGAATCACTTCATACCCAGTAAGAGTGGCCATACTTTTTTAAAAAGGCGAGGGGGAAATAGGAGAAATTGGAACTCTATGTGGCCGTCGGGAATGTAAATTATTCAACAACTGTGGAAAATAGATTCCAATGACCCAAACAGAATTACCAATGACTCAGCAATTCTATTCCTAGTTATTTAGCCAAAGAGTTGAAAATAAGTACTTAAGCACACGTACACACAAGTTTATGGGAGCACATTCACAAAGGCAAACGCTCAAATGTCTGTCAATGGACAAATTGTGATGTATCCATACAATGAAATGTTATTCAGCCATAAAAAGGAATGAAGTACTGATATGTGCTTCAATATGGGTGCATACTTCCTTGGTGTGTGTGCTCAGTGAAAGAAGCCCTGCATAAAAGATCATATAGAATATGATCATATATAAATACCATTTATATGAAATAGTCAGAAGGGGTAAATTCACAGAGATATAAAGCAGATTGGTGATTGCCAGGGGCTAGATGAAGAGAGGAATAGGGAATGCTAAGGACTGAATTACGCAATCCCAAATTTACATGTTGAACCCCTACTCCCCAGTGTGATGATATTTTAAGATGGGGCCTTTGGGAGCTAATTAGATTTAGATAAGACTATAAGAGTGGGCCCTCAGAAGCATAAGAACATAAATTTTTATTATGCCACCCAGTCTTCAATGTTTTATTACAGGAGCCCAAGCCGACTAAAACAGGGAGTAACTGCTTAACAGGTACAAGGTGTCCTTTTGGAATGATGAAAATATTTTGGAACTTAAACAGAGAGAGTGGTTGTACAACACTGTGAATGTATTAAATGCTACTTTGAATAGTTAATTTTATGTTATTTCTATTTCTTTTCAGTTTTTTTTTTTTTTTTAAAAAAACAAACCCACGGGAAGTAGACCTCACCACATGGCCAGAGGTCCAAAGAAATGCTGATGAGAGAAACAACACTGGATCACTGCCATCAATTCAACACACCATGTAATGTCTGTTTCCAAATAAATCGAACCTTGATTCTGTGGTCTCCTGCAGCTAGCATTCTCTATTGCTGATCCCCTTCAAGGCAGGACACCTCCCAAAGGGCGTCAGTATGTCCTGTCACCATCTCCAGTCTCTCCTCCAACCTCACCAGAACCCTGACCCACTGGGTTCTCAACTTACTCCCTTTGGCAGCATTGGACTTCCGATCACTGTGTTTTTCCTCTACCTTCTTTCTCCACGCGGCTTCTGCAAACCACAGTCTCCTCTTTTTCTTTCTCACTGGCTATTCTTTCTCAGCCTTCTATGCAGCTTCCTCTTCTTTCTCAACTTACTGGAATGTCCCAGGGCTCAGTCTTGGGCCTCACTTTCCAAGTGAGCTCATTCTGTTTTATGGCTTTTTTTTTTTTTCTTTTGCCCTTTGCATATGCAGTATCTTGGTTCCCTGACCAGGGATCCAACCCGTGTTCCCCGAAGTGGGAGCACATAGTCCTAACCGCTGGACTGCCAGGGAATTCCCTGTTTTATGGCAGGGATACAGATAAGTACAGTTTATTAGCTAATGAGTTTCCACTTTTATATCTCCCACAGTACTTCAGATGCTTGTACTTATCTGCTACTTGACACCTCTAATAGGCATCTTAAACTTGAAGATCGAAAACCATACTCTCTCTCCACAATCTGCCTTCTCCCTGGCTTCCCTTTTGGCAACCCACTCCAGCATTCTTGCCTGGAGAATCACAGGGACAGATGAGCCTGGTGGGCTGCCGTCTATGGGGTCGCACAGAGTCTGGACATGACTGAAGCGACTTAGCAGCAGCAGCAGCAGCAAACACCTCTTATTATATGCCACTTCTTTCCTTCTCGTGCATCAACAAATCTTATTGACTCTACCTTCAAAATAGATCCAGAATTTGACTGTCTATCACCATCTGGCCTGCTGCCCCATGGTCTGTCCAAGGGAGCTTGCAGTAGCCTCTCGACTGTTCTCTCTGCTTCATTCTTGTGCTCTCCCATCTACTCTCCATTCAGGCCATATCTTACCAACCTCAGCTCTCCTCTTCACTCAGTGTCAATACACAGGCTGGACCCAAGCAGTTCCTGCCACGCTGTTTTGTGTTCTCTGCTGGACTTTGCATCTGCTCTTCGCTCTCCCCACAGATATTCTATCTGGTCATTCACTGACAGTCTACTCAAAAGCCACATCCTGAAAGATCTTCTGAACCACCTACCTCTCCCTTTACCCTTCTTTCTCTGTTTTTCTTCATAGTACTTATTACTCCCCCACATATAATTATTTTGTTTACTTTCCATCTTTCTTTGCTGGAATGTGAGCTTCTGAAGCACAGATAAATATTTTGTTTTCTTCTCTGCTACATCCACGGTCCTTACCCCCCAGGCTCTCAGGACTTTCTGGATGAGCTAGAAGGAATGAAGGCTGATTAAGCATGTTGAGGAAAATTCAGCTAGCTCACTGGGGCACACAAGAGACTGTGAGGTAATGTCAGACTGGCCAGAAGTTCTAAAGGCCAAGTAGACCACCAGAGAAATTAGAATATTATTGTCAGGGTTGTGGAAAACGTCCCTCCCCTTCTCCCAGGGCTTATGTCCTCCCTGCAGTGAAGGCTCCAATGTGAAAGAAAAGATTATCTAAAACTTGGAATTAGAAGAGAGATTATTAGTGACAAAAATTTCCCACTTTGACCAAAATTTAGTCAGGCTCTCCTCTGAGCCCTCTTTTCAACTAAACCTTGATCTTGGGCTTCCATGCTCTGCCTTGCATGGTCTAATTTTAGTAAGAATCCTTCTAGGATACTAGTGAGAATCCCTTTACCTTTAATATCTGATCACCCCCCACAGCTAAACAAATTCCTCATCCCCCTCACTATCTTCCAGGTAATATATAATGACCCTGGCCTGCCTTCAGCAGAAATATTATTAAATCAGTTTAGCAAGAATCTCTCTACTCTTGATGTCTCCTCATAGCCATTTTCCATCCACCAACCCCACCCTGCTCCTTAGCTATAAATCCCCGCTCTTCCTTGCTGTATTTGGAATTGAGCCCAGTTCTATTATATAAGGTCTCTTTTCTCCTACTACAATAGTTCTTGGATAAAATGTGTTCTTACAGCTTTCACTGCTGTTCGGCTTTGTTTCTCTTGGGCACAAGGTATCCTTACAGTGGAGTGCTTGGCATTGTCTAGCACTTCTTTTGGGGATTATCTGAGTCCATGTGCACCTTTGACTGGCTTCTATTGACTATTTTAGAGTTCTGTATGGGTAGAAATTAACCTGTAGAAAATAGACAGTGATGCAAAGGGTTTCTGTGTGGGAGCAAGGCCAGAGATTCTTATGTATCACAATACAAATAAAATTTGTGAAAAGAGGCACCTGATTTATTTCTGGTAGAAAAAAACAACCCCAGGGTAGAAACCACACCTTAAATATCATACCCTTGATAAATTAACCCATCTCACATCTGTTAGCAATCTCTTTTCAAATTCCCTTGTCTGACCATTAAAAAAAAAAAATCTCTTCAAAATCTCCTTTGAATTGGTTATAACATCATACCCTCATTAATGAGCTGAGTAAAATCTTGATACGTGCATCACATATATTTGCATGGGAATCATGAGTTTTACTTTTTGAAAATTATTTTTAGAAAAAGGCAGTGAGATCTTACTTGACAATCACAGTCTAAAAATAGACCTCCACCATGTCATTACTCTGCTTTCCTTTTGTCCTCACAGCCTGTATGTTCCTTTGGGCTGACTATCCCCTTCACTAGCAGTCAGTTTGCCAGGGTAGGGACCTCCTCCTTGTTCAGGGCTGTATCAATTTCCAACAAAGGACCGTCAATCAAAGCTATGGTTTTTCCAGTAGTCATGTATGGATGTGAAGGTTGGATCATAAGGAAAGCTAAGCGCAGAAGAATTCATGCTTTTCAACTATGATGTTGGAGAAGACTCTTGAGAGCCCCTTGACTGCAAGGAGATCAAACCTAAAGGAAATCAATCCTGAATATTCATTGAAAGGACTGATGCTGAAGCTGAAGCTCCAATACTTTGCGACCTGATGCAAAGAACTGACTGATTAGAAAAGACCCAGATGCTGGGAAATATTGAAGGCAGGAGAACAGGACGACAGAGGACGAGATGGTTGGATGGCATTACCAACTCAATGTACACGAGTTCGAGCAAGCTGCAGGAGATAGTGAAGGACAGGGAAGGAAGCCTGGCCGTGCTGCAATCCATGGGACCACAAATAGTGGGACAGGACTAATCAACTGAACAACAAAAACGTATCGATTCAGACTCAGTGAATAAATTAATGAATGAGTGATTGAATGGTATGTACTCTGGAGCACAAGAAGTGGGACTTTCCAGCTGATGCTAAAGCACACTTGCTATCTTTGCACTCTTGTTAAATCTGCCCCCACCCCCAAAATCTTTTCCAACTAGGCCTGACTTTGGAATTTCATGCTTGTCTCTATAACGTTCAGTTTTAGCAAAAATCCTGCTAAGTATGTTTAACCAGAATGCCCCATCCTTGATTTTTATCACTCAGTATATAATGGGGTTCCTGGTCCTCTACCAGGCGATATCTAATACCCTGGTCTACCTTCAGCAAGAACCCAGTTAGATATCCTTTCGGACAGAATCCTCCCCGCCCCGCGCCCTTAGTAATTTTTCATCCACTGAATGCACCCTACCGCTCTCTGGCTATAAATTTCCAGTCTCGCTTGTTGTCCTCAGAGTTAAATCCAATTTCACCTCTCCCACTGCAAGACCCTGGTGCAGTAGTAACCATACATATCTTGATTCCCATCCCCCACACCACCCATTTAATAAAGTCTTCCTTACAGTGCTTTAAGGGGTGTCATGAATGAGCAATGTTTTTCTTTAACACTGATAGCCCCCCATTATCTCTAGCCAGGACTGGGTGACTTGGTAGAGGAGGAGGTGTGGATCTTAAAAGGATGGGTATGCCAAAGACAATAAGGCAGAAAGCCCTAATAATTTTGAAACAACAGCAATCACTGTTGCTTTTTCTGTGGCAAGCTATTTCCATATGCTTTCCTTGTATTCACTCAACTAGCCAGTTTTCCCCAGCTAGAGCCAGGCACGTGCGGCGGGAGCCCAGGATCTGGCAGTGGCGGGTCGCCCCGTGGGCAGAAACCTGGCACTTTCTTTCTGCTTTTGCTACTATAGTTTCCTTCCTTTGCTGGGTCGGATGGTCACTAAACCCTTTGGTTTTCTAGCGGGATTGTCCTTGCTTCTTGACTCGATTTTCCTGCCAACCGGAGGGGCTAGGCAGTCGGCAGGAACTGCAAACCCAGCATTCTCCAAGAGCTCCTCCGCAGGCAGCCGCAGGCGCCCAGCGCAAGGTTCTCCTCCGCCTTGACCTGGTGGATCCGCCGACAGCCTGCCCAGTAAAGTGGGGCAACGCATCAGGCTGTCGCAGAAAGTAGGCCGTTCAGGAACGCTTCCCTACCAGCGTGTCAGGATGGCCGAGTGGTCTAAGGCGCCAGACTCAAGGTGTTTACCTTCCCCGAGGGCATTCTGGTCTCCGAATGGAGGCGTGGGTTCGAATCCCACTTCTGACAGACGCGTTTTTGCAACCTTTCGCGAACGTATCCAAGAACATTTCCCGTTCCGGCTGGTGGTTTTGTTTTGTTTCTGAGACGGCGGCCGTATTCAGACTTTACGTTGCTTCGGTTCTCTATTATCTGTTTTCTTCGGCTTTGCAGCGGCCGAGAGACCGGACAGGTGGAAGAGGGAGGCTGTTTAAATACCGGAGGTTCAAACAACCGCATTCAGCAACCCAGTTTACGTCACATTTTTTACAGTTTGTCTAGCTTACTGTAGAGGGCTCTCTTATGTGTTCCCTGGTGGTCTAGTGGTTAGGATTCGGCGCTCTCACCGCCGCGGCCCGGGTTCGATTCCCGGTCAGGGAAAATGGCTTTTTTTTTTTTTTTTTTTCTTTCAACTTGACACCAAAAATACAATATTGGCTACCTTTCTGTTTAGGAGAACGTAATTACCAGAGGTGAGGATTATTCTGGTTAACGAGTGCCAGCTGTCTGTGAATCACTGTCCTATACCTACGATACCTGAATTAAGAAAGGAAGAACAAGGCAGACAGCACTAAATGATCCCAAAAGAAAACTCTGGTGCTGCCACAAGTGCCAGGTCTTCCAATGCCCAGGGTTAAAAAAAAAAATCTCCCCGAATACTCAAAATGATTAAAATGACCGATGTCCCCTAGAAGGGGCTCACTGCTCACGATGACTCAGGCAAGTTTCACTATAAAAAGGAGTCAGGAAATTCTTCCCACCCCAACACGTACCTTTTATTTTGAAAGTAAACTGAAATAAGTAAAATAATGACACAACGAACAGCGGTGTTCTTTCTACCTACATACGACATAGGTTAATATTTTGCCATATTTTCTCTTTCTCTCTAGACGCAATCAAAGCTTCCTCAGTCTCCCACCCGTTTGAAAGTTGCATACATTATTACACTACTCCATGGCACACCTGAGAAAAATCAACATTAACTTGTCATCAGATGCCAGTCCACATTTGAATTTCCCCTAACTGTTCCCAAAATATCTTTTATAGCTGTTTTTCATATTTTTTTATTCTAGAAATTTCCACTGCTCATTTTTCTGTTGTGACTCCTGTGGAAAATAATCTATTTTAATAATAAAAACTCTTCAGCCACATTTAAGTTCTATCTTCTTAGTATTTGTATAATATTTTGACCCTCTATGCTTAATTTGTTGTTTTTGAAAGTATTCATTTCTCCCTGGGTGTCTTTTCTAGACCTTCAGGCCAGGCTGTTAGGATATAGCCTACCTCCATATTAATTACAGCTTGGCTCACCAAACTACCTTGAACAAATAATTTTGCCTCTGCTTTTCTCTTTCTTAGCTGTTGGCTTTTTTTTTTTTTTTTTCCTTTCTTTCTTTCTTTTTTGGTAATTCAGCCTTGTGTGAAGTATAGCATAGCAAATGATGACTGGTGGTCAGGTTGAGCTGAGTGCAAGTCCTGACTGGACTTTTCAGAAGGCAAGCTGTCTATTCTCTCTAAGCTTTAGTTTTCTCATCTGTAAAGCTAGCCAATCAAAGGACGAATAAGAAAGAGAATGAAATTTCATCTAACCTTTAAGTTTCATTTTGAAATTTTCCCTCATCTTTAAAAGGAATTGGAAGGAACCTAAGTATGTATATTTATGTTATATATGTGTGTGTGTGTGTGTGTGTGTGTGTGTGTAAAGAATTTAAAAAGCTGGGAAGACATATACTAAATGTAACTGATTTTCTATAAGTGGTAGGATTATGAAAAATTTAAATTTTCTTTGTCCTAATGTCAGACATTTGCTGATTTTTCTACCATGAGTATATACAATTTATTAGTAGAAGAATAATACAATTTATTTGAAAAATTGCTCACATGTTACACAAAAATCAATTTAAAATGAGTCATAGATTTAAATGTAAGGCCTAAAACTATAAAATTTTATAAGAAAACATAGGAGAAAACCTTTAAGACCTAGTGCTTAGTGAAAAGTTCTTAAAAATGACATGTAGGAAAATATTAAATTGGACCTCATCAAAATTAAAAACTTATTCTGCAAAAGGCCTTGTTAAGACGATGTAAAGACAAGCTACAAACAGAAAAAAAATATTTGCAATCCACATCTCTGACAAAGGGCTCATATCTAGGATGTATAGAGAACTCTCAAAACTCAATGATAAAAAACAATCCAATCAGAAAATGAGCCAATGGCATGACAAGACATTGTTGTTGAAGACAAGACATTCAGTGTTGTTGAAGTGCAAATTAAAATCACAACGAGATATCACCACAAGCTTTTCAGAATAGCTAAAATAAAAGGCAGTGATAACAACAAATGCTAGTGAGGATGACGAGAAACTAGATGACATGTTCATGGCTAGCAGGAATGTAAATGGTACAGCCATTTAAGAAAGAGTCTAGCAATTTTTTTTTTTACAGAACCAAACATGCAGTTACTATATGACCCAACAATTACATTCTTAGGCATTTATCCCAGAGCAATGAAAACTGATATTTACACAAAAACCTGTACACAAACGTTCAAAGCAGTCTCATTTATAACAGCCATAAAACAGGGAGCAACTGAAATGCCCTTCAACAGGTGAATGGTTAAACAGATGGTAGTGCCACCAAGCCATAGAATGCTGCTGCCGCCATAGAATGCTACTCAGCACTAAAAATAAATGAGCTACTGATGCAGGATATAACTTGGATATACCTCAGGGAGTTACGCTGAGTGAAAACGTCAATATCAAAAGGTCACATACTTCATGATTTCATTCACATAAAAATTATAGTGAATGAAAAATTATAGTGATAGAAAATAGATTACTGATCGATAGGACTTGGAGATGTTGGGAGGTAGGGAGTGGAGCAGAAGTGACTAAAGAGGCATAGCAAGAGGGAAATCTTTATGTTGATGAAATAGTTCTGTATCTTGTTGTGGTTGTAGTTAGAAGAACATGCACATGTGAAATAATAAAATACCTAGGAATAAACCTACCTAAGGTGACTCAATGGACATGGGTTTGGGTGGACTCCAGGAGTTGGTGATGGACAGGGAGGCCTGGCGTGCTGCAGTTCATGGGGTTGCAAAGAGTTGGACATGACTGAGCGACTGAACTGAACTGAACTGAAGGAGACAAAAGAGGTGTATACAGAAAACTATCACACTGACGAAAAAAAAATAAAAGACGACATTAACAGATGGAAGATATATCATGCTCTTGGATCGGAAGAACCAATATTGTGAATATGACAATATTACTCAAAGCAATCTACAGATTTAAGGCAATCCTCATCAAATTGTCAGTGCCATTTTTTCACAGAACTAGAACAAAAAAGGTCACAATTCGTATGGTAACATAAAAGACCCCAGAATAGCCAAAGCAATCTTAAGAAAGAAGAATGAAGTAGGAGGAATCAACCTTCCTTATTTCAAACTGTACTATAAAATTACCACAAGGGTTTCTCTTGTGGCTCAGCTGGTAAAAAATCCACCTGCAATGTGGGAGACCTGGGTTCACATTCCAGTATTCTAGCCTGGAGAATTCCATGGACTATAGTCCATGGGGTCGCAAAGAGTCAGACAGGACTGAGCGACTTTCACTTTCACAAAACCACAGTCATCAAGACAGTATGGTACTAACAAAGAAACAGAAATATAAACCAATGGAACAAGACAGAAAGCCCACAGATAAACCTACACACCTATGAGCACCTTATCTTTGGCAAAGGAGGCAAGAATATAAAATGGAGAAAAGACAACCTCTTCAAGAAGTGGTGCTAGGAAAACTGGACAGCTACATGAAAAAGAATGAAATGAGAATACTCCCTAACACCACACAAAGATAAACTCAAAATTGATTTAAAGACCTAAATGGCTTCCCAGGTGGCTGCCTGCAGTTCAGAGGACGCAGGAGGTGTGGGTTTGATCCCTGGGTTGGGAAGATTCCCTGGAGAAGGGCATGGCAACTCACTCCAGTATTCTTGCCTGGAGAATCTCACAAACAGAGGAGCCTGGTGGGGTGCAGTCCATAAAGTCACAGAGAGTTAGACACGACTGAAGCGACTGAGCACACAAGGATATATACAACTCTTAGAGGAAAACATAGGCAGAACACATTTTAACATAAGTCACAGCAAGATCCTCTATGACCCACCTTCTAGAGTAATGAGAATAAACGGTACGTAACTAAACTCAAAAGCTTTCAGATAGCAAAGGAAACCATAAACAAGATGAAAAGAACCCTCAAAATTGGAGGAAATAATTGCGAATGAGCAACTGACAAAGGATTAATCTCCAAAATATGTAAGCAGTTCATGCAGCTCAACATGAGAAAAACAAACAACCCAAACAAAAAATGGGCAGAAGGCCTTAATAGATATTTGTCCAAAGAAGACATCCAAGTGGCTAATAAACACATGCAAAAATGATCAACATAGCTTATTATTAGAGGAATGCAAATCAAAACTACAATGAAGTACTGCCTCCCACTGATCAGAATGGCTATCATCAAAAAATTTACAAATAGATAATCTTATGGGAATTCCCTCGTATGTCATTTATTGTGTTTCCCTTGTTGCTTTTAACATTTTATCTTCGTCTTTAATTTTTGTCAGTTTGATTACTGGGTGTCTCAATGTGTGTGTGGGTTTATCCTGCCTGGGACTCGGCACTTCCTGGACTTCGCTGACTATTTCTTTTCCCATGGTAGGGAAATCCTCAGCTATTTTCTCTTCAAATATTTTCTTTCTTTCTTCTCCTTCTGAGACCTTTGTAATGTGAATATTGGAGCCTTTAATGTTGTCCCAGAGTATAATTTCTTTTTCATTCTTTTTTCTATATTTTGTTTTGCAGCAGTGATTTCCACCATACTACCTTCTAGGTTACTTATCTGTTCTCCTGCCTCAGTTATTGTGCTATTGAATCCTTCTAGTGTATTGTTCATCTCTGTTTATTCTTTAGTTCTTCTAGGTCTTTGATAAACATTTATGGCACCTTCTCCATTTTTTCCCCCAAGATCCTGGGTCATCTGCCCTATCATTATTTTGAATTCTTTTTCTGAAAGATTGCCTATCTCCACTTCATTTAGTTACTTTTCTGGGATTTTATGCTGTTCTTTCATCTGGGAGACAGTCCTCTGCACTTTCATTTCGATTAACTTTCTGTGGTTGTGGTTTTCATTCTGGAGGCTGCGGGACTGTAGCTCTTCTTGCCTCTTCTGTCTGCCCTTTGGTGGGTGAGGCTGATGAGAGGGACTGTTGTTTAGTCGCTCAGTTGAGTCTGACTCTTTGTGACTGCATGGACTGCAGCAGGCCAGGCTTCCCTGTCCTGCACCATCTCCCGGAGTTTGCTCAAACTCATGTCCATTGAGTCGGTGATGCCACCCAACCATCTCATCCTCTGTCATGCCCTTCTCCTCCTGCCCTTTTCTCTCCTGCCTTCAATCTTTCCCAGCAACAGGGTCTTTTCTAATGACTTGGCTCTTTGCATCAGGTGGCCAAAGTATTGGAGCTTCAGCTTCAGCATCAGTCCTGGTGCTGGGAAAAACTGGAACTTGTTCTGGTGGGCAGAGTCCTGCTCAGTAAAACTTTAACCCAATTATCTACTGATAGGTGGAGCTGCACTCTCCCTCTCTGTTAGTTATTTAACCTGAGGTTACCCAGCCCTGGCGTCCACAGGAAACCTCCCATAAAACTGTTGTCTAATCACTAAGTCGTGTCAGCTAAATATTGGAGGAATAGAAAATACTTCAGTATCAATATTTCCAACAAATATTCAGGGTTGATTTCCTTTAGGATTGACTGGTTTGATCTTCTTGCAGTCCAAGGGACTCTGAAGAGTCTTCTCCAGCACCAGAGTTATGGTACAACTCTCACATTCGTACATTACTACTAGAGAAACCATAGCTTTGATTATATGGACCTTTGTCGGTAAAGTGATGTCTATGCTTTTTCATATGCTGTCTAGGTTTGTTAAAGCTTTTCTTCCAAGGAGCAAGCATCTTTTAATTTCTTGGCTGCAGTCACCATCCACAGTGATTTTGAACCCTAAGAAAATAAAGTCTGTCACTATTTGCATTTTTTCCCCATTATCATGAAGTGATGGGACCGGAAGCCATGATGTTAGTTTTTTGAATGCTGAGTTTTAAGCCAGCTTTTTCACTCTCTTTCACCTCATCAAGAGGCTCTTTAGTTCCTCTTCACTTTCTGCCATTAGGGTGGTATCATCTGCATTTCTGAGGTTGTTGATATTCTCCCAGCAATCTTTTTTTTTTAATCAAAATACTGAGTTTATTTCACATGTAGATTTTTGTCTCCGTACCATTTCATCTGTCTGACCACCACTACTACTAATCCTATCATAACATTCCATACACACTTAAAACCAAGCAAAGGGTGGAGTTCCATCTTTAAAAACTAAACAGGCATTTTGGACAACACATTCTTGGCAATAGAACTTGGACAACATTTATCAGACATGATAAGGACTGTTCTCATTCTGCATTATAAAAAGGACAGCCAGATATCAACTGTTACAGAAATGAAATAAGATGGAAAATTTTTAACAAACTGTTTAAACTATTTTCTTAAAGAGACTTCTTCCACTGCCAGAGATCTTGACTGGCCTCCTGGTCAGTCATCTGGAAACAGTTCTTCACATAATTGATAAACTTGGCTTCCACTTTGGAAAGGGAACCACCTCTTTCTATATTTGCTTGCATTTTTGCTCTAATGTCTTCTGCAGAGCTAGGTCCTTGCAGTGTTTTAGGTGCTTTTCCCTGTTTTTTTTTTTTTTTTTTTTTTTTGAAGGATTCTTGACCTTTTGATCTCAGTGCTGACAGTTTTGAGTCTTTTCCATTCTGGTTCAACTTTTGTGCATTTTTGGCTCGAGTAAATCAAAGAGATTTCTTTACTGGAGCTTTTTCTTCAACTTCCTCATCAAAATTGTCATCATCATCATCTTCTTCATCTTCGTCAGCAGCAAGCTTTACTTTTTTCTGGAGACTCTTGCTACCACAGAACACTTTCCAGATATACTTGGGCATTTCACATCCTCCTTTTCTTCATCTTCTGACTGTGCATCTTCCTCCACAGCTGCTAAATCCTGGTCAGCCCTGGTCAGCACCAGCCGCCCACTGATATGCACAGTCCCTGAACCACACTTCAACGGTAAGACCACAGGTGGTATAATTTCAAAGCCCCCAAGGGAAACTGTTGGCTATATAGACGTTTTCAAAGTTGCCAGTGTTACTTTAATTGGACTGCCTTCATAATTCATTGCCTCTGCTTCAACAATGCATAATTCATCCTTTGCTCCAGCCCCTAAACTGACCATTCTTAAAGATAACTGGTGCTCATTTTCATCATTATCCACCTTGAAGTGATAATCTCTGTCAGCCTTTAGTTCACAACTGAAAAGATAGTCTGGGGCCTCAGGGTGCCCATGTCCATCTCCATTGAATCCTCCATGGGTTGGCGACACTCATTTAAGTGGGAGAGAAGCTGGATGGAATTAAATGACTACTGTTCGAACAAGCAGTCATGCAGGATGGAATCACACCAGGTCCCAGCCATCTTGATTTCAACTTGTGATTCATCCTGCCTGGCATTTTCCATGATGTGATCTGCATATAAGTTAAATAAGCATGGTGACAATATACAGCCTTGACATACTCCTTTCCCAATTTTGAATGAGTCCATTGTTCCATATCCAATTCTAACTGTTGCTCCTTGACCTGCATACATATTTCTCAGGAAGCAGGTAAAGTAGTCTGGTACTTCCATCTCTTTAAGTATTTTCCACAGTTTGTTGTGATCTACACAGTCAAAAGCTTTAGCATAGTCAATGAAGAAGAAGTAGATGTTTTTCTGGAACTCTTGCTTTTTCTATGATCCAATGGATATTGGAAATTTGATCTCTGTTTCCTCTGCCCTTTCTAAATCCAGATTGAACATCTAGAAGCTCATGGTTCATGTACTGTTGAAGCCTAGCTTGAAGGATTTTGAGCATTACTTTGCTAGCATGTGAGATGAGCCCAATTGTATGGTAGTTTGAACATTCTTTGACATTGCCCTTCTTTGAGATTGGATGAAAATTGACTTTTTCCAGTCCTGTGGGCACTGCCGAGTTTCCCAAATTTGCTGGTATGAGTGCAGCACTTTCACAGTATCATCTTTTAGGATTTGAAATAGCTCAGCTGGAATTCCATCACCTCCACTAGTTTTGCTCATAGTGATGCTTCCTAAGGCCCACTTGACTTCACATTCTAGGATGTCTGGCTATATGTAAGTGACCACACCATCATGGTTATGAGTCATTAAGACTTTTTTGGATGGTACCTTTGTGTATTCTCGCCATCTCCTCTTAATCTCTTCTGCTTCTGGTAGGTCCTTATCATTTCTGTCCTTTATTGTGCCCATTTTTGCATGAAATATTCCCTCATATTTCTAATTTTCTTGAAGAGATCTCTGCTGCTGCTAGGTCACTTCAGTCGTGTCCGACTCTTAGCGACCCCATGGACTGCAGCCTACCAGGCTCCTCCATCCATAGGATTTTCCAGGCAAGAGTACTGGAGTGGGGTGCCATTGATCTCTAGTCTTTCCCATTCTATTGTTTTCCTTTATTTCTTTGCATTGTTCACTTAAGAAGGCTTTCTTATCTCTCCTTGCTATTCTCTGGAACTCTGAATTTAGTTGTGTGTATCTTTCCCTTTCTCCTTTGCTTTTCACTATTCTTTTCTCAGTTATTTGTAAATCCTCTTCAGAAAACCATTTTGCTTTCTTGCATTTCTTTTTCTTTGAGATGGTTTTGGTCACCACCTCCTGTACAGTGTTATGAACCTCTGCTCATAGTTCTTCAGACAACTCTATCAGATCTAATCTCTTGTATCTATTTGTCACTTCCACTGTATAATCATAAGGGATTTGATTTAGATCATGCCTGAATGGCCTAGTGATTTTCCCTACTTTCTTCAATACAAGTCTGAATTTTGCAGTAAGGAGCTCATTATCCGAGTCACAGCTCCAGGTCTTGTTTTTACTAACTTTATAGAATTCCTCCATCTTCAGCTGCAAAGAATATAATCAATCAATCTGATTTCAGTATTGGTCATCTGGTGATGTCCATGTGTAGAGTTGTCTCTTGTGTTGTTGGAAGAGGGTGTTTGTTTTGACCAGTGTGTTCTCTTGACAAAAGTCTTTTAGCCTTTGTCCTGCTTCACTTTGTACCCTAAGGCCAACCTTGCCTGTTGCTCCAGGCATCTCTTGACTTCCTACTTTTGCATTCCAATCCCCTATTTAACCCCCCAAGTTGTAAATAATTATTTTATGCATGCTAAGTCACTTCAGTCGTGTGTGACTCTTTGTGACCTAAATCTCTGTGACCTAACTCTTTGTGATCCTATGGACCGTAGCCTGCCAGGCTCCTCTGTCCTTGGGATTTCCGAGGCAAGAATTCTGGAGTGGGTTGCCATTTCCTTCTCCAGGGTAATCTTCCCAACCCAGGATCAAATCTGCATCTCTTAAGTCACCTGCATTGGCAGATGGGTTCTTTACCTCTAGCACCACCTGGAAAGCCCTGTTAAGTTAATCATATTTCCATATGGCTTGCAATTGTAATTATCTTTTATTTTTTGACTATTATTAATTGTGATAGCTGATAAACATCTCTTACTGTTGTGATTATGTATCTTTGTTTTAATACCATTGTATCATGACTGGTCAACAGAAAATAATAGAATTCTATATTGCTGAAACTACCATTTAATAGAAAAATTTGTAATCAGTTTTTAAAATCCAGATGCAGATTAGAATTATCTTGGATATTTTTGAAAAAAACAAATGCCCTGGTATTTTTTTTTTCTCCAAACCTCCAGGTGTGATTCTAATGAGCAGCCATGTTTAAAAGCAACTGAACTGTATGATTATCTTTTAGTTTTATCCAGTCTGTTTTTGGTTTCCCAGGTGGTACTAGTGGTTAAGAACCTGCTTCCCTAATGCAGAAGACATAAGAGACGTGAGTTTGATCCTTGGGTCAGGAAGATGCCCTGAACAAGGGAATGGAAACCCATAGGGTCAAAAACAGTCAGACACGACTGAGGCAACTTAGCACGCACAGTATAGGTTTTGTTCAAATTTCACAAAATATTTTGCTAGTGTCCACGATTTGTTTATCATATTCAAGATTCCACATTGTATTTGGTTGAAATGAGCAGCTTTAGCTGCACACAACAAATTCTGACAAATTCTCTTTTCATTTTTATTTTTACAAATATTTTCTAATGTTTCTTGTTATGCTTTCTTAGATACACCCATCATTTAAAAGTGGACATTGAACTTCCAAATACATGGAGTTTTGAAATTAGTTTTGATATTAATTTTTCATTTAGACATTAGTTTTTCACTTAAATGCTTTCTTCTCTTCAATCTCCTCTGTGTTATTTCAGTTTTTTAATCTTCTTGAGGCTTTCGATGGCTAAGTCAAAGATTTCTCTTGGTAACTGTCAGATTACAGTTGAAAAATATGTGGGTTATTTTCAAATATCTTTTGATATTATATTCTAACATAGTTCTACAGTGATAGAACAGGTTCTGTATGATTTTAATACCTTTAGACCATGACATTTTTGCATCTTGTTTTATGTCCCTGGATATGTTCCAGTGTCTCCTGGTTATAGCCTATGGGAACTTGAATAAAATTCATACCCTGCTGTTTGTGAAAATTGTATAAATCTTAATTATATTGAATTGGTTAGTAGTGCTTTTCAGGTCCACTATATCCTTCTACTTTTTTTCTGTCTGTTCATTCTATTAATTTTTGAGAGTTTGATGTTGAAACTCCAACTAAAAACCTTAATTTATCTACTTAAAAATAATGTTAATATATAATGGAGCTATATGTTGCTTTGTTCTGTATTTTCCAAGTCTCTTGTAAATGTGTTATCATACTTTCATAATTTAAAAAATTAAAATTTAAAAAACCTGCAAAGAATAAATGCTGGAGAGGCTGTAGAGAGAAGTGAACCCTCTTGTACTGTTAGTGGGATATAAATTAATAGCCATTATGGAGAAGAGTATGGATATTCTTTAAAAATTAGAAATAAAACTACCAGATGACCCAGCCATCCCACTACTGGGCATATAACCTGAGAAAAACATAATTGAAAAATACACATGTACTCCAGTGTTCATAGCACTATTTACAATAGCTAGGACACACAAGCCACCAAGATGTCCACTGAGAGATGAATGGATAAAGGAACTGTGGTGCATGTACACAAGGGAATATAACTCAGACATAAAAAGGAACAAATCTGAGTCAGTTCTAGAGAGGTGTATAGATATGGAATCTGTTATACAGAGTGAAGTCAGAAAAAGAAAATCAAATAGCATATATTAGCACATAGGTATGGGCTCTAGAAAAATGGTACTGATGAAACTATTTGCAGGACAGGAGCAGAGACTCCAATGTACAGAACAGACTTGTAGACACAGGGAGAGCAGGAGAGGGTGGGACAAATTGAGAGAGTAGAATTGAAATAAATACATTACCATGTGTGAAATAGATAGCTAATGGGAAGTTGTTGTTCAGTGCAGGGATTTCAGCCTGGTGCCCAGTGACAACCTAAAAGGGTGGGATGGGGGTGGAGAGGGGAGGGAGGTTCAAGGGGGATGGGACATGTGTATACCTATGGCTGATTCATGTTGATGTATGGCAGAAACCAATATAACATTTTAAAGAAATTATCTTCCAATTAAAAAGCAAATAAAAAAAGAATATGCACATGCGATAAAACTACAAACACACATTGTATTAATGTCATGTTCTGATACTGGTATTATATTACAATTATGTTAAATGCAACCATTGGTGAAAATTGGATGAAAGGTACACAAGGACCTGTCTGTACTGTCTTTGCAACTTCCTACAAATCTATAATTACTTAAAAACATTACTTGCTCTCTGCCTAATGGGTGACATCAGCCATCAGTCAGGAAGAAGCCCACTTCTGGCATTATGCCTTATGAACACCATCATCTGTCAGTTATCACACTTATTTAAACACGTAGTCCCTGCTATGGACTGAACATTTTTGTTGCCCCAAAAATTCTTATGTTGAAACCTAATCCCAATATAGTGGTATTCAGAGGTGACACTTTGGGAGGTGATTCAATCATAAGGGTTGAGCCCTTGCGAATGTCATTGGTTCCCTTACCAGAGATACTCCAGAGAGCTCCCTTGCCCCTACCACTCTGTAAGAAATTGGGACCTTAGTAGGTGGGCCCAAGTCTCCTGAATCTGCTAGCAACTTAATCTTGGACTTTCTAGACTCACAAATTGTAAGAAATAAATTTCTTCTGTTTATAAGTCACCCAGTTTATGGTATTTTCGCTATAGCAGCCTTTTGGAATAAGATAATGCCTAAACTTGGCATTCCTTCCTCCAGGGGATCTTTCCAATCTAGAGATTAAACCCAGGTCTCCTGCATTGCAGGCAGATTCTTTACCATCTGAACCACAGGAAAGCCCCTTTAAACTCATCTCCAAATTCACTGAGGGCAGGATTTGAGTCTAATTCACCATATTTCAGAGCTACTATCAGAGAGGTTGTTTAATCCCTGTGAACTTCATGTGTGCAGTGAGATGAGAGTAGGGACTCAGTGAGACTGGGGGTGCGAGCACCTGTGGGAGCTGGACTGAACATGAGGAAGGAAATAGAAACCACAGTATGTCAGGAAGTGCTTGGAGGTATGAGTTAGTCAATGTTGGGAGAGGCAGTCACCAAGGAGGCCTGAGTGTCTCTGCACATTCCTGTTGGATATGCTTAAAATGCAAGGCCCTGACTGCTCTTTGCTTGGGTTGGGCTGAGGAATGAGATAATGTCTCCACCCCTCCTCCTACCATCTCCCCCCTTCCCCAAACAAAGAGCAGGTTTGCTTACTGCAATTGGTAACTTTTCTGAGTTCGGTGTTCCTCAGCTGCAAGGCAGCCCCACTACATACATGCGTGGTGTCTACCTGGGTCCCTCTGTATTGCCCTCGTTGGGACTTGAGGGCTTGGGGTTCTTGCGCTACTTGCTGTGCGTGAGGAATAAAATCCTTTGTCTCTGACCCATGAGTCTCGTGTCTTCCGCCAGCATCCATGAAACTGTGGCAAGCTAATTTACTAGCTTACAAATAGGATAAGATCCTAGACCATCCCAGCTAGAGGAGGGTTCTTGGGCACCTTGTTGTTTTTTTTCCCAGCCTCAGACTCTGAAGAGAATGACACTTTCTCAGCTGGTTTTTGAAGGCTGGTTTTTTGTGTGGTTTTTTTTGCCTTTGGTGATGAACTGTCCTTTCACCTCACAGTCAACTGGCTCCTTCCTGTGGCCCTATGGGTGATTATTTATACCCCCAAGAAGTCCTTTAGAGACCTAATTCAGGCCACATCACTGCCAAATGATGGGCCTCCTTAAACCTCATGCATCTATCTGCCTGAAAGCTCTTATCAGTATTGACTCCATCTATGCTGGCTCAGATGGTAAAAGCGTCTGCCTGCAATGCAGGAGACCCAGGTTTGATCCCTGGGTTGGGAAGATCCCCTGGAGAAGAAAATGGCAACCCACTCCAGTATACTTGCCTGGAAAATCCCATGGACTGGAGAAGCCTGGTAGGCTACAGGCTCTTGATATCACCAAGAGTCAGACACAACTGAGCGACTTCACTTTCACTTTCCTTCATCTACCTCCTCACTCGCCCAGGGCTGCTGGACAAAGGAGATTCAGGGGGATAGGAAAAGGATGGAGGACAGACTATGCAGCCTTGATGCCATGCATCCTGAGAGCTTCTGTCACTCAGACATTCAGCATATTTATTGCTGAAGGTCAACACTGGGAATCATTATTTTAGGAATACAACCAAAGAATAAGACTGAGCCCCTCAGTGCAGAAGTAGCAAGATTTGGGATTAGTTGACTTAGGTTTTCAACCCTCTGGACCAGCATTTGTGACCTCAGGTAAGTTATTTAACCTCTTGGAGATTCAATTTTCCTCATCTATGACATGGAGTACTATTAGAACATGTGCATTGGGGGTTGCTTTAATAATATGCAAAAGCATTGAGCATGTTGCTGGTTGCAAAGTCGTCTCCATCCGAGTTCTCAGCTTCCCTTAAGATTAACAGTCATGGGAGAGAGAGGATTAGACCTGGGGAGGGTAGGTAGGAGTAGACGCAGATCAAAGGAGTGATAGAAGAGCCAGGACCCCAGATGAGGCCCTTGGAAATCAAAGGCCTCTCTGACTCTCAGCAGTCACTTCTATACTTATTCAGATGCCAGTCAGAATGCAGATAAAATACTTAGTGATAGCCTTAAATTTAATGAATGCTTTACTGTTTTAATCACTACTATATCATATGTTGCTGTTGTTGAGACATTACCAATAAATCCAAGATCATGGGTGGCCAACTATTAGGGATTCTGTTCCTTGGCCTTATATGGCACCTCTTGGTTGACACCTTTGGAAAAATGTGGAGATAAAATGAGAGAGTGAATTTTGATGCTATTCCTGGGTGGCCATCATGACCAGAATTATTCTAATTTCTGATGTCAGTAAGTTGGGCTATAGCTCCATTTTTTTTAAATTGAAGAACAGTTGATTTACATTATCATTAAAGGTGTAGCTATAGCTTCATTTTTTTAAATTAAAGTAGAGCTGATTTACAGTATTGTTTCAGGTGTAGCTGTAGCTCCATTTTGGGGTGGGGTTCTTTTGGATCTCTGGGGCCATTTGTCAAAGCCAGGCCCATAGCCTCTTGTATGTTCTGTGCTGTCTTGAGCCCTGATTTGATGGCTGTGTCAATCCAGCCATCTGGCAGGTTTGTGTGCTCACCAGCAAAGTGGACCCATCCAAGTTCCTGGGCATAGTCCACATACTGGTAGGGAGTAAAGAGGGCAAAACCACCCATGGAGTAGGAGTCCTGGCTCCAGTGCTTGATCATGGAATAGGGGCACAGGGCCCACAGCTCCTCCTTGGAGAGGTCATGGACTGTGGCCAGGTCATCCAAGACAACATTGGCTGCCTGGGCAAAGAAAGAGGAGTTGTCGTCCATGGTAAAGGAGGTGAGGATGACTCCTGTGCCATTGGGGAAGGTATGACTGGGGTAGTGGATAAAGCAGGAAGGCCAATCATCCCCAAAGATGCTGGACTCATCCCCAAAGATGCCTTCATGCTCCCAGAAACTCTGCATGCAGGCCAGGAACACTTTGGTGACACTGCTGTAGTGGAAGGATCGCAGTGCATTCTCCTTGCCATGGGATAGAGGTGGCTGGAAACGGAGGAGCTGGGCAGCCATGGCTGTGGCGGCCACAATCATGTAATCAGCAGTCAGATGTGTCAGGCGTTTGGTAGGTGATGTGCACGTGATCTCCGTATGACTCCACCTCCTCTGGTGGCGAGTGGAGCTGGACTGTTCCGGGCAAAAGAGCAACATGGGAGAGCTAGTCAAAGCCCCCAGTGATTTCATCAAATCTGAGAGTAAGCAGGCAAGGGAGAGACAGGGAGGAGGAATGATGATGGACAAGACTAGGCAGAGGATGGGCCATTTGGACTGCACAGAGGCTAAGCCCTCTAATGGACCTGCTCTGATGTCCTCTCCTGAATATCCTTAGCACTTTTATTTTTTGGTAGTAATCAGGTCACAGAACTCTGAGGGAGAGTGAGTCTCAGTTTCTTTTATTTTTTCAGCTTCAGACTATCCTGACAGATACCAGGGGTTTGATGGTTGGAGTCTAGAGTTAGTACCCATGATTTGTCTTCCTTGGCTGAAAGACAGTGAGACACCTTGTAAGGACCCTCCTGTCCGTAACCAGAAAGCAGGTGAGGCATAGAGCAAAGCAGATCTGTACCTTCCTGATGTGACTGCCTCTTAGCCAGAGGTTCTCAAAGTGGGGCTCCTAAACAAAAAGACAAAAAGCAGCAGCAGCCCTTGGAACATGTCAGAAAGGCATGTTCTCAGGGCCTAGCCCAGATGTGCTGAATCAGAGACTCAGGGTAGGGCTCAACCTTTTGTGTTTAACAAGGCCCCTAGTGATTCTGAGTTCATTGGAGTTTGGAAACCCCTCCTTTCCCACTTCCCCATTTCTTCTGGGATTTTCCACCCAATTTATCTAAGCTTTCTACCAGTCCCAAAATGTCCTGGTTAGTCATTGGCTCCCCCACGCCCATTTCCCCATTTCATCAGCCTGTTTCCCATCGGGAGTCCTGGAAGAAGAAGAAGAATTTATGCAAGATCTCTAAGAAGGCGTGGTAATAGCCACCATGTATATTCATCAGGCCCTCCACCATCTGCAGGGCCCCATGGCTCAGGTTCCCCACTGTGATCAGGTATTGCTGCAACCAGCCGCCTACGTCCAGGGAGAGAAGGCAGGGGAATCAGATTGTCTGGAAGCCAACATGAGAACCCTTGCTTTGCATCCAGGGACAAGGAGAAACAGAATTGGACAGAGTGGTGTGGCCAGGACATTCAGCCAGGCCCCTGTGGGCTGCTGTGTGTCTGCCTGGCATACTGGGCTCTGACAGCCTCAAAATGTTCTTCTTGGCCCTCAGTTCAGTTCAGTTCAGTCGCTCAGTTGTGTCCGACTCTTTGCGACCCCATGAATCGCAGCACGCCAGGCCTCCCTGTCCATCACCATCTCCCGGAGTTCACTCAGACTCACGTCCATCGAGTCCGTGATGCCATCCAGCCATCTCATCCTGGGTCGTCTCCTTCTACTCCTGCCCCCAATCCCTCCCACGATCAGAGTCTTTTCCAATGAGTCAGCTCTTTGCATGAGGTGGCCAAAGTACTGGAGCTTCAGGTTTAGCATCATTCCTTTAGCATCCTCTAAAAAAATCCCAGGGTTGATCTCCTTCAGAATGGACTGGTTGGATCTCCTTGCAGTCCAAGGGACTCTCAAGAGTTTTCTCCAACACCACAGTTCAAACGCATCAATTCTTCGGCACTCAGCCTTCTTCACAGTCCAACTCTCACATCCATTAATGACCACAGGAAAAACCATAGCCTTGACTAGATGGACCTTAGTTGGCAAAGTAATGTCTCTGCTTTTGAATATACTATCTAGGTTGGTCATAACTTTTCTTCCAAGGAGTAAGCGTCTTTTAATTTCATGGCTGCAGAATTTATATGCAGAGTACATCATGAGAAACGCTGGACTGGAAGAAACACAAGCTGGAATCAAGATTGCCGGGAGAAATATCAATCACCTCAGATATGCAGATGACACCACCCTTGTGGCAGAAAGTGAAGAGGAGCTAAAAAGCCTCTTGATGAAAATGAAAGAGAAGAGTGAAAAAGTTGGCTTAAAGCTCAACATTCAGAAAACGAAGATCATGGCATCCGATCCCATCACTTCATGGGAAATAGATGGGGAAACAGTGGAAACAATGTCAGACTTTATTTTGGGGGGCTCCAAAAAATCTTGGCCCTAATAATAGGGAAACAGCTAACTCTCTGTGCTACTTCTCATGTATACACACTCTACAGAGCCCTTCACTTGTATGAGCCTCATATAATCCTAAGAAGTAGCTTAGGAGGCCTGCCAGCTGTCCCTGTTCCAGGGGCTCTGTCTTTGCTCCCCATAGCAAAGCTATGGCCTCTATCCAAAGGCTGAACTGCAGGCCTCCGTGGTACTACACTCATGGCAGCAGGGCCATGAGGGAACAGAGCCACCATTCTTGTGGTTTGTCCATCACACCAGGTTTGCCCTCTATTTTGACCAAGATCTCTCTCACTTTGTCTGAGATCTCTGGTCTCAAGATCCAGGAGGTGGCATGAAGAGTGCAGTGGCGGGGTGCTCTGGTCTTATCTTCCCTGGAGGCCATGTTCATCTTTCCCAAGTCTCTAGGAAGCATTTTCCACCACCCTGCATTCTCCATGGAGCAGGACCCCCTTTTAGGATGACCCTTTATGAGGTTCAGTTCAGTTCAGTTCAATTGCTCAGTCGTGTCTGACTTCATGCGACCCCATGAATCACAGCACACCAGGCCTCCCTGTCCATCACCAACTCCCGGAGTTTACTCAAACTCATGTCCATCGAGTCGGTGATACCATCCAGCCATCTCATCCTCTGTCGTCCCCTTCTCCTCCTGCCCCCAATCCCTCCCACCATCAGAGTCTTTTCCAATGAGTCAACTCTTTGCGTGAGGTGGCCAAAGTATTGGAGTTTCAGCTTTTGTATCAGTACTTCCAATGAACACCCAGGACTGATCTCCTTTAGAATGGACTGGTTGGATCTCCTTGCAGTCCAAGGGACTCTCAAGAGTCTTCTCCAACACCACAGTTCAAAAGCATCAATTCTTCAGCGCTCAGCTTTCTTCACAGTCCAACTCTCACATCCATACATGACCATTGGAAAAACCATAGCCTTGACTAGACAGAACTTTGTTGGCAAAGTAATGTCTCTGCTTTTGAATATGCTATCTAGGTTGGTCATAACTTTCCTTCCAAGGAGTAAGTGTGCCAATTCCTGGTGCCAGGGCTCCTACCAGACACTGCATCCTCCTCGATGAATACTCTTTATTCCCATTGTTAGCAAACCTACCAGGCCACTTTTGACTTTCAAGGTACTCTCCCATCCCAGTTATCTTTCAGGATCCTCCACATGGGCTTCTGAAACATTGAGGCTATGAGTTGGGGTCAGATCCAGCCTTACTGACTTCCAGAAGAGGATTCTCACTATTACTATTTGTCTTGGCCTTGATGTTGACTGCTAGTTCAAATTGTGTGTTCTAACTGTGTGTTCTTAGATTCCGTCTATTTGATATTCATTAATCATAGGGCCGAACCTTCATCAATGTGTTTATATCTCTCCTGCATGTCAGCTTGCCTAGAACTCTCCTTTCACTTTGCAGCCTGGCTGATCTAAGGCCATACTCCCACCCACACACCAAGTCAATATTTCCCCTGCCCTAACTCACCCAGGGCCAGGTACCAGGCAACCAGAGACCATGCCTATAGTCCAAAGCCCATTGTTATTATTCAGACCAGCCAAGTCTAAGCTGTTTACTCTGTCCTACCTTGCCTTCCCCTCAGAAACTCCAATAAAGGTGTGGTCTGTGCCTTCTGTTTGCTCCTGTCTTCTGCTTCCTGACCATCCCAGTGCATCCCCAGGGCCTTGCGTGCTGTGTTGTGTTTCCTTCTCTCTGAAGCTGTAAGTAATAAAATTTTCCAGTGGCATTAACCTCTCCATGGCTACCCATCACTTCCACAAGCTAAAATCCTGAGGGTGCAGATGATATTACCGCCCAGGCCCCAGTCCTCCCTACTCACCCACACTTTTTCCAACCATACCTGTGGCTACAGGGTAACCCATGGCACCCAGATCCATATACCACTGTGCCCCAGGCACTCTGTGGGTCGCTATTCTGCCACTCACACACCCAGTGGCCTCCAGGACAGTCACCTAGAAAGACAGCCCTTTCCTGACCTCAGTGAGGATGGACACATCCCCTCCTAGCAGGCTCTCACAGCCCTCCTTCCTCTTCCCCAGGTCTCCCTCTGTTATAGAGTCAGACCATCTGGTTCTCCTAGCCCTTCTACCCACATCTTAAACCCTAGACCCAATCCCCTGCCCCAGCTCTCTGAGGCTGTCCACATCCCTCTCTCCCAAGTTCCCCATGCAGGACCCTCCCGGATCCTATCCCACATATACCTAGTGGCCAGCACATCCTGCAGGGTCTTAGCAGCAGTGAGCCCTGCCATGCCTGCCCCGATCACCACTATATCACCACTATCTGTTTCCCTTCCGCCTTCTGCCCCCGCCCATCTTGGGCCAACCACACCATCTCTTCATACTGGGGGTCCTCAAAGCACTTGACAAGTTGGCTGTTGAAGGCCTGAGTCCCCAGGCTGAGGACAGACAGGAGGGTGAGGGCCAGCCGCACCAGGCACATAGCTGTGGAGATGGCAAGCAAACTGCTGAGGACCAAGACGTCTTGCTGGTGCTAACACTGGTGTTGCTTTGAGGAGTTTCTATATTTCTAGACCTGTGATGCAACATCCTGGCACTCCCATACCTTTCTTTCCCTACTGGAGGGTGTCTTAGTCACCAGGACTGCCAAACTGCCCCCAGCACCCCAGATGCTCAGCACTGCCCCCTCACTGGCCCCACTCAAGGAGCCTTGCCTGGGGTGCCTGCCCTTGGCCAGCTGTACTGTCATCCATGAGACCAAGCCCTCAATCCAGTAGTGGGGACAGGTGAGGTGGACCTGTCCACCACATTGGATGCCCCGTTTTCCCCTTAGGATCGATAGAATGTTGGTTGTGGTGAGAAGACCCAACTCACTGCCTGTGGAAGAACGAGGTGAGGATAGAGAGTATAAAGGCATCATTTAATAATCTCAGTATTTCCTAAGATGTGCATGGTAGGGTACCAGCTTCTCAAGCCCTTGAGAGACATCGTGAGGTCCTTTCCTAGAGATGGTTCATTGAAGTTAAACTTTGCCCAGTTGTGGGCCTGCATTATCACATTTGCCTCGGACAGGGTTCCATTCATTCTGGCTCATATGTTTCCTCCAGGAGCCTATGGAAGATGTGTGTTTTGTGACTGCCATTTTCTTATTGTTGTCCTTGTTATGGGCTGAATTGTTTTTCCCCACCAAGTCCTGTGTTGCCATCTTAACCCGTAGTACCTCAGAACATGACTATATTTGGAGACAGGGCCTTTAATGAGGTGATTAAGTTAAAATGAGGCTATTAGGGTAGGCCTTATGCAATCTGACCATTGTCCTTATAAGAAGAGGAAATTTTGAGACACAAATAGACACCAGGGATGTGTGCACGGAGCAAAGACCACATGAAGACATAGTGAGAAGGCACTGATGTACAAGCCAAGGAGAGAGGTCTCAAGGGAACCAACACTGTCAACACCTTGAACTTGGACTTCCAGCCTACAGAAATTTCTGTTGCTCCTGCCACCCCAGTCTGCAGTATTTCGTTGTGGCGCCCTGAGTAGACTAATACACTTTGTTACCAAGTTTCCTTCTGTATCTTTCCCTGCAGTATGGAGGAGTCTGACCCTCACACCAGACTTACCACCATACACCTTTAAAAATGTGTATTCATTTTTTTTTAATAAGAATCCACACAAGCAATGTGTGACTGTACCCTTGATTCCAACCTCAGGATTTATGTTTTATTTGGGCCACCTTTCTTCCTTCATTTGTGACTGTGATGGTCTAGAGGCATTACAGAAAAAGAAAGCATAGAAGGACAAACTATATGTGCCGCCCCCGCCCCCACCATTCTCCTACCCGGTTCCACTCACTCATCACCTTTAACAGTTTTCTGCAATTCCTTCTGTTCTGGCACAGAGTAAGATAGGAGGCAGTTGCTCAATCTCCATTTTGGACCAGAAACTAATCCCTTTTGTACACAGCCTGGCTTCTACTGGGCACTCAACATGCTTGTGGCATGCAGAGTTGGATGAGGGGATAGATGGACAGATGGACAAGTGGTTAAAAAAGTGGGTAGACAAATAAATGAGCAAATTTGGTGGCAGAGGAAAGAAAGGACGCATGGACAAGTGTTTTGGGCAAAGGCTTCCTACAAAGGCTCTCTCCACCCTCTGCACTTCCTTGCAGATTTCATGCTTGGGGCCGTGCCCAGCCCAGACTCTCTGTCCTTTGGTCTACCTGTCTGAAGTTTGACTCTATTTGCCCTGTCTCTCTTGCTCTCCTGAGGGCCTCCTGTGCATCTCCAGCCTCCTTCTGAGAACCCATGTGCTTGATTTTACAATTTCTTTTACTTATAATTTATTTTACTTTATAATTTCTTTTAAACACATGCATTTAAGAATTCAGCCTTCCTCCACCCTTGGCCATCTACCTTTCCTTCAAGAACAAGAGTGGGGCTTATCCCTTCTCCCTTCCTTGATGTGAGAAGTGGAATCTGACACATCCTGAAACCATAAATTTTGTCTCTTTGCCTCCTTATCCCCTTGTGAGATTTACATTTTAACCAGAATGCCATATTGCTGGAAAACAGTGCTTAAAATGGTAAGCAATTACAGCATCTTGCTCGGCCATTAAAAAACCAGAAAATGCACAGCTGGGCCTTCTAGGAAACATATGTGCTTTGAGTGGAGGAAATTTGCATGGAGTTACTCACACTTTCCCATCAGCTGCCTGGCCCTGCAAAGTCAGTCCGTTAGGGTAGAGGGCTCCTCCTCAGCAAAAGAGAACAGAACAATACATCTTTGAGCTAAAGGATCTGCTCAAATTATGCAGCTGAGCCCTCTTATTTCACCCAGAAGAAAACAGACCAGGGAGTCTGTGTTGGCCCTGGTGCCAAGAGGTATTCAGTATTTGCCAAGGTAAGTTGACACCAGCCCCACACCCCTCAGCCCACTATCTACCCCTCTGAGCTACTCAACCACGGCCTTAAAGATCTGCTGCATCTTGTCTCTGGGATGGAGACACCACTGAGCAGTCCAGATTCCTGCCCTAAGAGCCAGAGACCAGGTCTGCCTTATCCACTGTAGTCATGCCCCACACCTGGCACAGCTACAGCCTCACTGACTATTCGCTGTATGAGCAAATACATATGTAAGTGAGGTATAGATCATCCTACATCTTCAAAAAAAATTTCCTCATTGTCCCCTCCAAAATATATGTCAGATAATGTTTCCATTATTGGTTTGGAAAGTAGGCCAGGGATAGGGCAATGGGGGAGGCTTAGGGCAGTGGGGGAGGCCCAGTCTAGAGCCCTGGCCTGGGAGGATAGCTGTGGGTACTCACAGACTCTGAGTATGGTTCTCAGGTCCCCAGAAGAGAGCTCATTCCAACAGGCCAGTCCTGATGGGGCTGAGGTCTGTCTGAGAGACGTGGTCAGGGTTAGGAGGTGTATTCTTTCCTGCCTTTGAACTTCCCAGCTCCCACTCTTTGAATTGCACTGGGATTCCCTGGTGGCTCAGATGGTAAAGAATCTGCCTGCAATGCAGGAGACCTGGGTTCCATCATTGGGTTGGGAAGATCCCCTGAAAAAGGGAATGGCTACCCACCCCAGTATTCTGGCCTGGAGAATTCCATGGACAGAGGAGCCTGGCAGGCTACAGTCCATGGGGTCGCAGAGTCAGACATGACTGAGTGACTCTCACTTTAACCAGGGCCTGGGGAAGTTGCTGTAGAGGAGAGGCTGAATGGGGGATAATCAGGAAGAATCCAGGGCTCTCTTCTCCACCTGCCATCAAACCTGTTTCTCCTTGCCACCCTCAACCTGGACTGAGTGAACCCTCGACCTTCCAGTTCCCTTGGCTAGAAACCCTGAATTAGATTTGAGCCCTCCTTCCCGCTGAATCGTCCAGGGTTTTCAGCCCCCTCAGCTCTCTCCAGGCCCTCTCACTGGCTCCCACAACTTCTTAGCTAAGTCTCCACCCCACCCCCGACCTGGCCAAGATGCTCTCTCCACATCCCTCACAATCACTTCCCCAAGCTCTCCCCACTTCTCTCCCTTGGCTACCACCAGAACGACAGTTCTAAACACAAGTCAAATTATGTCAGCCCCTCGACTTAACCTCTCTTACCACTGCTTGCCCAGTTTCTGGGATACTTTGTTTTTATTTCCACTAACACTCTAATTTTGCATCCATCAGTGAGTTCAGTGACTCGGTCGTGTCCGACTCTGTGACCCCATGGACTGCAGCATACTTCCCTGTCCATCACCAACTCCCGGAACTTGCTCAAACTCATGTCCATCAAGTCGGTGATACCATCCAACCACCTCATCCTCTGCCGCCCCCTTCTCCTCCTGCCTTCAATCTTTCCCAGCATCAGGGTCTTTTCCAATGAGTCAGTTCTTCATATCAGGTGGCCAAATATTGGAGCTTCAGCTTCAGCCTCAGTCCTTCCAGTGAATATTCAGGGTTGATTTCCTTTAGGATTGACTGGTTTGATCTCCTTGTAGTCCAAGAGACTCTCAAGAGTCTTCTCCAACACCACAGTTCAAAAGCATCAATTTTTCGGCGCTCAGCTTTCTTTATGGTCCAACTCTCACATCCATACATGACTACTGGTTATGCATCTACTCGGCTAGCATGTGCACTACATGATATCAGAAACTTGCTTGTTTATCTAGGATGCCTAGTGGAGGGTGAGTATGTAGTGGTGCTCAAAGAATGCTACATCGGCGAATGCAGGAATGAGGCCTGGATTTGTGTGCCTGTTGGGTCAGCAGTGAGGCCAGAGAATCTTTACCTATCACCTCTCTGAATTCAGGCAGTGTTCTTGCTCTCCTTTCCACCTCTCCTTAGACTTGGATCCTCCCAAAAGGGCCCCCTTGTCACCCCTACTCCTGTACTTCAGGATTTTCAGGTTAGATTTCCCCACTGGGGTTTTACTCTGGGTGTGAAACTTGCACTTCCGCTTCTTCTGGATTCCTAGTGTATTTTTGTTTTTCATGCACACCTCCCCACTTTTGGGACTCAGGCCTTCTATACTTCCTGTAGTCTTCTCATTCTGGGAACTGTCACCCTCTTCTGTCCTGCCCTTTGCTGAGTGGTAAGGATTCAAGATTGCCTAGGTTATGGTAGGAACACAAAGGTCAGGTGCAGTCTGGGCTGGAGAGAAGGGGTGGGATTTGACTGGGTAGAAAGTAGAGATTGGTGAATGGCAGGGGAATGTGTAAATGTGTCAGTACCTGTTCCTGGCATAGCTCCCTCTCTGTTCTCTGAAACCCAGAGCCATGAAGGGGTGCCTCAAGCTTGGCAATGTTTAGCAATGTGCTTGCCAAGCTGTTCAGCTGGGAAGCTGGCATCCTGTTTTAGACCTTTCTAATCGCTTCCCAAAGTGCCCCAGTTCCACCACAACTCTCAGGCATGTAACCAAAGGATCTGTTGCTGCTGCTAAGTCACTTCAGTTGTGTCTGAATCTTTGTGTCCCTATGACTGTAGCCCACCAGGATCCTCTGTCCTTGGGGTTTTCCAGGCAAGAATACTGAAGTGTGTTGCCATGCCCTCCTCCAGGGAATCTTCCTGCAGGGATCAACCTGCATCTCTTACATTTCCTGCTTTGACAGGCATGTTCTTTACCACTAGTGCAACATGGGAAGCCCAACCAAAGGAGACAAATCTGCAAAGTGCTGGAGATCTTTGAAGACAGGCATAGTGGCAGCCAGAGGTGAGGGTAAGCCTCTTATTCAGGTGGATTTTATCCATTTGTTGATTCATTTTTTACCCATTCATTCAGCACATCTTTACTGAATACCCTACTAAAGTGCCTGGAATCCCTTAGGAAAAAACACATAGGACTTTCACAAGAGGATATGCAAATAAACAGGCACCATCATTAGTCATCAGGGAAATATGGATTAAAGCCTCAGTGAGAGTCTTCTTCATATCCACGAGCCATTAGAGATAGTTGGAATTAAAAGCCTGACAGTAGAAAGTGCTGGCAAGCATATGGAGCAACTGGAATTCTCATATGGCATTGGTAGCTATGTAACTTGGTACACTTTTGTAAACCATTTGTCATTATCTACTAATGCTGCATATATGTATACCTTATGATCTGGAAATTTTACTCCTTGATATATATCCATAAATGAGTACATATGTCCACCAAAGATGCAGAAATGTTCATAATGGCCCTAAATTCACACAGATATATATATATATAAAGTACATATTCATACAATACTACTCAGTAGAAAAAAGCAATTAAACAAAGAAAACAAAACAAATGACTGATAACACTTCACAACCAACATGGGTAGATGTCACAGACATAAAATTGAGCAAAAGGAATATGCTATATTATTTCTTGTGGGCCTCCCTGGTGGCTCAGTGGTAAAGAATCTTCCTGCCAAAGCAGAAGAGGTGGGTTCAGTCCCTAGGTCAGGAAGAGCTCCTGGAGAAAGGAAAATGGCAACCCACTCCAGTATTCTTGCCTAGGAAATCCCATGGACAGAGGAGCCTGGGGGGCTACAGTCCACGGGGTTGCAAAGAGTCAGACAGGACATAATGACTGAGCAACAACAACACTATTTATGAAAGTGAAGTGAAAGTTTCATACATGTTTTAAAACATGCAGAGCTAACCACTGGGAATAAAAGTAACGGTAGGGATTACTTCTGGAGGGTATTGACTGGAAAGTGGCACAGGAGAACCTTCTGAGGTGAAGGAAATGCGTTCAATCATCACCTGGATGGTTTTCACTCAACTGTATAAATGCACACAGCTTCATCAACTAAGATATCTGCACTGTGCTATATGTAAATTACACACTAGCAAAAATGTAAACAAATTTTAAATCATGAAGTACCTATGTGCTAAAATTAGTTTGTTTTTTTTTCCTAAGCTAGAAAAAAGGAGGAGAGAGGCCACAGAAGAGGAGAGAGGAAAATAAAATAACTGTGTAGTATGTCAAGTGATGAAAAGCATTCTGGAGGAAGAGAGGAGGGTACAGGGCAGGAGGAGACCTGGAAGGGGCTGGAACCCAGAGGGAAAGGGTGAAGGAGGAGTCAGGGGTGGGGCTGCTGGGAATTCAGGCTGACATCTACTGAGAACCTCCCTGTCCCACAGTCCACGTGAATCACTTCTTGGACCTGACTAAGGCCTTAGAAGCCCTGAAGTGAAGTGAAGTGAAAGTCACTCAATCGTGTCCGACTCTTTGAGACCCCATGGACTATACAGTGCATGGAATTCCCCAGGCCAAAATACTGGAGTGGGTAGCTTTTCCCTTTTCCAGGGGATTTTCCTAACCCAGGTCTCCTGCATTGCGGGCAGATTCCTTACCAGTTGAGCTACAGGGGAAGCCCAAGAACACTGGAGTGGGTAGCCTATCACTTCTCCAGCAGATCTTCTCGACCCAGGAATCGAACTGGGGTCTCCTGCATTGCAAGCAGATTCTTTACCAACTGAGCTATCAGAGAAGCCCTTAGAAGCCCTAGGCACTGACAAGTGACATTATCAGTATAACACTGCCAAACTGCAACAGAAGAGAGTTCAACAAAATTCTGAGTTTTGTTTATGTTTTAAAAATATCCACTATTGTAAATAGTGCTGCAATGAATATTGGGGTACATGTGCCCCTTTCAATTCTGGTTTTGGAGTATATGTCCAGCAGTGGAATTGTTGGGTCATATAGCAGTTCTATTCCCAGTTTTTTAAAGGAATCTCAGGAAAGGAGACACAGATGTAAAGAACAGAATTTTTGACTCAGTGGGAGAAGGTAAGGATGGGATATTTGAGAGAATAGCATTGAAATACATACATTATCATATGTAAAACAGATAACCAGTGCAAGTTCGATGCATGAAGCAGGGCACCCAAAGCCAGTGCTCTGGAACAACCCAGAGGGATAGGGTACAGAGGGAGATGGGAGTGGGGTTCAGGATGGGGAGGACATAAGTGTACCTGTGGCCAATTCATGTTGATGTATGGCAAAAACCATCACGATATTATAAAGTAATTATCCTCCAATAAAAATAAATAAATTAATTGAAAAAACATATACATATATTAATTTATTAAATTCAATTCTTGCTTATAAACCAACAAAAAAATAATATCCACTGTTGGATTGTTGGGGAACCCTCATCTTCTTTGGCAGGGTGCCTCCGTGTTGCCAGGGCCCAGGGTGTGGGTTTAACATCACTCTCGCTAATCTAGCTTTGAAATTCTTTCACTGACTTGCCACCCACACACCTGGAGGCAGGTCCTTATTACTTTTGTTTCCCCGTCAGGAAGCCAAGGCTCACAGGAAGGAGTCAGGGGCTTAATTGAGGCCTGATTGTGTTGGCTTGCATGTGTCTAAGCTGAGGAAGATTCCAGCACTGCCTGGCTTCTGAGTATGCACTGAGCTGTGTTTCCTAGGGGAAATCCTTGCAGGTCTATAGCCTGGAAGAAATGTGACCAACATTTGACTCAAGCCCTGGTACTGCATTGACAGAACAGGTGTGCACACAGACACCACACACAGGAACACATCCGAGCGAGACGAGCAGGCAAATTAGCTCTCGAGAGTAATCAGCGCCGAGGCAGAGCTGCCGCAGAACCCCAGGCCTGAGAGGTGGACTTCCCTTCAGAAAGGCGGGGACCGGGCTTGCAAGGTGTGTCTTGGCACCCATGTTCCCCAGAGCTGGGGCCTGACTATGAAGGAAAGGGCTGCCAGCTTCCTAGGCACTTGGGCCTTTGTTGGGGGGTGAGGTCTGCTGGGAGGGATTCTCTTAACCTTGTCAAGCATCCTGGACTTGTTCTCCAGTTTACTCAGAGCTGGGAGTCTGTCCTGGAGAGGGGCTTCTTCTTGGGGGCCTGTGCTGGGAGAGTACCCTGGGGGCCCTAGCCTGGGGGAGCCTGCACTAGGGACCTGTGCTGGGGGACTCTGTTCTTGAGGGGACTGTGCTGGGGGGATCCTTTTCTACTTGCCATCTGCTGCTCAGGGAAAAGGCCCCTCCAAGTGTGGCTTGAAGATGAATTGTTCATAGTCCCCTGAGGATTTAACCTGTTCACTGTGAGCAGGCCTTGTGGAGGCTGGAAGGTTATGAGATCAGGTCAGGGAGGATTCAGGACCTAGAAGGAACAAGACATTGAGCCAGGGAGACATTGGGTGAGGGAGTCCTGCCTGCAGTCCTATCGTTCACCCCCTGCCCTTTGCCCTCCTTTTTCTGTACCCACTCGGTCCCTCCTCCATCCCTTGCCTTGAGGTGTGAGAACCACCTGATGGGAAAGCTCACGCCTTCTGCATCCTCCACAGAAGTAGACAATCACGGAGTCATGCCTTTATGCCCTCCTCTTGGTGGCGTTCAGAGTGAAACAGACATGGTGGCTGGGCTATATGGGCCTTGCACCTACCTTCCCACTCTCCTCTGCAAGCATAATACAGAACTTCAAAATCTGCCTGCAATGTGGGAGACCTGGGTTCAATCTCTGGGTTGGGAAGATCCCCTGAAGGGAAAGGCTACCCACTCCAGTATTCTGGCCTGAAGAATTCCATGGACTGTATAGTCCATAGGGTTGCAGAGTCTGACGCAACTGAGCGACTTTCACTTTCAAAAACTGCACAGAGACCTTTGAATGGGTAGGACAAGCAGGGCAGGTGGAGAGGAGAAAGAACATGGAGTCAGGAGAAGGGTGTGGCACTGAGTGCAAACCCTGACTTTGTATAGCTCCAGACCCACCCGCCTCAGACCCTTGTGCAGGCTGACTAGATCACCACCGGTCATGCATGCCTCTGAGACATGTCCTCCTCTGTCTGCATCAGCGCACAGGAAAAAGGTAGACAGACTGTTCTTGAGGTCACCCCAGGATCATCTCACCATTGTGAAATGAAATGATGGGCTGCAGGGAGAGGGGTCCCTCCTTTTGTCACAGATGGGGGATCAGTCCCATCCCATCCCAGCCCTGTACCAGCTCATCAAGAGTGCCAGCCTCAAGAAAGATATGTCCAAAAAAAAAAAAAAAAAGAAAAAAAATATGTCCAGGAAGGTGTGTTGGTCCAGACAGAAGAGGACCAGGGCTCAGGTCAGGGGGAGGTGAACACATCCTCTTCGGGGGTGGCAGGCTGGTTAGAGGAGGGGTTACTTACAGGGTCTGCCAAGTTCATCCTAAAAGGCTGTTCCATGAGAGAAGGTGAGGGATCACCCACCCTAGAGTCTGCTTGAGGTAGGGCATGTGCGTGAGGTCAGGGCCTGAGACGAGCTGTCAGCATCTGGGAGAATGGATGGAATCAGAGTCTTGGACAAGGATATACCCGTTGTGTTCTCATGCCGCTGGGCTTCCTGGTCTCACATCCCCCTGCTTTTTCAGATCTCCACTGACAGGCCCTACTGGAGTGAAGGGAGAAAAGGGTGGGATCTCAGGGCTGTTAGCCAAAACCAAATGCTAAGGCTTGTTTCCCTTCTCTTAGCAGAAACCTGGGAAGAAATCCTTCTGATGCAATAGGTGCATCTGCAAGAGTGTGTCAATCAGTGACCCGGCAAGAGCAGGCCACCTAAGGCTGAGTGGGTGGGGCAGGCCCTTGGTTTCTACCTCCTACCAACTCTCTCCACCTAGCTTCTGTGCTCATTTCCCAGCAAATCTTACTGGGAGTGGGTTGGGCTCCCATGCATGGCTTATCTCTCCATCTTGAAGCCTGGTCTTCCTTCTCCCAAGAACTGAACACGGAGGAAAAGTTCTGGTTTGACCAGCAGCCGTTAGGTACCCCTTGGAGGAATGAGGGAGCTCAGTGGAAGGTCCAGAAGTTGAGTGGTGCCTGTGGCCCAAGCTGTATTCTGCCCTTGCCTGTGAGTCTTCATGCTGCTCTCTTCCTCCTGGAAACCCATCTCTCTTGCACTTTCACCCCATCTGTGCATCTGGGGTTAGTGTCATCTTCCCCATAATGCGGGAGCTGGGAGGGGGTTGGCGGAGATGGCTGGAGCAGCTGCTCACTGTCTCGCTTGGCTCTGAGCTTGGCTCTCTTTGTGTTTGCTGTGTGTCTCGGCCATCGCACATGTACAGTCTGTTGTTTCTGAACCCCACTTTGCCTTGACATGAGAAGATCCATGTCCCCACACACTTTGAACTTCTATTGAAAACTGCCAGTGAACTATCATAGTCTATGAACCAGCTTATATATTTGGCACAGGTTTTCTACTTGGCTCCATTAATTCTAAAATACCACCTCTCTCATGTGGAGTGGCATTCCTGACCCTGAGGTGCTCAGGCAGCAAGGCTGTGCCTGTGTCCTATGAGGTTCTCTGTGCACAGAGGTGAAGCCTCGGAGCAGGAGATAGAGGGACTGGGAGGTGAAGGAGAAGGGCACAAGGAGGGAGGGCTAGAGGGATGAAGGAAGAGCATTAGAGAGGACAGAGGGAAGGAGAAAGGGGACAGAGGGAGGGAGGAAGTGAGGAAATGAGAAAGGAGGGAAGAGGAGACAAAGGGAGGGAAAGGGGGAAAATGGCAATATGGATGCCAGGTACTTTCCAAATTTGGACACATGGGTTCAAAGGGCAGGCACATAACAGTGTTTATTAAATTACTGAAAAGAACAAGGAAGAAAATTCCTGCCTTTGAGTAGCTCCTGTTTGCATACCATAGATAGCTGTATTGAACAATAGCACCACCATTCACATTCCTTCATTTTGTCACTCTCAAGAATGCCTGCTTACCTGTGGAGGACAGACCCTGTGAATACAGTGGTGAAAAAGGCAGGCAAATATCAGGGGTCCTGTGGGATTTACAAAGCAAGGAGGGGACAGGAGGGTGATTCCAATTTTAGGTGAAGTAGCCACGCTGGGCGGAGAAGGCAACGGTACCTCACTCCAGTACTCTTGCCTGGAAAATCCTATGGACAGAGGAGCCTGGAAGGCTGCAGTCCATGGGGTCGCTGAGGGTCGGACACGACTGAGCGACTTCACTTTGACTTTTCACTTTCATGCATTGGAAAAGGAAATGGCAACCCACTCCAGTGTTCTTGCCTGGAGAATCCCAGGGACAGGGGAGCCTGGTGGGCTGCCGTCTATGGGGTCGCACAGAGTCAGACACGACTGAAGCGACTTAGCAGCAGCAGCAGCAGCAGCCATGCTGGGTGGCCACCTGGAGTGCGTGGTGGAGGTGTATGTAGTAGAGATGTGGAGTGATGGAGTGCGTGGTGGTGGATGGTGGAGGAGGTGTGGATGGTGGAGGTATAGGTGATGGATCTGTGCTTAGTGGAGAGGCATGGTGGTGGAGATGTTGTTGTTTGTGGTACTCAGGTGTCCATGCAACAGATATCCTTCCTGGTGCCTCTGGTGGCGGTCCCATCCTGAATCAGTGACCTTCAGCGCTGATTCATCCAAGCCTGAGATGAGCCCAAGGCCATTTTTCCCACCTTCCTGCCTGTTGCTCCAGTGGTCAGTTTTCTCCCCAGGCTCACCCCAAGCTTGTCTACCTTCCTGTGCTTCAGAACACCTAGCCTGATGGAGTCAGTACTGATTTTAAGCCTCAGGGCTACCAGAGGGATATTTTAAAATATAAGTCAGATAAGGACCCACTCTGCTTGCCTCCCTAACCCCATGCCTCTTCATTTGATCAGAGAAAAAGCTGAGGGCTTACAGAGCCCTCCAAGGCCCACAAAGCTCTGCCCCTGTTACTCTTCAACTTGGTCTATACACTCCTCCTCTTTTGCCTTTAGTCTCAAGCACACGGGCCTTCTGCAGGTCACTGAATAGTTGAGGCTGGCTCCAGCCTAAGCCTGTGAATGAACGGTTCTCTCTGCCTGAAATGGTCCTCCCTACGTTTGTTTCCCAGCAGTCCTTACCTTCTGCAGTCTTTGCTCAAATGCTACCTTCCCAGTCACACTTTCTATGACTGCACACCTGCTCCACTCTTCACCTGCCTCCTGCTTTATTTTCTCTAAAGTACTTGTCATCTTCTCATAGCCTGTATATTTATCATCTCCCTCTATAGAACATGATGAAAACTCCACAAGGTCAAGGAATGACATTTTGGTCACTGTTGTATCCCAGTTCTTGACACCGAATAAGTGCTCAGTAAATTCCTGTTGAATGGGGAGCTCTAAATATTCATTCAGTTTGAGACTGCAAAGGAGCTTTTATTTTCAGAGCCTTCAAGACAGAGGGAGCTGAGTTGTGGGGACCTTCCCATTTCTCAGTGACCTTCCACACCTGAGATTCTCCTGCAGAAGGACATAGCATTACATTTGCTCCAGTTTGGCTCATTCTTCTCTGACCAGGCTGCCACTTGGAATTCCCAGAACACAAGGTGTTCTTCTTGCAGTGTCCCCCTTCTCCATCACATGACCCCCTCCTTGGAGCCTAGGCACTTGCGTATCTCTGGTTCTTGATTAGCAGCTCTGTTTGGCTAGATGTGGGTGATGAAGAGAGGGAGTGGTATGTAATTATTTCTCTGGGGTGAGCAGGAGGAACATTATATTACCATTGTGTGCTTGGTTGTGGATGTAAGTCTTTATTGGTGGAGGCAATTATTGTGCTTTTTATGTTGAATGGAGAGATGGCAGATTTATGCAGCCACCGTCTGTTTCATGGTATGTGGGAGTGTTTGTGGAACTAATGCAGAGATGTATGTGGTTGTCTCATCATTACACCTAGGAACATGTGCCTTCCTTTAATCTCTGACTGGATGTAGGTCATAGGATATACAGATGAGTGCACATGGATGGGATGTGCCTACTAAATTCTGCTGTATGAACCCAGAGCTTTGGGGTTTATCGCCCAGTCCATGGAGGAATCCAGGCAAAGGAGAGTCTTTCTCTGTCTTCCTAAACTCTTTCTCTCATAATGTGTGAGAGTATTCTATTTACAACTAATGTAAAATATAAAAATGTGGACAATTAGTATGAAAAGTGAAAGTGAAAATTGCTCAGTTGTGTCTGACTCTTTTCAACCCCATGGACTAAACAGTCCATGGAATTCTCCAGGCCAGGATGCTAGAGTGGGTAGCCTTTCCCGCAATTAGTTTACTAGGTGATTATTCAACTTATCAGTTATCTTATTATCTCCTGGACAAAGTAATTTAGTTAATTATTTTTTATTGAAGGATAATTGCTTTACAGAATTTTGTTGCTTTCTGTCAAACCTCAACATGAATCAGCCATAGGTAGACATATATCTCCCCTGCCTTTTGAACCTCCTTCCCATCTCCCTCCCCATCCCACCCCTCTAGGTTGATACAGAGCCCCTGTTTGAGTTTCCTGAGCCACACAGCAAATTCCCATTGGCCATCTATTTTACATATGGTAATGTAAGTTTCCATGTTACTCCTTTCATACGTATACTCTCTCCTCCCCTTTCCCCATGTCCATAAGTCTGTTCTCTATGTCTGTTTCTCCACTGCTGCTCTGTAAATAAATTCTTCAGTACCATTTTTTTAGATTCCGTATACATATGTTAGATATTTATCTATCTCTTTCTGACTTACTTCACTCTGTATACTAGGTTCTAGGTTCATCCACCTCATTAGAACTGATTCAAATATATTCCTTTTTATGGCTGAGTAGTATTCCATTGTGTATATGTTCCACAACTTCTCTATCCATTCATCTGTCGATGGACATCTAGGTTGCTTCCATATTCTACCTATTGTAAATAGTGCTGCAGTGAACAATGGGATACATGTGTCTTTTTCAATTTTGGTTTCCTCAGGGTATATGCCTGGGAGTGGGACTGCTGGGTCATATGGTGGTTTTATTCCTAGTTTTTTAAGGAATCTCCATACTGTCTTCCATTGTGGCTGTATCAATTCATATTCCCAACAGTGCAAGAGCATTCCCTTTTCTCGACACCCTTTCCAGCATTTATTGTTTGTA
Source organism: Oryx dammah (assembly GCF_014754425.2). Lineage (NCBI taxonomy): Eukaryota > Metazoa > Chordata > Mammalia > Artiodactyla > Bovidae > Oryx > Oryx dammah. The sequence goes on along the minus strand of NW_024070189.1, from coordinate 67,157,724 downwards.
GACTTTTTGATGATGGCCATTCTGACTGGCGTAAGGTGATATCTCATTGTAGTTTTGATTTGCATTTCTCTAATAATGAGCAATGTTGAGCATCTTTTCTTGTGTTTGTTAGCCATCTGTATGTCTTCTTTGGAGAAATGTCTGTTTAGGCCTTTTCCTTACTTTTTTATTGGGTTGTTTGTTTTTCTGACATTGAGTTGTATGAGCTGCTTGTATGTTTTGGAAATTAATTCTTTGTCACTTGTTTCATTTGCTATTATTTTCTCCAGTTCTGAGGGTTGTCTTTTCACCTTGCTTATCACTTCCTTTTTAAAGCAAAAGCTTTAAAGTTTAATCAGGTCCCACTTGTTTACTTTTGTTTTTATTTCCATTACTCTAGGAGGTGGGTCATAGAGGATCTTGCTTTGATTTATGTCATCAAGTGTTCTGCCTGTGTTTTCCTCTAAGAGTTTTATAGTTTCTGGTCTTTAGGTGTTTAATCCATTTTGAGTTTTTAGGTCTTTAATCCATTTTGAGTTTATCTTTGTATATGGAATTAGGAAGTGTTCTAATTTCATTCTTTTACTTGTAGCTGTCCAGCTTTCCCAGCACCATTTATTGAAGAGGCTGTCTTTGCCCCATTGTATATTCTTGCCTCCTTTGTCAAAAGTAAGGTACCCATAGGTGCGTGGGTTTATTTCTGGGCTTTCTATCTTGTTCCATTGGTCTATATTTCTGTTTTTGTGCCAGTACCATACTGTCTTGATGATTGCAGCTTTGTAGTATAATCTGAAGTCAGGAAGGTTGATTCTTCCAGCTCCCTTCTTCTTAAGACTGCTTTGGCTACTCAGGGTCTTTTCAGTTTCCATATGAATTGTGAAATTTTTTGTTTTAGTTCTGAGAAAAATGTCATTGATAATTTGATAGGGACTGCATTGAATCTGCAGATTGCATTTGGTAGTATAGTCATTTTCACAATATTGATTCTTCCTACCCAGGAACACGGAATATCATTCCATCTGTTTATGTCATCTTTGATTTCTTTCATTAATGTCATAATTTTCTTTGTATAGTTATTTTGTTTCCTTAGGTAAGTTTATTCCTAAATATTTAACTCTCTTTGTTGCAATGGTGAATGGGATTGATTCCTTAATTTCTCTTTCTGATTTTTCATTGTTAGTATATAGAAATGCAAGTGATTTCTGTGTATTGATTTTGTATCCTGCAACTTTGCTAAATTCACTGATTAGCTCTAGTAATTTTCTGATACTATCTTTAGGGTTTTCTATATACAGTATCATGTCATCTGCAAACAGTGAGAGCTTGACTTCTTCTTTTCCAATCTGGATTCCTTTTATTTTTTTTTTCTTCTCTGATTACTGAAGCTAGGACTTCCAGAACTATGTTGAATAATAGTGGTGAAAGGCACCCTTTTCTTGTTCCTGATCTTAGGGGATGCTTTCAGTTTTTCACCATTGAGAATAATGTTTGCTGTAGGCTTATCATATATGGCCTTTACTATGTTGAGGTAGGTTCCTTCTATGCCCATTTTTGAAGAGTTTTAATCATAAATGGTTGCTGAATTTTGAAAAGGCTTTTTTCTGCATCTATTGAGATTATTATATGGTTTTTACCTTTCAATTTGTTAATATGGTGTATCACATTGATTTGCATATATTGAAGAATCCTTGCATCCCTGGAATAAACACAACTTGATCATGGTGTGTGAGCTTTTTGATGTGTTGCTTAATTCTGTTTGCTAACATTTTGTTGAGGATTTTTGCATCTATTTTAATCAGTGATATTGGCCTGTAGTTTTCTTCTCTTGTGTTGTTCTTGTCTGGTCTTGATATCAGGATGATGGTGGCCTCATAGAATGAGTTTGGAAGTGTTCCTTCCTCTGCAATTTTCTGAAAGAGTTTTAGAAGGATAGGCACTAGCTCTTCTCTAAATTTTTGTTAGAATTCTCCTGTGAAGCTATCTGGTCCTGGGCTTTTGTTTTTTAGATTTTTGATCACAGCTTCAATTCAGTGCTTATAACTCAGTTGTTCATAATTTCTATTTCTTCCTGGTTCAGTCTTGGAAGATTGAACTTTTCTAAGGATTTGTCCATTTCTTCCAGGTTGTCCATTTTATTGCCATATAGTTGTTCATAATAATCCTTGGACAAAGTAATTTAGATCAACACTTGTAAAACATTGCAACACCATTCAGTTTTTTAAAGTTTATTTATTTTTAATTAAAGGATAATTGCATTACAATATTATGTTGGTTTCTGCTGTACATTAGCATGAATCAGCCATGGACATACAAATGTGTCTTCCCTCTTGAACCTTTCTCCTGCCTTCCATTCTAAGTTGTCACAGAGCACTGGGTTTGAGCTCCCTGCATCATACAGCAAGTTTTCACTGGTTATCTTTTACATATGGTAAAGCATATGTTTCAATGATACTCTCTCAGTTCGTCCCACTCTCCCCTTCCTCCACTGTGTCCATAAGTCTGTTCTTTATGTCTGTGTCTCCATTCAGTTCACTTCAGTCCTTCAGTCATTTCTGACTCTTTCAACCCTATGGACTGCAGAATGCCAGGCTTCCCTGTCCATCACCAACTCCTGGAGCTTGCTCAAACTCATCTCCATCGAGTCAGTGATACCATCCAAGCATCTCATCCTCTGTCATCCCCTTCTCCTCCTGCCTTCAATCTTTCCCAGCATCAGGGTTTTTTCTAATGAATCAGTTCTTTGCATCAGATGCCTGAAGTATTGGTGCTCCAGCATCAGTCCTTCCAGTGAATATTCAGGACTGATTTCCTCTAGGATTGACTGGTTTGATTTCCTTGCAATCCAAGGGACTCTCAAGGGTCGTCTCCAACACCACAGTTCAAAAGCATCACTTCTTCAGCACTCAGCTTTCTTTATGGTCCAACTCTCAAATCCATACATGACTACTGGAAAAACCATAGTTTGACTAGGTGGACCTTTGTTGGTAAAGTTAATATCTCTACTTTTTAATATGCTGTCTAGTTTTGTCATAGGGTTTCTTCCAAGGAGCAAGTGTCTTTTAATTTCATGGCTGCAGTCACCATCTGCAGTGATTTTGGAGCCCAAGAAAAGAAATTCTCACTGTTTCCATTGTGTCCCCATTTGTCTGCCATGATCTTCATTTTTTGAATGTTGAGTTTTAAGCCAACTTTTTCATTCTCCTCTTTCACCTTCATCAGGAGGTTCTTTAGTTCCTCTTCGCGTTCTGCCATAAAGATGGTGTCATCTGCATATCTGAGGTTATTGATATTTCTCCCGGCAATCTTGATTCCAGCTTGTGCTTCATCCAGCCTGGCATTTCGCATGATGTACTCTGCATATAAGCAGGGTAACAATATACAGGCTTGAACATACTCCTTTCCCAATTTGGAACCAATCTGTTTTCCATGTCTGGTTATAACTGTTGCTTCTTGACCTGCATACAAATTTCTCAGGAGGCAGGTAAGGTGGTCTGATATTCCCATCTCTTGAAGAATTTTCCACAGTTTGTTGTGATCCACACAAAGACTTTAGGGTAGTCAATGAAGCAGAAGTAAATGTTTTTCTGGAATTCTCTTGCTTTTTCAATGATCCAAAAGATGTTGTCAGTATGGTCTCTGCTTCCTCTGCCTTTTCTAAATCCAGCTTGAATATCTGGAATTTCTCAGTTCAGTTCGGTTCAGTTCAGTCTCTCAGTCGTGTCCGACTCTCTGCGACCCCATGTACCACAGCATGCCAGGCCTCCCTGTCCATCATCAACTCCCGGAGTTCACGTCCATCAAGTCAGTGATGCCATCCAGCCATCTCATCCTCTGTCATCCCCTTCTCCTCCTGCCCCCAATCCCTCCCACCATCAGTCTTTTCCAATGAGTCAACTCTTCACATGAGGTGGACAAAGTACTGGAGTTTCAGCTTTAGCATCATTCCTTCCAAAGAAATCCCAGGGTTGATCTCCTTCAGAATGGACTGGTTGGATCTCCTTGCAGTCCAAGGGACTCTCAAGAGTCTTCTCCAACACCACAGTTCAAAAGCATCAATTCTTTGGCGCTCAGCCTTCTTCACAGTCCAAATCTCACATCCATACATGACCACTGGAAAAACCATAGCCTTGGCTAGACGGACCTTAGTCGGCAAAGTAATGTCTCTGCTTTTGAATATGCTATCTAGGTTGGTCATAACTTTCCTTCCAAGAAGTAAGTGTCTTTTAATTTTATGGCTGCAGTCACCATCTGCAGTGATTTTGGAGCCCAAAAAAATAAAGTCTGACACTGTTTCCATTATTTCCCTATCTATTTCCCATGAAGTGATGGGACCAGATGCCATGATCTTCATTTTCTGAATGTTGAGCTTTAAGCCAACTTTTTCACTCTCCTCTTTCACTTTCATCAAGAGGCTTTTTAGTTCCTCTTCACTTTCTGCCATAAGGGTGGTGTCATCTGCATATCTGAGGTTATTGATATTTCTCCCGGAAATCTTGATTCCAGCTTGTGTTTCTTCCAGTCCAGCATTTCTCATGATGTACTCTGCATAGAAGTTAAATAAGCAGGTGACAATATACAGCCTTGACGTACTCCTTTTCCTATTTGGAACCAGTCTGTTGTTCCATGTCCAGTTCTAACTGTTGCTTCCTGACCTGCATACAGATTTCTCAAGAGGCAGGTTAGGTGGTCTGGTATTCCCATCTCTTTCAGAATTTTCCACAGTTTATTGTGATCCACACAGTCAAAAGCTTTGACATAGTCAATAAAGCAGAAATAGATGTTTTTCTGGAACTCTCTTGCTTTTTCCATGATCCAGTGGATGTTGGCAATTTGATCTCTGGTTCCTCTGCCTTTTCTAAAACCAGCTTGAATATCAGGAAGTTCACAGTTCATGTACTGTTGAAGCCTGGCTTGGAGAATTTTGAGCATTACTTTACTAGCATGTGAGATGAGCACAATTGTGCGGTAGTTTGAGCATTCTTTGGCATTGCCTTTCTTTGGAATTGGAATGAAAACTGACCTTTTCCAGTCCTATGGCCACTGCTGAGTTTTCCAAATTTGCTGGCATATCGAGTGCAGCCCTTTCACAGCATCATCTTTCAGGATTTGAAATAGTTCCTCTGGAATTCCATCACCTCCACTAGCTTTGTTCGTAGTGATGCTTTCTGAGGCCCACTTGACTTCACATTCCAGGATGTTTGGCTCTAGATGAGTGATCACACCATCATGATTATCCGGGTCATGAAGATCTTTTTTGTACAGTTCTTCTGTGTATTCTTGCCACCCCTTCTTAATACCTTCTGCTTCTGTTAGGTCCAGACAATTTCTATCCTTTATCGAGCCCATCTTTGCATGAAATGTTCCCTTGGTATCTCTAATTTTCTTGAAGAGATCTCTAGTCTTTCCCATTCTGTTGTTTTACTCTATTTCTTTGCATTGATCGCTGAAGAAGGCTTTCTTATCTCTTCTTGCTATTCTTTGGAACTCTGCATTCAGATGCTTACATCTTTCCTTTTCTCCTTTGCTTTTCGCTTTTCCTCTTTTCACAGCTTATGTAAGGCCTCTCCGGACAGCCATTTTGCTTTTTTGCATTTCTTTTCTCAGTTCATGTACTGTTAAAGCCTAGCTTGGAGAATTTTGAGCATTACTTTTTTAGCATGTGAGATGAGTGCAATTTTGTGGTAGTTTGAACATTCTTTGGCATTGCCCTTCTTTGGGATTGCAATGAAAGCTGACCTTTTCCAGTCCTGTGGGCACTGCTGAGTTTTCCAAATTTGCTGGCATATTGAGTACAGCACTTTAGGATTTGCTGGCATACTGAGTAGCATCATATTTTACGATATGAAATTCTCAACTGGAATTCCATCACCTCCACTTGCTTTGTTCGTAGTGATGTTTCCTAAAGCCCACTTGACTTTGCACTCCAGGATGTCTGGCTCTAGGTGAGTGATCACACCATCGTGGTTATCTGGGTCTTTAAGATCCTGTATAGTTCTTCTATGTATTCTTGCCATCTCTTCTTATTATCTTCTGCTTCTGTTAGGTCCATACTATTTCTGTCATTTATTGTGCCCATCTTTGCATGAAATGTTCCCTTGGTATCTCTAATTTTCTTGAAGAGATCTCTAGTCTTTCCCATTCTAGAAAGGAGGAGGCAATCATCTCCACTGCTTCCCTGCAAATAGGTTCATCAATACCATCTTTCTTGACTCCATATATATATATATGTGTGTGTGTGTGTGTGTGTGTGTGTGTTAATATGTGATATTTGTTTTTCTCTTTATGACTTACTTCACCCTGTATAACAAGCTCTAAGTTCATTCATCTCACTAGAACTGACTCAAATTCATTCCTTTTTATGTAAAACATGTATAATATATATTTTATATATGTACTGCAGCTTCTTTATCCATTCATCTTGCAATGGATATCTAGGTTGCTTCCAAGTCCTAGCTATTATAAATAGTGCTGCAGTGAACATTGGTGTGTGTGTGTCATTTTCAATTATGATTTTCTCAGGATATATGCCCAGTAGTGGAATTATTAGTCATATGTTAGTTTTATTCCAAATTTTTTAAGGAATCTTCATACTGTCCTCCATAGTAGCTGTATCAATTTGCATTCCCACCAACAGTTCAAGAGGTTTTCCTTTTCTTCACAGCCTCTCCAGCATTTATTGTTTGTAGATTTTTTGATGATGGCCGTTCTGACTGGTGTATTTCTCTAATAATGAGTGATGTTGAGCATTTTTTCATGAGTTTGCTAGCCATCTGTATATCTTCTTTGGAGAAATGTCTGAACAACAACAATAATGTTTTCCAAAACCCTGTACTAAGTACCAACTGGGAAGTTTTCTCAGTCTAGTTGTTTATTGCCAGAATTGGATTACAATTTTTCTCTTATGGTCAAGCCTCAAGAGGCTTAAAACAGAAGCCTCTTATGTTTTATTAAAGAATAAGAACTCATCCCAGTTGTATGAAAAGAACCTGACAACATAGCTTTCAAGACCTTAAAGCAGAGTTTGATGAACTTACCTGCCCCTTGGGCATCACAGTGATCAGATTCCCTTTTACCATTTGTCTGTGAAAAGGAAGGGAATGCCCTTGGGGTACTCACCCAACAAGAGGGGACCACCATCAGCTTTTAGGGTATAAATGTCAGCAGCTGAACCAATGGCACACAGATATCCTCCTTGCCTTGAGTGCCATTATGGGTACTATCTTTTGGTTAAGACCTCTGAGAAAATCACTGTGGGATCCCCATTAACCATTTTTGCATCTCATTCAGTAAAAGTTCTCTAGAATTCTCATCACACTCAACATTTCTCAGTCAGCTGCCTCACCTCATATGAAGTCCTATTGTTAACCCTCTTTACATAACTACTTTATGTTCTAATATTCTTAACCCTGATACTCTCCTCCCTCTATCTGATGTCCCTCATGATTGTTTAATGCTGACGGATCACTTTCTGATTCCCCATGATGATGTTTAGATATTTCTTTGGGTAACACTGCCTTCTCATGGTTCACCAATGGTTCGTATTTGAAAAGTGACAAAGGTAAATATCGTGCTGGGTATACAGGAACTCCCACGGACAGAGGAGTCTGGTGGGCTACATTCCACAGGGTTGCAAAGAGTTGCACATGACTTAGCGACTACACAACAGATCCTCTGGCAACTCCTTTTGATGTTGTAAACACAGCATCTTTACTATAGCTGCTGCTATTCAACTGGCTGAGGTACATGCTCTTACACAGGCTTTACTTTAGCCAAGGACAAAGCTGCCAATGTATATACTGATAGTAGACATGCTTTCTGCATGGTTCATGATTTTGGAATATTGTGAAAGCAGTATGGTTTCTTTTCTTCTAATGGAAATAAAATTTTAAATGGTCCCCATCTTCAGGAAGTATTAGATGCAATACATTAGCCTGCCACTTTCACAATTATTAAGATTCTGGGGCATTCTAAACTTGACATATTGGAAGCTAAGGGAAATCACTTTGCTGACATTTTGGCAAGGAATGCTGCCCTTAAAGGGACCAGCAGTAGTCAAAGCTCTGTCACAGGCCAAAGGAAATTGATAGTCACTCAGCCATGTCTGACTCTTTTCAACCCTATGGGCTGGCGTCCACCAGGCTCCTTTGTCCATGGAATTCTCCAGGCAAGAATACTGGAATGGGTTTCTGTTTCCTTCTGCAGGGGATCCTCCCAACCCAGGAATTGAACCCAGGCCTCCTGCATTGCAGGTGGAGTCTTTACCATCTGAGCCACCGGGGAAGCCCTATTTCCCCAAATGATAACAGAAAAACTAACTAGAGGGACTTCCCAGGTGGTCCAGTGGTTAAGAATCCACCTTGCAATGCAGGGGACTCGGGCTTGATCCCTGGTCAGGGAACTAAGCTTCCATATGCCTCAGAGCCCACACACCACAACTAGAGACTTGACATGCTGCAACTACTGAAGCCTGCAGAATCTGGAGCCCATGGAACACAACTACTGAGCGTGAACACCACCACTAGAGAGTCTATATGCAACAGTGAAAGATCCCACATGTCCCAGCAAAGATCCTATATGCTACAGCTAAGACCCAAGACAGTCAAATAAATATTGAAAAAGACTGGTTAGAGAAGCTCAACAATGGGCCCAAGGAAGGAAAAGCAAGATTGGAAATTGAACAAATGTTGACCTGATCAAATTTTCTCAGTTGAAGTCAAATAATAACTCAGTCCTAACCAGAGATTCTAAAATCCCCAATGTTCACCCCTGTACACGCATTAAGCCATTGGTCTACTGACAGCATGATGTCACTCAGGAGTCAGTGTTGATGAGGGGAAATGGACAAGGCCACAGAAAATACCTACCTCGCTTGCCCCACTTATATAAAGTACAACCCAGGGAAACATGTTTATACTGCTCCAGGACATTTTAATTGGCCCAATGGACAATACAAGTTCTGGCAGATGGATTCCATTCAACTTCCTTCATCTCATGAATATGAATATAAATGTGTTTTAGTCATGGCCCGTGTGTTTTCACATTGGACCGAGGTCTTCTCTTGGAGACAGGCTACGGCCTCTTCTGTGGCTAAAGTCCTTCAGGAAAATTTCTGTTTACCTGGGGAACTCCTCTCAAATTGCATAATGATTGAGGAGTAAAACCTAATTTTCTGGTTAAGTACTTTAACAAACTGTGCTATTTGGCAGGTTTTACAACACTTCCACTGTGCTTATCATCCTCAGTTATCTGGCTTAGTTGGATGCATTATTAAAATTCAGTCAGCAAAAATTCATAGAGGCCTTCCCAATACCCTTGCTAAAAGCATTAACACTGGTCCTTCTAAATGTCAACATCACTCTTCTTATAATCTATAAACTCTCATCCTTTGAAATAGTCATAGGATGCCCAATGCAATTGGATCATGCTTCTTTTGACTGACAGATGATGAAAGGAGAGATACTTCAATACTGCAAATACCTAATTGCTTCTATTAAAAAAATAACCATTTTCTGGTGACATGAAATTGTTAGTCATTCAATGGTGTTTGACTCATTGCAACCCCATGGACTGTAGCTTCTGTCCATGGAATTCTCCAGGCAAGAATACTGGAGTGGGTAGCCAACCTCTCTCCAGGGCATCTTCCTGACCCAGGGATCAAACCTGGGTCTCCTGCATTGCAGGCAGATTCTTTACCATCTGAGCAACCCAGGAAACCCATCCTTTGATAGAGAAGTTTTTTCACAGTGAGCTCTTTGGAAATGAAGGCCTTAAGCTTCATATTATACTTTGCAACCTAGATATTTCATATTGCAAAAGTCCCCTCAAGAAGAACTCTACTTAACTTCACTGGAAAGACTCCAATCAGGTACTACTAACCAACCCTTGTGCTGCCAAACTCCAAAGAATAGACTCTTGGATTCATGTGATATACCTTTAAAAAGTGCCAAACTCTGACTGAATCTACACATTGTCTGGTGACCTAAAAGTATAGATTTCCTCAAACTGAAGTAGATGACATCTGATGAGACTACTTTTCTAAAATATCTGGACCAGGCCTGTTGGAAGTTTGTTGCCCAACCTCTGATGATACATAACACTTCATATGATCTTCAATATCTGTGATCTTGATAACAGATAATGGGCTTTAGGTAAAACCTTCTTGAGACTTCTCTCTCCTACCCCTCCTTGTTATTTGAATGTGACCTTAATAGGTCTCCAAAATGTGCCATTTCCCTCCAATTTGAGACACTATACCCAGCAAAGGTCCTTCTTGATGTTGAGACGAAAAGTCGCTGAAACTAAAAATCCTAATTCTTGACCAGTTCTGCTTTCAAAGAAAGGTCTTGCTTCAAAGGGGGAAATACAAAACAAAAAAATCAATCAACAGAAACCTCATTTAAATAGGATTGGGAGACCAGAAGGGGGAGCCCTCATACCTTGCAATGACAGCAGAGCCCAGGTGGGATGAAGAGATGGTTTTTCTGGTGAAGACTCAGCCAACAACCCCAGAACTCTTGGCTTATGATAACCCTTCCAGCTTCCTTTTTCACTCTATAAAAGTGTTCTCCTTCCTTTGCTGTGCAAGAGACTTGCATGTGGCTTGCCATGGTTGCAGACCCTGAATTGTAATTCTTTGCTGAACCCAAATAGACCCATCTTTGCTGGAGAAATAAAAAATGGCAGTCTATTTATTTCAGGTCAACAAACCTCACATTTGTTGTTGAAGCTCCAGCCCCTAGCCTGGTGTCTGGCTGAGAAAAAGCATGTGAGAAATGTTGGACTGAATTCCGAATCAGGATGTGAAGATAGTCTTCTGTGGTCTGCGTTGCTGAAGACTGAGGCATGTGGTAGAAGCTGGGTTTGAAATGGAAGTTCTGAGGTCTGTTCTCACCCTCCTGAGATTTGGGTCCTCAGGACCTTCAGGTCCTCCTTGACCACCTACCTGACATGTCCTCACACGGTGAAGGAAGAGAGGGATCTGTTTTCTTCCTCTTCTTCTACAGGCACTATTCCCATCCAGGGGCTCCTCCCTCATGATCTCATCTAAACCTGCTACCTTCTGAAGGCTCCAGCTCTAAACCACAACATCACATTGTGGGTCAAGGCTTCAACACATAAATTTGGCAGAGACATAAACTTTCAGTAAATCATACCTCTTGCCTCTCCAGTCATCCTCATAATTCAGCTCATTTTCCTTCTGTATGCAGGAGTTTCTGAGGGAGAAGTTTCTGCACAGAGTGGTGCTGGGCAGTGGAGAAGAGCAAAAGTGAGAATGGAGCCTGTCCTGGGTCAGGGAGGGGCAGAACTGGCCCACGGTTGTGCAAGAAGCAAGTGAATTGGAAGCCCAAGGTTTTGGCTCCAGTGCAAGTAATCACAGAGGTTGGGCCCTCTTTTTGAGCCAGTTCTGTACTTTACATATTATAATTCATCTAACAGTACAGTGCTATTGCTTCAGTTTTACAGATGATCAAAACAAGGCTTAGAGATGCCAAGTCAACCTCCAAGGCCACACCATACAGCTAGAAATGGTGGAGACAGCAGAGCCTGGCTCCTGGCTTTTCTGAATATCGTCCTTGCTCCCAGCATCAGAACCATCAGGTGAGAGGAGATGACCCACAGTGACTCACAAGTTAGGGGCAGCTTACATTTCAGTGTGAGTTTTTGTCAGTCTTGGAGTCTCTGGGTTACTCTTGGTTCCATTAGAAGAAGAGGGTGAGGGAGGAGAGACCCCAGCGAAGTGGGAGAGTGGACCAACCTGCTTACTTATCTTGGGGCTCAGCCGCACAACCCAGAACTGAGGCAGTTCTCACAGCTGTACACTTCTTGGCTGGGCTGCTTCTTTGATTTCTTGTTTGGTCAGTGCTATTTACCACCAGACCTCAGACAGCAAAGGGGCTGTTTTCCCCACTGTGTGCCCTGTGGGCCTTTCTCAGTGGCACTCAGGATTCTTGTGGGTCTTCCCTGCCCCCTTCTTTCTCACCCCTCCTACCTCTGCTGAAGAATGTTTGCAGCTTTTGGGTCCCCAGCACTGAGTTTGGAGACTCTGGGCAAGAAGATTGCTGAGGCCCCTTTCCAGCTCTGCACTCTGTGCTCAGTATTGTCACTCTCGCTGGCCTCAGTATAGGGAGAATGATGGACTGGCCACCCCTGCCCTGCCCAGAGCTTCATCTGCGAGCCTTGGGCTTCTTTTATACTTAGCTGAGAACTACTATACTGGCATCGACTATTTCCTATGCTTAATGCTTTACCTAGATGTCCTACTTCCTCCTGACTTTTCTACCTATTTTCCCCTTGCTACTTACTTTTTAAATTTAAATTTTAAGTGTATTTTAAATTTAATGCATTAAATACAGTTATGATGACCTGTTCTTGAACTTCATTTAGACAGCATCGCCATTCTCTCAGCTCTGTGTTTGTAGGACCGATTCATATTTGTTTAAATACATTTTATGTATTTATTTATTTTTGCCTGCACTGGGTCTTTGTTGCTATGCTGGGTCTTCTCTGGTTGCTGCAAGTGGAGCTACTCTTAGCCACAGTGTGTGGCCTTCTCATGAAGGTGGCTTCTCTTATTGTGGAGCACCGGCTCTGTGGCCCCCAGGTTCAGAGTTTGGCTTCAAGGCTCTAAGGCACAGACTCAATAACTGCGGTTCACCAGCTTAGCTGCTCTTCTGCATGTGAGAGTTTTCTGGACTAAGGATGGAACCTGTGTCTCTTGCATTGGCAGGTGAATTCTTCACTGTTGAGCCATCGGGGAATCCTGCATATATTTATGTTGTTGGTGTAGTAAGTTGGTATCATTTTTTGACGCTCATGATATGCTACAATTATTTACTCATCCCACTGTTGATGAACATTTGGATGGTTTCCAGCTTTTGGCTTTTGAGACTAAAGTTGTAAGAGCATTTTAGCGTATGACTTTTGGTAGTGATAAGTACTTATTTCCCTTGGGCTTATGTCCATTCTACCTGAGTTTTAAACCTACATCATGAAGGCCTTTTCTCTATGTCCAACTTCATTAACAATTAAGAAAAAGTAACTGTCTTTTGAATGTATTATATGAGTTGTCACTTGGGCTGTGGCTCTTATTAAGTTCTACAAAGCTACTAGCCATTTGGGAAAAATAAATAAAATTAGATTACTACTCAATGCCAAAGCAAAATAAATCCAGATAGACTAAATTTTTGCAACTACTTTTATTGTTAAGTAAAGCACAAATACAGGAAACCAACAAATGACATAACACATTTTACGAATTGCCACCCTATAACCACCATCCGGGCAAAAAATCAGTCATCTAATGGCCCCTTCCTTGTGCCCACCTCAGTCACACTGGTCTCAACCAGCAAAGCAACCTCCAACTGATTTCATAACAGTTTCATCTGCGTTTCTCTATAGCTTTATCACTCAAAGAACATCCCCAGACATTATGATTTAGTCTCATCCTTCCTTCATTTTACAATTCACAATCTGTTAAAGATGCTGGGTGTTTGACTTGTAGTTTCTCCTAGTTTGCACATCGCTGTTTGCAAACTTGTGGTGCTGTTTAACCTGCTTCTCTGTCCTCAGAACTTTGGGTTACCTGGTTGAGAGGCTTGGTCAGATCCAGGTTTGTTCCCTTTGGCAGTAGATGGTGGTATATTAGAGGAACCTCATGTCTAATTTGTCTTTTGTGATATTAGCAGCTATTGATGCTCAATGTCCGAATCCATTAAGTCATTACTTCATTGGGAGTTACAAATGTGATATTCTAAAACAATCATTTCTTTTTTTATTAGTTGGAATACTTTTTATAAAGAGGCATTTCTACTTCTATACATATTTGTATAAATCATACAAGAGAGATAAATTTTTCTCTTTAATTCACTACTTTTCAAGATAATATTCTGTGCTATATAATTCTCCAAGTGTAACCAAATAATTTTTTGGTATCATTATGAAATTGTGATTTTTAAGCTTATAGGATACATTTTAACCCTTTGCAGTTATTGTCAATATTGAAGTTCAGATTGTCCCATCTTAAAAAATAATTGTCCCATCTTTGACTGGTGGTAGCCCTTTCAAGCTGACCTTCAAGTACCTTAGTCATGACCCTTGTAATTCTTCTAGATTCTTGGCTTTCTAGCATTACATGTTCTAGGCTTGTCTTGTGTATTTCTTGTTCTGGACCTGGAATCAACCATTTGTCCAAGTCTCTTTGGTTTCTTTAACAAGGAAATGGTATTTTAAAACCATGATCTGTTCTGGAGGGTGAGGAATACTCAATGCCACTTGGTTGGTTATTATTTATAAACCTTTTCAGTGGACAGAATGGAAACATTAGACACTTCATACATTCATACTTACAAATTAAATGCAGCTTCAAAGATTTTTAAAACTGTATCTCTTCTATAATACATCTTTACCTCATTTCTTAAGCCCTGAGAATCCTGGATCTCAAGAAAAGAGGAAATAGTGGAATTAGCATGATTTAGTATTATGTTTGTTTTTCCCTATATCACATATGCAACAGTTTCAACAAAGGTAATACTAATACTGCCATCAATTTTATAATTACTGAAAACAGATTAACATTTTTTCTGTTCATTCTCTCTTCATTTAAAATACGTTTGTACTATATTTGCATGATTGAACCATATAGACACTACAAACTATTTTCTCAGTCTTTCAACCTTTATTTAGTATTAGTTCTACAAATAACTCTGTATTTAATGTCCACTTATATTTTTTATATCAGGTTTCTCCTGTCATTTTCTTTGTCTAAAGCCCATTCTCTAGCAGATACATACAAAAGGAACAATTTTCTTTGAGCTCTTGCATGATAACAACCTTTTGTCTATACCCTTTGGTCACAATGCATATCAATTTTGTTGGTGATAAAATCATTAATCATTAATTATAAAATCATTAATTCCCTTGAGTATTTTAATGTCAATTTCTTTTGGTATCAGTTCAGTTCCATCGCTCAGTTGTGTCCAACTCTGCAACCCCGTGAGTCGCAGCACGCCAGGCCTCCCTGTCCATCACCAACTCCCGGAGTTCACTCAAACTCACGTCCATCGAGTCGATGATGCCATCCAGCCATCTCATCCTCTGTTGTCCCCTTCTCCTCCTGCCCCCAATCCCTCCCAGCATCAAGGTCTTTTCCAATGAGTCAACTCTTCACATGAGGTATGAGTGCTGCCAAGTTTGATGATAACCTAATTTCTTTCTTGTCAAGTCACTTATTCTTTTTGTGAACACTCTCAACTGATTTCTTTTTCTTTTTCTCTCAAATCCAATAATTTTACTAGTTTATATCTCAGTATCACTCATTCTAGGTTGGTATATCTAGACTTATGGTGTACTCTTTCAAATATAGGTTCAAATCTTTTTTTGTCTCTTTCTTGAAAGTTTTTTAAATTCTAGCTTTCAAAATTTGTTCTGGTACTTTGCTTTATTTTTCTTTATAATGTATTTGCATTATACATATTGTAGATTTTCTTTATTATGTTAAATCTTTAAAATTATCTTGAATAATTTTCATTTCTTTATTGATTTAAAATTGTTTTCTTCCTTTTCATCTTCTATTTGTATTAAGACATTTTTTGATATGGTTTTTTATTTTTTTATTCCTTCTAGTTTAGTTTTCGATTGTGATATCAATTTTTCTGTTATTCTAATTCTTTCCTAAACAAAAACTCCAATGTTTTTCTATTTTTGATTTCTGTTGTTTTTTCACATCTTATGTTATTTTCTAAATGTATTTTAGCTATTTTTGAACTCATGGGTGATTTGTGCCATTGGCATGTCTTTATAGCTTATTTCCATTATTTGTAGAGATTTTATTTCACCCTTAGTCTCTCTTTTTTCTTATAATAGCATTGTATGAACTGAAAACTTCCAGATGTACAAGTTATGTTTAGAAAAGGCAGAGGAACCATCGATCAAATTGCCAACATTTGTTGGATCATGGAGGAAGCAAGAGAATTTCAGAAAAACATCTACTTCTGCCTCATTGACTATGCTAAAGCCTTTTATTATGTGGATCACAACAAACTGTGGAAAATTATTAGGAGATGGGAATACCAGGCCACTTTACCTGTCTCCTGAGAAACCTGTATACAGGTCAAGAAACAACAGTTAGAATCTTAAACATGAAACAACTGACTGATTCATAATTGGGAAAGTTGTATGACAAAGCTGTATAATGTCACCCTGTTTATTCAACTTATGTGTAGAATACATCATGCTAAATGTTGGGTTGGAGGAATCATAAGCTGGAATCAAGACTGCTGGGAGAAATATCAACAACCTTTGATATGCAGAAGATCCCACTGTAATGGCAGAAAGTGAAGAGGAACTAAAGAGCCTTTTCATAAGGGTGAAAGAGGAGAGTGAAAAAGCTGGCTTAAAACTCAACATTCAAAAAACTAAGATCATGGCATCCAATCCCATCACTTCATAGCAAATAGAAGGAGAAAAATTGGAATCAGTGATAGATTTTATTTCCTTAGGTTCTAAAGTTAGTGCTGAAGAATTGGTTCTTTTGAATTGTGCTGGAGAAGACTCCTGAGAGTCTGCTGGACTGCAAGGAGATCAAATCAGTCAATCCTGAAGGAAATCAATGCTGAATAGTCATTGGAATGACTGATGCTGTAACTGAAGCTCAAATACATTGGCCATCTGATGTGAAGAATTGACTCATTGGAAAAGACCTTGATGCTGGGAAAGATTGAAAGCAAACGGAGAATAGGGGAGCAGAGAATGAGATGGTTGGATAGCATTACCAACTGAATAGATGTGAATTTGAGCAAACTCCAGGAGACAGTGAAGGTCAGAGAAGCCTGGCCTGCTGCAGTCCATGAGGTCACAAAGAGTTGGATCTGACATAGCAACTGAGCAACAAAAATAAATCCAAGGAGAACCCTGTGGGGCCTTTCTGGGACAGAAAACTCCAGCCCCGTCTTGTGCCATGCCTCATGTTTGCAGAAAAACTTTAGCCTCCTAAGCTTTCCCTGAGTTCCAAAGAACAGATTTAATAGAGGAAGTGAGAAAATGCAGAAACAAAGGAAAAGAGTCAAGCAAGACAAAATAATAATAGTTTGGCCATTAAAGCGTCTTTAGTTCTTTTTCTCTGGGGCCAAAGATGATATTCTAAGCCATGTCCTTAAGGTACTTTGCAGATACTGAAACCCCCATCTGGTGGAGGAAGTTAACTGCATGCTACCACAAGCACATAGGCTCCAGACCAATTTGAACCATGAGGCTAATGATGTTCGTTCCTGATTACCTCACCACCAACCAATCAGAAAAATGTCTATCCCTGTTTTTTCAGAGCTCAGTCACTATTGGATTGGGCAAAATGCCTTCTAATTTCATCTGCTGTTCTCAAATTGGCTTGCTAAATTTTCCAATAAATATCTATTGACAATTTTGTTGTTCTCCTGTTTTCAGGTTGTCAGATATCTTCTTGTTTTGCTTTGCTTCCCCCAAACAGACTCCAATAGCGTGCTGGTGTTGTGACTCTCTATTTTGTCCTCACCCCACTGGTACTTTGGATTTATATGGATATGTGCAGGCATATGTGCTAAGTTGCTTCAGTGCTGTCCAATTCTGTGTAATGCTATGGACCATAGACCACCAGGCTCCTCTGTCCACGGGATTCTCCAGGTAAGAATACTGGAGTGGGTTGTCATGCCCTTCTCCAGGGGATCTTCCCAACCCAGGAATCAAACCCTCATCTCTTAGTTTCCTGAAAAGTGGCAGGCTAGTTCTTTACCGCTGCACCACCTGGGAAGCCCTCATAGAGATAGCTTGTCACTTAATATTGTTATAAACACTGTTGATGAGATTTTGCCATCTAGTTTCTCTGGTTGTTTTTAGGACTGAATACAATAAAAACTCTACCACCAAGACCAACTTTCTAGAATCCTCAACTAAGGCTTTACATCCAAAAAAGGGGGAGGATGGTAAAAGTATTAGTTAAGAATACAGATGAATTATTTCATCTGCTCTAAGTGCAGAATGTCTTTCTAAACATAGTATTAACTAAACATTATGGAAACCAAAGTGAAAAACATATGTATTTGACTACATTAAAAAAATTTGTGTACAAAACCCAGCATAAGCAAAATAAAAGACAAAACATAAACATGAGTACAATTCATGACAAAAGAGTAGTATTCTTAACATATGCTATCTTATAAATTAATTTTTAAAATTCATAAAAAGCTGTCAATTCATAAGAAGTAAGATGGACAAGAAATTGCAAAAAAATAAATTAAGATGACAATCATTTTAAGAGTATGAGATTTGTAAAGTTTTAAATAAAATAATTGACATAACTTTCCTGGAGGAAAGTTTGGTAATATATATGTAAAACCCTTTAAAAAATACATTCCCTCCTACCCAGCAATAATGCTTTTAGGAATTTATTCTGAGGAAATAATTACTCAAATATTGCAAAGATGTGTAAAGGAGGTTCATGAAAGTGTTGTTTTTATATGAGTTGTTTTTATTAGTGTTTTTTATAATGTTGAAAAAATCTAAATGCGATTCATTCACTGAGGGATTTTTAAAACAATCATTGTTAAATGAATAATGGGATACCTCTCAGTCATTGCAAATGTTGTGTTTGTTGCTGCAAACACAACATGGACTGTACCCTGCCAGACTCTGCTATCCGTGGAATTCTCCAGGCAAGAATACTGGAGTGCGTTGCCATTCCCTTCTCCAGGGGATCTTCCCGACCGAGGGATCAAATCTGGGTCTCCCACATTGCAGGCAGATTCTTTACCATCTAAGCCACAAATGGGGAAGCCCTACAAATGATAATGTAGCGCTAAGTTTATTAACACAGAAAGCAGTCAATATTTATCGAGTGACAAGCCAAAAGCTTTAAAACAGCCATCATAATGTGGTAAGTAGGATGACTGCCTCAAACCTCAATGTGTAAAAATTTCTTCCCTCATAATCAATCACCATTTTTGGAAAGGTTAAACACAATTTTCCATGTCTACTACAGTCTGTTAAAAATGTATTCAGAAGGATAGTCAGCTCCTGTTTACAGGAGAAAATTTAGAGAGGGCCAGGCCACTTTTGGGCTTTCCAGGTGGTCCTAGTGATAAAGAACCCACCTGCCAGTGCAGAAGACATGAGATGTGGGTTCAATTCCTGTGTTGAAGAGCCCCTGGAGGAGGGCATGGCAACCCACTCCAGAACCTTGCCTGGGGAATCCCGTGGACAGAGGAGCCTGGAGGGCTACAGTCCACAGGGTCACAAAAAGTCAGACACAACTGAAGCAACTTAGCATGCACACATGCACATACTCAGGCCTCTTATACTCACTCTTAGGCATCTGTGATGGGCATAACAATGATCTCCCCCCAAATCCACATTCTAATCCCCAGAACGTGTGAATATATTATGTAACATAGTAGAGGAGAATTAAGGTTGCACATGGAGTATATAGAATAAGTTTGCTAATCAATGGACTTTGCAGTAGAGAGATTATCCTAGATTATCTACGTGGGCCAAATACAATCAAAAGGTCCCTTAAATGTGGACGATGGAAGCAGAAGAGCAGCTCAGAGTGAAGTGACATGGAAAGGACTTGGCTCAACAATGATCCTGGAGAAGGAAATGGCAATCCACTCCAGTAATCTTGCCTGCGAAATCCCATGGACAGAGGAGCCTGGTGGGCAGAGTCAGACACGACTGAGGGAGGGGCAGAGCTTTTGATGGCAGAGCGAGCGCTGTGGCTGAGGACTCCCGGCTCCCTGGCCTCTCTCACCAGATAGGAGCGTGGAAAACTAGAGTCTAAAATATGCCTAAGGGCTTTCCTGGAGAAGGAAATGGCAGCCCACTCCAGTATTCTTGCCTGGAAAATCCCATGGACAGCGGAGCCTCGTAGGTACTGTCCATGGGGTCGCACAGAGCGGACATGACTGAGCTACTTCACTTCACTTCCTGGCGGCTCAGTGGTAAAGGATCGCCCCCTGCCAAAGAAGGGGACACGAGTTCCACCCCTGGTCTGGGAAGACCGCACGTGGCAGAGCAGCTGAGCCCATGCATCACAGCCACTGGGCCGGGGCTCTCGAGCCCAGGAGCCACAGTACTGAAGTGTGTGGGCCCCAGAGCCCGTGCTCCGAAACAAGAGGAGCCACCGCGGTGAGAAGCCCATGCCCCCGCCCCTGCTCGCCACAGCTAGAGAAAAGCCCACGCAGCAGGAAGACCCTGCACAACCATAAATAAAATCACACACACACACACAAAAAAATCCTTTGAAGATAGAGGAAGGGGCCATAAGTAAAGGAATGCAGACAGCTTCTAGAAGCTGGAAAATCAAGGAAACATACTGCCCCTAGAGTCTCCAAAAGGAACACAGTCCTGCCAACATTTTGACTTTAGCCTAGCAAGACCTGTGCCAGACTTCTGATTTTCAGAACACTAAGACCAAAAAACTATATTCTGTTAAGCCAATAGAGTGTGGATCACAATAAACTGTGGAAAATTCTGAAAGAGATGGGAATACCAGATCACCTGACCTGCCTCTTGAGAAACCTGTATGCAGGTCAGGAAGCAGCAGTTAGAACTGGACATGGAACAACAGATTGGTTCCAAGAGGAAAAGGAGTGCATCACGGCTGTATATTGTCACCCTGCCTATTTAACTTATATGCAGAGTACATCATGAGAAACGCTGGGCTGGCAAGAAGCACAAGCTGGAATCAAGATTGCCGGGAGAAATATCAATAACCTCAGATATGCAGATGACACCACCCTTATGGCAGAAAGTGAAGAGGAACTAAAAAGCCTCTTGATGAAAGTGAAAGAGGAGAGTGAAAAAGTTGGCTTAAAGCTCAACATTCAGAAAACGAAGAGCATGACATCTGGTCCCATCACTTCATGGGAAATAGATGGGGAAACAGTGGAAACAGTGTCAGACTTTATTTTTTTGGGTTCCAAAATCACTGCAGATGGTGATTGCAGCCATAAAATTAAAAGATTCTTACTCCTTGGGAGGAAAGCTATGACAAACCTAGACAGCATATTCAAAAGCAGAAATATTACTTTGCCAACAAAGGTCTGTCTAGTCAAGGCTATGGTTTTTCCAGTGGTCATGTGTGGATGTGAGAGTTGAACTATAAAGAAAGCTGAGCGCTGAAGAATTTATACTTTTGAATTGTGGTGTTGAAGAAGACTACTGAGAGTCTCTTGGACTGCAAGCAGATCCAACCAGTCCATTCTAAAGGAAATCACTCCTGGGTGTTCATTGGAAGGACTGATGCTGAAGCTGAAACTCCAATACTTTAGCCACCTGATGCAAAGAATTGACTCATTGGAAAAGACTCTGATGCTGGGAGGGATTGGGGGCAGGAGGAGAAGGGGACGACAGAGGATGAGATGGCTGGATCACCGACTCGATGGACGTGAGTTTGGGTAAACTCTGGGAGTTGGTGATGGACAGGGAGGCCTGGGGTGCTGCCATTCATAGGGTCACAAAGAGTTGGACACGACTGAGTGACTGAACTGAACTGAAGCCAATAGATTTGCATTTAATTTGTTATAGCAGAAATAGAAAATTGCTATTTTATAGATTTACCATCATTTGAATTTTCAAACCTAGTCTCAGTTCAGAAACAACATCCCTTTGCATTATTAGACTCAAGACTAATAAAAGGATCCTACCCCATTTCTCACCATCAACAGGGCTGACAAAGATAATCTCATCAATCCTGTTGATCTCCATCACCACTCCCATCTATCTACATTGATAAAAAGAGAAAAGAGTCAAGGAATGGTTCCCCAATTGCTTCTTTCCTAAATTCTGCATCCAGAGATCTGTCTTATGGTGTGGTATCTGATGTCCCTCAGATTGGTGACTCAGTTTATTTCCTTGTTTTGGCCACACTGTGTTTGTGATCTCAGCTACCTGACCAGGAATTGAACCTGGACATGGACCACGGCAGTGAAAGCACTGAATCCTAACCATGGACCACCAAGGAACTCCCGGTGACTCAGTTCAAACTGAAGCAGAAAGAATCCTATTTTAACATCCTGCTACACAACCAAATACATAGTAATTGCTAAATAAATACATGCAGCCCTTGAGACCAGCCTATATATTAAATTTGATGTTAGAACAAAATTTCTTGTACAAAGTCCTTGCTGGGTGAACATTTTTCACAAGTTCATCTTGTCAAGTCCCCATCAAGCTTCTGCTCTTAGCTAGCTTGGAATTTGATCTCTTCCTAGCAAGCTTTCCTATCCTGCATGCATACATCAAAGTATGATGTGTTCCCTTTAATAATCTGTTTTAAGATATTTTGTGCAGACAGTGGTTGCCAAAGGCTTTGCTGAGATTATCTCTGGTTTGTAAAACTTGCCCCACATCCAAACTAGCAAAGTGATGAAGACAGAACTCTCAGCTCCTGCCAGGTTTCTATGGGGGATGCTTACAGTTTATTGGCATTAAGGTAGAATTTAGAGTTGTCAATGGTATGCATTGTTAATAATAATGCAATAATAAATTCTTATTAATGATGTTATTAGCATCAATATCATCAGCCTGATAGTTAAGTGTACATCCATTAATAGAAATAGTGTTGTCTATATCCATCCTAATGTGATCAACTAAATGAGTTCTATCCTCTGGGACTAATTATTCTTTTAAGCTGAGAAATGAAGGTGATTGTTAATTTGGTACCAAGAGATTCATCACTTTCAGGACTCCTTCAGGGATTGCTTCTGCTCCATCTGAAAGTTTTATCTCTTTGAATTAAAATTATACAGACTCAGGTTTTGAACAAACAGTACAACAGAAAAGTATCTTCCCAAGTGTTGGGATGGGAAATGGAGGTTGGAGGATCTGGTTTTCATGTGTGGCTCAGGTCCCACAGCACATGTGGCCTGGCCTTCTGGGGACAGGGAATGTTGGTGGGGCCTAGGGACTTAGCATAATAAGTCCTCCCTAACCAGTGCCACATGGGTCCTCCCTGGAGTGTTTAATAGGAAACTTAAAAAAAAATAAATGCTTAATTTTCTGTAATAATGCAAACAGTCAACAGGGAATTTGCAGTGGAAGAATCATGCTTTCTCAAAGAGCAGGCTAATCAGAAAAACTCAACAGGGTAAAACCCTGTGTCTTGCTGGCAGCCAACTCACTCAACGTGGATTATATATATATATAATATATATATTATATATAATATATATACACACATATATACATATATGCATATATATGTTTATATGCATACATACATATATGTGTGTGTCTGTATACACACATAGACACATCTGCTATTTATTTAGAAAAAGTTTTAAACTTACAGAGAAGTTACAAAAATAGTAAAAAGAGAATCCCTTTCAGTCAGGTTCTCCTAATGCTAACCATAGTAGTTATCAAAAGCAGGGAGTTAACTAAACTACAGGCTTTACTTACATTTCACAAGCTTCTTCACTAACGTCCAAACAGTATCTCGTATTGCATTTTTTGGTGTTCTGTCCAATCAAGAATACCATGATTTTTTTTTTAATTTTTGTATAGCCAATTAACAACGTTGTAATTATTTCTGGTGAATAGTGAATGGACTCAGCCATATATATACGTGTATCCATTCTCCCCCAAATCGTTCTCCCATCCAGGCTGTCACATAATACTGAGCAGACGTCTATGTGCTATACAGTAAGTCCTTGTTTGTTATCCATTTTGAATACAGCAATGTGCATGTCCATCCCAAACTCCTTAGCTATCCCTTCCTCCTGGCAACCATAAGTTTATTCTCTAAGTCTGTGAATGGCTCTCAGATTGGTTTGATTTTTTTTGGTGGGGGGGGTTTTACTCATTGTTAAATGAGGATTTGCATTCTGGTCAAGTGTCACAGAAAGGATGTTGTGTCCTTCCCAAAACATTGTATTAGGGGATACCTGATGTCAGTCTGTCTTGTTACTGATGATGTTAAACTTGATTAGCAAAGACAGGTTTTGAGTTAAGAGGTGGTGGGAGGAACATGTGTTACAAAAAGCGGAATGTTCCAGCCTGGGCAAGTGTCCAGCCATTGCTTTGGGAAGTAAGTCTGTCCACTCACTGCCCCCAGGGGAGCTCAAACCTAAAGTGAGTGTCTATCCCTCAGGCTTGGGCTGTGAAAAACAACCATCCCTTCTTCAGGTGTTAAAAATTCAGGCTGGCTTGATGGAAGGCACTGACTTTGGCTTTGTCAATCCTATCCTCTAGGTTACTATTTCTCAAACACTGTTTCTCATGTTTGACCATGATCTATAATAATAGCAACAGTAATAAGAATGAAAATAAAATAAATAGTAGTTACTGAGCTAGGCATGGTACTAGATGTTTTACATTTAATTTTTTTATTCAGTCTTTATGATAACCTTGAAGTAGTTACTTTTTTTTTTTTTTTAAAGAAATTGAGACTCAGTGAGATCAAGAAAATGACCCAGAGTCACGAAATCCCTAAGATGCAGGGCCGGGACTCAAGGCCATGCCTCTGGGCCCTTGACTTTTATCCTTCACCACTTAACCATGCTGCTTCCAACCAGCCAAAGGGCCACAGGAGTAATATATGTCAAGAAAGGACCCAGCCCACTCATGTACACACACCTCCTCACACACTCTCCTTTACTTACACAGTCACACACACAGATACTCATACTTACAGTTAACATAACTGAAATAGAAGGTATACAGAATCTGCCTCTACCAGGTGTGATGCCTGAATTTCATCTTGTCTTCCATTTCATTTTTCAAAATGTTGGACATTAATGGTTCTCTGAAGGACGGGGAATCCCTGCCTGCAACCCACTAGCCTGAGAGATGCTCGCACTGTACTTTCTTCTAGGGGTCGACCCTGGGGCCAGATATCAGGGGGACCCAGAAGGTAAGGACTATGTGGATTGGCTGTGTCACAGATATTTCTGGGAAACTCTGCAATTATGAGAGTGGAATATGGGGTAAACTTTTTGAGTTTCCTCTTGTATATTTTGAAGATTTTGATTCAGTAACTTATCATTCTTTTTAAAATATTAATTATATATTTTGGCTGCTCTGCATCTTTGTTGCTGTGTGCAGGCTTTCTCTAGTTGCAGGTTCAGCAGTTGCAGCGCATGGGCTTAATTGCCTCGAGGCATGTGGAATCTTCCTAGACCCGTGTCCTCTGCATTGGCAGGTGGATTCTTAACCACTGGTCCACCAGGAAGGCCCCATGATTCCTTTTGCTTAATAAGAATTATGTGCTTTGATGGAAAGTCACAAGAAAATCGTCAAAGATACTTTTAAAATATGTTTTGAAGAAAAGTCCAACCCCTTGTAGCCAAAATCTTTACAGCTAATTTCTTCTTTTCTAGGAAATGACCAACAAAATGAAAGTTTCTAAGCCCTTTATAAGGTCTAGGCATTAAAGACTAAAGAGGTCTGGAGCTTCCAAACCTTGCACATTCCAGAAAAGGCTTTGCCTGGCTCTTGGGAGGTAACTTATAAGAACTTGGAATAACTTGTCTGATAAAAGAGTCTTTGTTTGCCTGGGGCTTGGGCCACCTCATATAGTCTACAACAATAACTTGAGTTATATTGGGTACCTTGGGCCATGCAGTGTCAACTTGACCTCTGCAAGGGCTGGAGACTAAGGTCAACCATAAAAACTTCCATAAAACTCTGAACATCAAGGCTCAGGTGAGCTTTTCTGGATGATAGTATTTTGTGTTGTCATCACTGGAGAACTAAGCGCTGTTTGCGTGACTCCACCAGGAGAGAACACCTGGAAGCCTGCTCCTGGTCTTTTCAGGGCCCTGTATGTTTTTGGGGGAACCTGGACCCTGTTACTTATTTCACTCTGTATCTTTCCACTGTAATAAACCATAGCAATTAACATAAAAGATTTTCTCAGTTCTGTGAATCCTTCTATTGAAGCTGAGAATTGTCTTGGGAATCCCCAACAACATGCTGTTAATTGGGAATTTAAACGGAAAGCAGCCAGAGGGGTGTGACTGTGGCTGCTATCTAGTTTTGCTCTGACTTCATGGAGACTAGTCCCAACCCTGCAGTGTTAGTGCTTTTTGGTCTGAGTGGCCCCCATACATGCAGAGGCCATATTGCCAGCCCAACTGAACACACACTTGGGTATAAAATACAAGGGGGAGGATGTGAGCAGCGAGGGGGTGGTCTGCTGCTGAAGGCAGCAAATCTGTGGCAAGACTGCCTTTGAGGATGTTGTGACTGATGGACTCTGACCCTGAGAAAGCTGCTGAAGGAGAAGCAGCAACATAGGTATGAGGGTGGAGAAAGACTCCTGTCTGTCTTTGGTGGACCAGGAAAAACAAAGTCAACCCTTGCTTTATTCAGAACCCTGTTAATCAGTTCCCTCATTTAATTGGAAATGTGACTTTCTCATATCCCTTTTGGGGTGAGGTGGGAGGAGCTAAATTACAGAGAAATGAGCAAACTCAGAGATTTGGAAACTATAGCCTGGGGGGGGCCTGGCTTCTGTTGGAGAGGTCCAAGTTCAGGGGCCTTATTCTAATAAAAATGAATGATTTGTGAGTGACTCAGTGGTTGTTGCCAGACTATGAGCAGATCAGTGTGTTTCAGGAAGAGTTCAACCCCATTTCTGTTTTATCTTCACATAACAGAAACTTGAATTGAATATAGAACCCTAAGCTCCTTCTTTAAGATTTGTCTGAATTGTCTGGGCTCCCAAGCCATGTCAGAGAGACCAGAATCCTGTTCTCTCCAGGTTGGCGGCTGAGATCTGGCCTGCATGCACAGGTAGGCATTGAGGCCACTGAGATATTGAAGTTCACTCAGCTCAGCCTCCCTGATTGGGAGGACAAGTGGCCTGGAAGAAGCTCCACTCATACCCTGCAGTCCAATCCACTTACCCTCATGGTTTGTGCTTTCCTTGAGGCTGGTAGCTTTCAATACTATTTATATTCTGCCTACCCCAGTCTATCTGTCTAGCCAGGAGATCTACATGAGTCTATTGGGATATCTAATAAGCACCTCACATAGGTCAAATTGATCTGCTAATTTCTGTCCATCCCAGCCCAAACTTGCTATCTTCCCAGTTTAAATAAAAATATCCCCACACTTCCAGCTGCTCGAGACAAAATCCAAGGGGTCGTTCTGGATGCCTCTCACACTCACATCAGCAGATTCCATCAGCTCTGCTTTCTACTTCTCAGCACTTCCCCTGCTCCCATCCTGGTCCCAACGACCATCTTCTGTCTGGATTTCTCTGTAGCCTCCCAGCTTCTCTCCTTGCATCTGCTGGCCCCTACTTGTCTGTTGTCAACATGGCAATTAGAGACCATGTCTCCTTCAAGTGTTTAAATGAAGGGAAGGGCGTTATACATGGATTGTCAGACTCTGTATTTAATTCGGATAAATAATGTTTTTTAAATATAAGGACATATATTTTTTTTAAATACATGAATTCTTTGTATTCAAAACTCTTTTCATGTGCTATATCTATATAGAAGATGTGAAAAAGAGTGACATATTCCTCTGTATGCCAAGTTTCCGTGTCTTTCCCCACTAATATTTCTATTAATGCTATGTATGTTTAATTTTGTATAGTATATACTATATGTTGTCATACATACATATCGTGGAATTAATACTATATAATATAAATATAATATTACCATAAGCGTGTACATTGTATTCTTGGTGTTACATAATACATATTATGTTTAATTGTGCATATATTTATCATCTCCATGGATATTCTTTACCAATAGTAATTTTAAATTTTACGTGGGACATTAACTCCTTAATCAATCAGTTCAATTCTCATCAGCATGTATATCACAGTCAGTATCATCCCTTAACAAGCAAGTTTGGGGAAACAGCAGCCTCTTGGTTAATGCCACTTTCATGGCCCTGGGCCTGTTAATAGCAAGAGATTCTAGCTTGACTCTATATTTGGCATCTGATTCTTTCTTCAGACCCATCTTGCCTAAAAACTTTATGCATTCCCCTAAATAAGACACCTTGACGAACATATGACTAACCTGCTGGTGGACCCATAGAGCTGTGATGTCATGCATGTGGCATACTTAATTGTTGAGTAGCCTGTGATTCTTCTCACGGCTGATGAAGGCCTTGACACTTAAGCTCAGGTAGCTGAGCTATAATTGAATGTTATTTATTAACATCATCAACTGTAAAGTGTTATTTAGTTCATGCTTGGCAGACATGATAATTTTAATATGTAAAAATTTATCCCACACGTACACGTGTAGATGTATATGCATACACATGAAATAAACTCAGTGATCACTTAAATAAAGATAGTTTAATTCCTCCTGTTCCTTTTCCTCCTTAAATATGTCTTACAGCATTTTTACAAACACCCTAAAAAAATCATCAACCCCCTGAAGCTCATTTATAAATGAGCTACAACAGATTTATTTGAAATTTGCTTATAAGATAATAAATTTAAAACTTTTTTTCCAAATTTTTTTCTTTAAAACATCCTATTTCTCAATTAAAGACAATTTCAAAATTTACATTTTAGAAAGAATTCTGGTTTAAAGGGCTGATTTTTCTAATTCTATTATGTAAGTTTTTTCCTCCTTTTCATCCCCAATTTTTTTACATCATTCTTCAATTGTTAATATGGTGTATCACACTGATTGATCTGCATATATACACTTTGCACCCCTGGTGTAAACCTCATTTGATTGTAGTGTATGATCCTTTTAATGTATTATTGGATTCTATTTGCTAGTTTTCCATCAAGGATTTTTGCATTTATGTTCTTAAGTGATACTGGACTGTAATTTTCTTTTTTGTGTAATATTATGTCTGGTTTTGACATCAGAGTGATGGTGGCCTCATAGAATGAGTTTGAGGATATTCCTCCCTCTGCAATTTTTGAAAGAGTTTGAGAAGGATAAATGTTAACTCTTATCTAAATGCTTGATAGAATTCACCTGTGAAGCCATCTGGCCCTGGGCTTTTGTTTGTTGGAAGATTTTTTATTACAGTTTCAATTTCAGTGCTTGTGAATGGTTGTTCATATTTTCTATTGCTTCCTGGTTCAGACTTGGAAGGTTGTACTTTTCTAAACATTTGTCCATTTCTTTGAGGCTCACCATGCTGAGCCCTAAACCTAAGCAACTAACAAAACACATTTTTTGTTTGTTTTGCCAGAATACTATGAGCAACAGCTTAAAGCACAAAAGTGAGATGATGGATGTCCTTATAGAAGACAGAAAGGCAGAAGGCACACGTAGACACATGTTGAAGAGAAAGAGATTGAACTGATGCAGCCACAAGCCAAAAAACACCAAGGACATTCATCATTGGATTTAAGGCCCACCATAATCCATGAAGATTTCACTTCACCTTTATCATATCTGCAAAGACTCTTATCCCAAATAAGGTCATATTCTGAGGTTCTGGGTGGATACAGCTTTTGAGGGAGCATCAATCAATGTACTACAGTGCTGGTTAAGACCTCCAATACCACTAGCAAAAAAATTTTTATTTTAAAAAATTCGTTCAGTGTATTCTGAGAAGGCAGCTGAGTGTCAAAATTAATAAAAGGGAACTATATTAGAGTTGGGAGGCCAGAATGGGAAGCTTCACACACATACCACTCCATGTCAATACAAATCTCAATAGGAAGACACTTGCTTTGCATCTCTGGCTGGAAATGACCCTACTTTACCCACTGCCAGAATGAGGAAGAAAGATGTTTTTCTCCTTGTTTGGCAACAGCACAACCAACAAGACATTGTCACAACTCAGCCAATGAAAAGTCACTATACTTCAGTGGACTTATCGTAACAGCCCATCCCAACATCTTTTTTTCTACAAAAGGTTTCCTCTCATTTTATAAGACTTGCATGTGGTTCCCCATAATTGCAGTTCTTTGCTGCCCCCCAATAAACTCATTTTTGCTGGTAAAATAATTGTTTGTTTTATTGTTTTAAGGTAACATCAGTCAAGGAGAGAGCACCTGAGTTACTAGATGGGCTCACTTGGAGGACCCTGGCACTATCCTATCATTCTCCTCTTTCTTCTCTTTCTCACCTCAGTCCATCTTTTCATGATGATTTTCTTCTCCATTTTGATCTATGCTTATTTCTCCCTGTATCTTAGGCCGCTTCTCCCCCAAATCTCTATGATCCTAATATCCCACAAGAGGGATCTGATATTTCTAGTGGTTTGTATGCAGGTTTATTCTGGAAGAATGTTGGCCTCTCATTCTGAGAGTCCTCCATCCTTTATTTGAGGTGATTTGTGAATGAAGAGCCACAGTTGCCAGCACATGAACTGCTGTGTGAATAGTGAAATCCTTTCGCATACCCCTGCTGCTATCTGAGGAGGAAGGAATTGGGGATCTAGAATGGAGGGGGATGGTTCCGTGTAATTCTTCCTAGGCTAAACTCTATGAATCAGTCAGGGGTTGTGAATATTTTCATTATTTATATGAGGAAGCTAAATTCTGAGTGTAACAAACCAGTCATCCAGGCAAAATCTCAGATTTTTACTGAGCATTTATGCAAGAGAATATGACTTAGCTCAGGATCCTAACCATCAATTAAGACAGAAGTGGGTATGAGTTGAGTAAGTATTTCTCCATCTAGAAAAGAAAGCCAGTCAGTCACCTCCACTAACTTGTGAAGCAAGGTCCCAAAAGAATGAGGATTATGTTGTTGTTGTTGTTCAGTCACTCAGTCATGTCTGATTTTTGCAACCCCATGGACTGCAGCATGCCAGGCTTCCCTGTCCTTCACTATCTTACAGAGTTTGCTCAAACTCAAGTCCATTGAGTCAGTGATACCATCCAGTCATTTCATCCTCTCTCTCCCCCTTCTCCTCCTGGTCTCAATCTTTCCCAGCATCAGGGTCTTTTCCAATTAGTTGGCTCTTCCCATCAGGTGGCCAAAGTATCAGAGCTTCAACTTCAGCATCAGTCCTTCCAATGAATACTTAGAGTTGATTTTCTTTAGGATTGACTGGTTTGATCTCCTTGCTGTCCAAGGGACTCTCAAGAGTCTTCTCCAGCACCACAGTTCAAAAGCATTAATTATTTGGCACTCAGCCTTCTTTATGGGCCAAACCTCACGTGTGTACATGACTACTGGAAAAAACCATAGCTTTGAGTATGCAGACCTTTGTCAGCAAAGTGATGTCTTTGGTTTTTAATACGTGTCTAGGTTTGTCATGTCTTTTCTTCCAAGGAGCAAGAGTCTTTTAATTTCATGGCTGCAGTCACTGTTTGCAGTGATTTTGGAGCCCATGAAAATTAAGTCTGTCACTGTTTTCATTTTTTTCCCCACCTATTTGCCATGAAGTGATGGGACTGGATGCCATGATCTTATTTTTTTGAATGTTGAGGATTATGTATCTAACACCAAACTCCTCATCTCCCACCAAACCTGCTCCTTCTGCCATCTTGCCCTTCTCAGTCAATGACAACCCTATTCTTCCACTAGTGAAGGCCCCAAACCTTGAGTGTTCCCTGACTCCTTACTCTCATGTTCTACATCCAATCTATAAGCAAATCTTGACTCTACTTGCAAAATGCTTTCAGAACGCTACATTTCTCTCTGGCTCCACCATTCGCACCTTCCAAGTCACTATCATCTCTGGTCTGAACCACTGCAATAGTCTCCTGTCTGGTTCTTTGCTCTTGCTTCACCTCAGAGGGCACTTATAAAAACTTCATCAGACTGCGTTCTTCCTCCACTAGAACGCTAAATGCATGCAGAGTCTGGCCACATATCTGGCATAAACTTATCATGTCTCCAACTTCATTGTTTTGATTCCCCTTCTTTACTCAGCTGCAGCTATTCCTCCAAAGTGTTGGGGTT
This sequence comes from Oryx dammah, assembly GCF_014754425.2. Taxonomy (NCBI): domain Eukaryota; kingdom Metazoa; phylum Chordata; class Mammalia; order Artiodactyla; family Bovidae; genus Oryx; species Oryx dammah. The sequence goes on along the minus strand of NW_024070189.1, from coordinate 67,125,919 downwards.
CATCCCACCTCAGGGTCTTTGAACATGCTATTCTCCCCATCTCAAGTATTTCCCTGATTGAATTCTGAGTGGCTTATTCTTCACATCTTTTGGCTTTTCCCTCAAATATAATTTTTTTCAGGGATATTTTCCATGACCACACTATTAAAAAAGGATACAACATCCCCCTTTTCTGATTTTATTTTCTCCATAGAACTTTCCACTTATAATAAATATCACATATTTTACCAGTTTGTTTATTATCTGTTTCTCTCACTGGAATGTAAGCAGTGACTGTCACAGAATGGGCATTCAGTAGCTGTGTTGCCAAAATCTTGACTCCCTGTCTGCCAATGCCAAATAGAAATACAGAGACAGAGTTTGGGGTAAACAGAAAAGAGTAGCTTTATTATTTTTGCCAAGGAAAAGGGAAACACAGCTGGCTAGCTCCTCAAGAGCTGTGCCCTCCTTGCTCAGGAATAGGGAGAGGTTTTATATCCTCGTAAAGGTCTTGCATTTTCTTGTTTTCTTCTGTAGTCTCAAAATGGCCACAGCTGCCATCAGGCAACTCAGCAACTGGGTCTAGTGACCCTGCAGTTATTGGCCCATGAACTTCTTTTTGAAATGCAGAATACTACAAGAGTGTAGGGGGCAAAGAATGCCAGGTGCAGAGTATAATCTATATATCAGTCAGAGAGTGATTAGCTTTGTGAAGGACAAGTTCAGCTACAAGTGTTTGCTAGTAGTAACAACTAAAGAACAACAAAGATTGTTTAACTCCTGCAGGCCTGTTTGACTGGTATGTGCCAAAGGCCATTCACTTCTGTTTTTACTGCAACAGATCTTGCCTAATGTGTGAATGAATGAGATGTAGGTATGGGGAACAAAGGAAGATAGGAAACACTGCACTTATGTTACCTAAAATAGCACCCCACCCTCCCAGAACTCATCTACCCACTTAACTTACTTCCTTTTTCTTCACAGCACCTATCACCTTTGACACTATTTGTTTCTTGAGTGCCTTTTTTATTAAAAAGAGACTCCAATGAGAATAAGAACTTTTCTGTTCTCTGCTGTATCTTGTTTGCAGGCCATCAATACAGATTTGTGGAATAAACAACGACAAACTTGAGGGTGCCCTTGGCTCCAGAATCTCACAAATGAGGATGATGACTTATTTTCCTGACCTAGGTGGTTTACACTTTACACTAAGCAAAATCCTTATGGAGAAATGCCAACTTAGAGAAGCCAATACAGAATCTTCACTACTTGGCCCCCTTCTTGAATATTTAGCACGATTTGGTCCCAAGGATTTTTGTGTTTAGAAAATCCCTTGGAGGTCAAGGCACCTTTTACTGTAAAGTACACTCATATATACCTTATGGAGCTGAGTCTCAAAGTGTGTGTATAGGGAGGAGATGGGGGTAATCCTGGGTGGAAGGGGGACTTTGCCCACTACCTCCTTCAGAGCACCTGCAGACAATTTTAGTTGTTGTCAACTGAAAAAAAAAAAAAGGCACAATGTGAGAGTTAAGTTTTATTTGAGGCAAAAATGAGGACTGCAGTTCAGGAGACGGCACCTCAGATACCTCTGAGAAACTGCTCCACAGAGGCAAAGGAGAAAGATCAGTATATATGTGATTTTAGTAATGGGGGGAGTACCTGCAATCAAGCACATATTTTCCAAAAAGTTTCTACTAGTCTCATGAAGCTTCTGCTAGTCACAAGAAACAGTCATCACCATGAAGGATTTTGGTGCTTTTCTAGATATGAGATGATATGACAATTGGGCTCATAAAATCAGCTCCTGAGAATACCTAACTATCTGAAGAACCTGTCCTGCCAGTTTTTCTCTGAGCACAGAGCGCTTCATTTCTTCTCTCCAGCTTCAACTCCTTCAGGGTGTGTTGAAGGTCAGCAGCTGCAGCAGCACATGACTTAATCCTTGTAGAAGTAGATGGAAAGCACCCATGGCAAGTACCAGTTTGTAGTTGATGTTATCATAACTGGTGGAACAGGGGCTGTGGTTTGCTACTGGCCCCTAGTGGATACAGCCAAGGGATGCTCAAAATCCTAACTCAGTGCTACCAGATTTAGCAAATAAAAATACCTATAGGTAGAATCAGCAAAAAAGGTCTTAATGACCTGGATAACCATGATGGTGTGGTCACTCCCATAGAACCAGGTATCCTGGAGTGTGAAGTCAAGTGAGCCTTAGGAAGCATTTCTATGAACAAAGCTAATGCAGGCGATGGAATTCCAGCTGAGCTATTTCAAATCCTAAAAGATGATTCTGTTAAAGTGCTTCACTCATTGTTGTTGTTCAGTCGCTAAGTTGTGTCTGATTCCTTGTGCCCCCATGGACTGCAGCACACCAGGCCTCCCTGTCCCTTACCATCTCCCAGAGTTCACTAAGTTCATGTCCATTGAATCACTGATGCCATCCAACCATCTGCTGCCCTCTTCTCCTTTTGCCTTGAGTCTTTCCCAGCATCAGGGTCTTTTCCAGTCAGTTGGCTCTTCACATCAGGTAGCCAAAGTATTGGAGATTCAGCTTTAGCATCAGCCCTTCTAATGAATATTCAGGCCTGATTTCCCTTAGGATTGACTGGTTTGATCTCCTAGAGGAGGGAACGGCAAACCACTCCAGTATTCTTGCCACAAACACTCCATGAACAGTATAAAAAGGCTGCACTCAATATGCCAGCAAATTTGGAAAACTCAGTAGTGGCCACAGGAAAAGGTCAGCTTTCATTCCAATCTCAAAGAAGAGCAGTGCCAAAGAATGTTCAAACTACTGCACAACTGTGCTCATTTCACATGCTAGGAAGGTAATGCTCAAAATCCTTCAAGCTAGGCTTCAACAGTACTTGAACCAAGAACTTCAAGATGACAAGCTGGATTTTAAAAAGTCAGAGGAACCAAAAATCAAATTGCCAACATCTGTTGGGTCACAGGAAAAGCAAGAGAATTCCAGAAAAATACCTACTTCTGCTTCACTGACTATGAGAAAGACTTTGATTGTCTGGATTACAACAAACTGGAAAATTCTTAAAGAGATGGAAATACCAGACCACCTTACCTGCCTCCTGAGAAACCTGTATGTTGGTCAAGAAGTAACAGTTAGAACCAGACATGTAATAATGGACTGGTTCAAAACTGGGAAAGGAATATGTCAAGACTGCACATTGTCACCCTGCTTATTTAACTTATATGCAGAGTATATCATGCAAAACATTGGGCTGGATAAATCACAAGCTGGAATCAAGCTTGCAGGAGAAATATCAATAACCTCAGATATGCAGATGACACCACCCTTATGCAGAAAGCAAAGAGGAACTAAAGAGCCACTTGATGAAAGAGGAGAGTGAAAAAGCTGGCTTAAAACTCCAAATTCAAAACACTAAGATCATGGCATTTTGGTTCCATCACTTCATGGCAAACAGATGGTGAAAAAATGGAAACAGTGAGAGACTTAATTTTCTTGGGCTCCAAAATCACTGTGAATGGTGACTGCAGTTATGAAATTAGAAGATGCTTGCTTCGTGGAAGAAAAGCTTGACAAATCTACCATTAAAAAGCAGAGATATCATTTTGCTGATAAAGGTTCACATATTCAAGGCTATGGTTTTTCCAGTAGTCAAGTACAGATGTGAAATTTGGACCATAAAGAAGGCTGGGTGCTGAAGAATTGATGCTTTTGAACTGTGGTGCTAGAGAAGACTCTTGAGAGTCCCTTGGGCAACAAGAAGATCAAACCAGTAATCCTAAAGGAAATCATCCCTGAATACTCATTGGAAGGACTGATGCTGAAGCTGAAACTCCAATACCTTGCCACCTGATGGGAAGAGCCAACTAATTGGAAAAGACCCTGATGCTGGGAAAGATTGAGGGCATGGGGAGAAGAGGGAGACAGAGGATGAAATGGTTGGATGGCATCACTGACTCAGTGGACATGAGCTTGAGCAAACTCTGGGAGATGGTGAAGGACAGGGAAGCCCGGCATGCTGCATGCAGTCCGTAGGGTCACAAAGAATTGGACAGGACTGAGGGGCTGAACAACAACAGCGTCACCAGATGAAATACTTAACTGCTAGATTAATCTTATTGTTTAGTCTTGTCCAACTCTTTGCTGCCCTATGGACTGCAGCATGCCAATCTATTAACCTTGGGGTATATATTTTATCTGAGAGTCGAACTTAACTGAGCACCCTGATTTATATCTGGTGATCCTACCTGCAATACACAGGACAGGCCTCCACGACAAAGAATTAGCCAAACTAAAAAGTCCAAAGTGTAAACTTGAGCAGGTTATCCAGATTACTGGGCCAAGCCTCGGAATTTCTGATTAGGTATTTCTGGGATGGGGCCCCAGAATATGCATTTCTTATCATGTTCCCAAGCGAAGCTGTTGTTGAATTATATTGGAGAACCACCCACCTAGAGAAAAAAAAGGTTTCGTCCCTCCGTGAGTAATAGAGAGGAAAGTGCCCAGGCTAGCAAGTAAAGGAACCGGGCGAGTGGAGGGTGCAAGAGGGGCCGAGTATATTTCACTGCCCTGGCCCCGACATCAGAGGCACTTCCGGGTTTCCCCTAAGCACCGCGGAAGCCCCAAAGTCTCGTAGGTTGCTGGGATCGGGGGCGTGTCCTAAGCGGGGGTGTGTCTTGGGCGGGGAGCGGAAGGCGGGCCGAAGGCGAGTGGAGCGCTCTCTTGCCGGACGTTGCGCTGCCGCGACGGCCGATGCCAGCAACGCCGAGGCGCTCTAGGCTCCGCGCTACGAGTGGTATCTGGCACGAACCACGAGGCTCCAGTCTGTTCATCGCAGGTCGAGGTCGCTCCGCTTGCACCGCCGACTATACCCCTCTTGGATGTGGGAGCGGCGGACCGTAGCGATGTTTTTTCTCAACGGTGCCCCAGGCATTGGGCCTTGCTGCCGCGGGCGGACGGTGAGTAGGTGTGACTGGTACAGCACAATGGACCTCGGGGCTTCGAGTTCAGAGAGCCGTTTGAGGGGGTCCCCCTGCGGGGCAGAAGGCGGGGCCGGCACCGGGGCGGGGTCAACTGGGGCGGAGCGAGCGTGGGGGTGGGAGCCTTTGGGCTAGGCTGGGCTGTGGGAGAAGCGGGGGCCCGCTAACGAAGGATGTGCTAAGGGAGGAATGGCCAGGGCCCTTGCGGGGGATCGGGGGCGGGGCAAGGCCGGGCTGGGGCGGGAAGGACTGCTGTGGGCGGAGCTGGGGCTGGGGCGGGCTGACGCTGGGGGCGGAGCGGGTGGAAATCTGTGGGCGGGGTCGGCGGGATCGGGCGAGCTTAGAGGCCTTGCCCTTTAGGGAGAGAGGGGGTTCTGCGTGGGGATACGCTGTGTGAAGGGCGCTTTTGGCATTTCCACAGTTTCTGCCTGCTTCTGGGATCGCTGAGGTTGCATAGCAGCTTTGTTTTCTTCTCTTCCCCGTTTTTGTTTAGCATTGAGATGAGTATGAGAAGGAGGGCCCCCGTATCTCACAAAGGCCATTCTTGAGCCCTTTTGCACCTGGCTTGACTTTGAGGCATTCGCGTTTATAAAATGTCTTATTAAAAAATGTTTTTTCTAAGTAACTTTAAAAAATGAGAAAAATTTGAAAACTAATACAAAGAATCCCTACATTCGAGTCACCTGGGTTCCCCAAATGTTAACATCTTACTTAAGAGAGCAGTTAGTGAAACCAGGACACCAAAGGTCTACAGGCCTTGTTCAGAATTTTTTGCTCTTCTCAACCATTTCCTTTTTGTGGTATAGGATCCAAGTCAGGATTTAGTTCCATTTACTTGTCCTGTCTCAGTGGAAAATTTAATATTTTAAGCACTAGAGGTCCCCTCACCTCCAAGACCCTTCAGAATGGCCCTAGGAACATCAGATCGCAAATCTAAGAGCCTTTTCTTCCTGGGTGCCAGAGCCAGTTGAGAATGTCCAGCTGAGCCTCTGGGAATGTCCAACTGAGAATGTCTAGCTGAGCCAAGCTTTGCACACCTGTGCCTTGACACATCTGGCCCTTGACTGCTCAGCATCTCCTGGTTTTTCTTTCTCTCAGGTCACCCTCCTGCCCTTAGATCTCTTAGACATCTCTGAAGATGTCCTCCTTTTCCAGCTTCTCTTTCAATGCGGGCTTCCGCCCTGGGTATCACCTGTGGCTTCAGGGATTCTTGTGGCTTTGGGGCTTCCACAAATCCTCAGAAAACTGACTCACTAATGACTTTAGCCCAGGCCGTTTCTCAGACCCAGAGGGACAGTGGCCTTTCAGTACCTTTCTGGGTTATCTCAAAAGCATTTCCATCCCAATATGTGCAAGACACTGCTCCAAATCACCCACATCTCGTGCCGTTCTTGTGCTCCTGGCCTCTGTGAATGGCACCACCCTACCCTAGCCACTAAGCCTTAACTCTGGGAGGCCTCCCTGATCAGCCCTCTCCCTCCCCCTCAGTGATCCAAACTTGTTGGTTTACTTTTTGAATCCTACTTGGACTGGCCCACTTTTTGCCATAAGCCCCACCATCCTGATGATCGCTCTTATCTCCCTACATCTGCTTTGGTGCCCCCACTCAGTTGTTTATACCACAGTTAGAATAAACTTATTAAAATGTAAACCCCACTGTGTCATGCTCTGCCTATAACCTTTTTTGATTTCCCTTTGCTTTACGATAAAGATAAGTCTCTTTAAACAGTGCCTTCAAGACATGGCATAGCTGATCCAGTCTCTTTGTACACCCTCTCCCTTGGGTTCTCTACCCTGTCATAATTGTCTTTGCTTTCCCGCTTATTTGCTGTTTCTTCTGCTTGGGATGCTGTTCTCTGCCTCCTCGGGGAATTTGTACTCTTTTGGAGGGTCTCTTTCCTAGGGGAGGTCTAATTATCCTTTCCTTAGAAAGAAGTTCTGTGACTTTCCTGACTAGATCTAACCAAGTCCTGTTTTGTAGATCTTAATCTCGCCTACCTCTTCTTTTTGGTAGCCTTGTTAGAGTAGTGATTTTATACATGCTTAGGTGTCTAGTAGGCACTTCTGATGTTTGCTAAAGGAGTGAAGAAAAACAACCTCTTTCTGGAAATCATTCCCATTGGGAATTTGCTTAGCCTGCAGAGGCACTGTTTACTCTTGTCCAGTTCCTCTGGTGGTTCTGTCAAGAAGGGCAAGAAGGATGGAAGGGCCATACAGTTGGGGATGGAGGGACTGAGGAGCACAGCCAGAGAAAGAGAGAAATGGCTTTTCCTACCCTTTCTGCCTAGCTAGCCCTTCTGTTCTTGTTTGAGTCCACTGTATCAGTTGGCTCTCCATTGCTAGACATTTCCTATGCAAAGTTTTAGAGTATCTTTAGGAATGCATTTTTGTTAGGGTGAATTAAGTATTGAGTTCCTTAGTACTTTAGTAAAATAGCTGTCTTAAAGCCAAAAGTTAAGATGAAAATGAAACCCTGCTATAGAATTAGGAGAATGCCCTGTAGTATGGCCATTTGTTCTTCAGCAGAAGTTGTTCAGTTCAGAAAGTATTTACTGTGTGCCTGTTACATGCCAGGGGCTGTTTTGGCTTCTAGGATCAGTCAGTTCAGTCACTGAGTCATGTCCGACTCTTTGCGACCCCATGGACTGCAGCACACCAGGCTTCCCTGTCCTTCACCATCTCCCGGAGCTTGCTCAAACTCATGTCCATTGAGTCGGTGATGCCATCCAACCATCTTGTCCTCTATCGTCCCCTTCTCCTGCCTTCAGTCTTTCTCAGCATCAGGGTCTTTTCCAATGAGACAGTTCTTCATATCAGGTGGCCAAATAACTGGAGCTTCAGCTTCAGCATCAGTCCTTCCAGTGAATATTCAAGGTTGATTTCCTCTAGGATTGACTGGTTTGATCTCCTTGCAGTCCAACAGACTCTCAAGAGTCTTCTCCAACACCACAGTTCAAAAACAACCTACTACAGATTTGTTGGAAGTTTGATATAGTTAAAATTGTCCATCCTCCTTTGAGTTTCTGTGTTTTCTAAAAGAAAAGTTTCCCCATGATGTGGTCATTAATATACTTCAAACGTTTTAAAGTTTTCCTTTTTTTTTTTTTTGCAATTGGTGCTTAATACATCTAGGACTTCGCTGTCTAAAAAGTAGCTACAGTCCACATATGACTATGTAAATTAGAATTACTAAAAATTACATAAAATTAAAAATTCAGTGTCTCAGTCACACTAGCCATATATCCGGTGCTTAATCTTCACATATGTCTCATGCCTACTCTATTGGATAGCACTGATACAAAATATTTCTATCGTTGTGGCAAGTTCTATTGGCAGCACTGATGTAGGACAGTAGTTTTCAAGCAAGGGAGATTTTATCTCCAGTCCTTCCCATCAGGGAACACTTGGTGATGTCTAGAAACCGTTTTGTTTTTCACAACCAGTGGGACAGTTGTTCTACTGGTATATAGTAAATGGAGGCCTGGGATGCTGTTAAACATCACACAATATATAGGAAAGCCCCATACAACAAACACAATGCCAATAGTTCTGACTATGGGAAACCCTGTCCCAGAATGTATTTTGTTGTGAGGTGTGAGATGAAGGAGCTTCTTCTTTTCTCCTCCGACTAGCCAGTCAACTACACATAATTTTCTGTGTGTACTTGATCCATTTCCCTCTGGTTGGTAGTGATCTGAAGATTTTTTTCCCTCAAATGATAGAGAAAGTCCTATTGTCTTGTATATGATTTCTTAAAACTGACTTCCATTTTCTTACAGATTCTTAGACTCTGCAAGTAAAGATAACCTGGTGTTCCCAGTATATCATGGCTTCATCTTCAAGGTAGGAGTAATGTTTGATGAAAGGCTTTATGCAAGTACAGTTGACTCTTCAACACATGGGGAGTAGGGCTGCTCACCTCTGTGCATTCACAAATCTGTGTGTAACTTTATAATGGAGCCCTCTGCACTGCTGGCTCCAACTGAGGATCGTGTAGTACTCTAGTACATATTTACTGAAAAAGAATCCATGTATAAGTGAACTCACATAGTTCAGTTCAGTTCAGTCTCTCAGTCTTGTCTGACTCTTTGCGACCCCATGGACTGCAGCACGCCAGGCCTCCTGTCCATCACCAACTCCTGGAACTTGCTCAAATTCATGTCCATCGAGTCAGTGATGCCATCCAACCATCTCATCCTCTGTCATCCCCTTCTCCTCCTGCCTTCAATCTTTCCCAGCATCAGGGTCTTTTCCAGTGAGTCAGTTCTTCGCATCAGGTGCCAAAGTACTGGAGCTTCAGCTTCAGCATCAGTCCTTCCAGTGAATATTCAGGACTGAATTCCTTTAGGATGGATTAGTTTGATCTCTTTGCAGTCCAAGAGACTCTCAAGAGTCTTCTCTTAGTTTACATAGTTCAAACCTGTGTTATTCAAGGCTAACTGTATTTACCCCTTTGCTTTTGAAAGGCCAAGTTTATAACATTTTCAGCTCTCAGTCCTGCCAGCCGCCCTAAGCACTTGTTGTCTATGAAGCACCAAGGAGGGAGAGGAGAAAGGAAGATAGGAGAAAAGGCAAGGCAGACAAGGGAGTGTGAGGGGTGCTATGGATGCAGCTGTGTAGCTCTAGTTCCACACTTGATCTAAAGATGTGATTTGCTTTCCCCATCCTTCAAAACACAAGAGGGTTCTGTGTGGGGCTGCCTCAGTTCCTGCAGGCTTTCTCACTATAGCGGTGTGAACAGCCAGACAGAGAAGGTGTTTGAGGGCCTGTGGGTGCACAACAGCTTGAGTGGTGAGATTAGCCAAGACCATGGCTGGGCAGGTCTGGATCTGCTGCTATAGACCGTGGGTGGCTGGAGGATGCATGAAAAGGGCTGATGCTCTTTGAGAACATATCTTCATTTGAGGTCTGTGGAGAGGCAGAGCTTCAGGTTTCCTCTCCCTTTCTGGCTGGCCCAGAGAGCTTGAAGTGTACCTCATCTCCCCAGAGGTCAGATGTCTTGTGCCCTAGCCTCTAGCATGGGGGCTGGTGGAGCCAATGCCCTGAAAGTGAGGTTGGAGTGAGTCTCTAATGCAACCTAAACTCCAAAACTATAGGGCAGGCCTGCAGAGAAATAGCCTTCATGGTAAAGTCTGTATCCTCCCTCGGGTGTGTGGCTTTTCTCATGCAGTGGCCAGGAAATAGGACATCAGCGTGCCCACCTTCTCAAATCCAGTCTATTCTCATAGCCACAGTGATGTATTGACCACTCACTGTCCTGCTCCATACCCCTTAGGGACTTCCTCTGGTAGCCCAGAAGTCCTCATCAGGACTCTGGAACCCTGTGGAGCCTTGGCCCTGGACCTAGCTACCTCTGCTCTACTCTTCTCCCCTCACTATGGTCTGCAGTGTCACTAACCTCCTTGCTCTTCATAGACGTCAAGTCCCTTCGGCCGCAGGGCCTTGTGCCTGTACCTGCAGTTCTCTCCATCTGGGATACCCTGTGTCCAACTGTCTGCAAGGCTCACTCCTTCACCTTGCCAGTCTGTCTGCCCTGTAAGCCTTCCCTCATCATCTGTCTAAAGTAGCACCCACAGCCCTATTCCTTTGCTGTATTCTCTGTCCCTTATTCAAGATGTCTCTCATAACTACCTGATGCCATCCTGTATAGCTACTTGCTTGTTGATATGTCATTTGTTTCCTTCATTTGGAAACAAGTGCTATGCAGGTCGGGGAGTGGAGTGTGCCCGCTGTAGTCCCTGAGCAGCACTAAATTAAACATCTCTTGTATTTGGTTCCCACATGGACAGGCAGAATTAGAATAGCAGGGGTTTCCATGTTTCCAATCCATTTGCCAGGCAGTATACAGATGTTGAGGGAGCCATCTGAAAATCTGTCTGAATCTGGCTAGGTCTTGAATTTGGGTAGCGAGAGTTCAGGTAGGGATAATGAGAATTTGGGAAGTGAGGAAACTTATATTTGTCAAGTGAGTAAGAACAAGGGAAGAGAGAGGTAAGGCAGAAGCACAAAAGCAGGGCTGCTCAGGTCACTGAGTCAAGAGACATCAGTGGAGGTCAATGACTTCAGCAGCCCAACCTTCCCATCGGCAGTTACTGTTAACCAGGTGATGACAGTGACGTCTGGACTCATCACTAGAGGGAATCCTCTATTCAAAGACTTGAGAAGAAAAAGAAGTATGGAATACCTCTTTAGAATGCCTCCCTTTATTAAAACACAGATTAGAAGAGTAATCTGTGTTTGTCTGGAACATTGACTTATCTGGCACATTGCCTGGTGGTGTTGGAGCTGAGATGCTGTTACAGCAGGAGTGCCCCCCGCCTGAGCAGTGGTTTGGTGGAGTTTTCTGCTGAAGCACTAGCTTTCCTGCATGGCCTCTCTTCATTCTGTTTCTTGTCATTGCAGTGGCCTCTCTGGGAGAAGTACCAGCTCAAAGCTGAAGTCTGTGAAGTTACTTGAGGTTCTGAATGCTCTGGAAGAGGAGGAATCTGGCCACAGTAGGGAGATCTTCATTGCACCGCCCAAAAATGCTGCAGGGGACTTCACTGATGAAGACTCAGGTGATGAAGATGGCCAGCGAGGAACCCATGTGCCTGGTAATGTGCTGCATGCTTTTGTGGTCCCTGAGGACTCTGGCACTGGAGAGGAGGAGGAGGATGACCTGCAGCTGCAGCCAGCCACGAAGAAGCGGAAGGCGGTAGTGGAACCTCAACGTGTTTGGACCAAAAGAGATATCCGCCCGGACTTCAGCAGTTGGACAGCAACAGATCCTCATATGGAAGATCTCAAAAGCCAGGAACTGAGTCCTGTAGGTCTTTTTGAACTGTTTTTTGATGAAGGAACGATTAATTTTATTGTTAATGAAACCAATCGTTATGCTAGACAGAAAAATGTCAACCTGGGTCTCACAGCCCAGGAATTGAAGTGTGTCTTGGGCATTTTGATTTTAAGTGGGTATATCTCTTATCCAAGGAGAAGGATGTTTTGGGAAACATCTCCTGACTCACATCACCATCTTGTGGCTGATGCAATTCGAAGGGACAGATTTGAACTGATCTTCTCATACCTGCATTTTGCAGATAACAATGAGCTTGATGAAAGTGATAGGTTTGCCAAGGTCAGGCCTCTCATCGTACGCATGAACTACAATTTCCGGAAACATGCACCCTTGGAAGAGTTCTATAGCTTCGGCGAATCCATGTGTGAATACTTTGGATACCGGGGGTCTAAGCAGCTGCCTGCGGGGAAGCCTGTGCGGCTGGGCTACAAGATCTGGTGTGGGACGACCAGCAGGGGCTATCTGGTGTGGTTTGAGCCCTCCCAGGGCACACTGTTCACTAAGCCAGACAGGGGCCTGGACCTGGGAGGCAGTATGGTAGTGAAATTTGTGGACGCACTTCAGACGCGTGGCTGTCTGCCATACCACATATTTTTTGACAAGGTTTTTACAAGTGTCAAATTGATGTCCATTTTAAGGAAGAAAGGAGTGAAGGCCACAGGAACTGTTCGTGAGTACAGAACTGAGCGTTGTCCCCTTAAAGATCCCAAAGAACTGAAAAAAATGAAGAGGGGTTCATTTGATTACAAAGTTGACGAGAGTGAGGAGATCATTGTGTGCCGCTGGCACGATAGCAGTGTGGTCAACATCTGCTCCAATGCTGTGGGCATAGAGCCGGTGGGGCTGACGAGCCATCACTCAGGAGCAGCCAAGATGCAGACCCAGGTTCATCAGCCATCCCTGCTGAGACTGTACCAGGAGAAGGTGGGGGGTGTCGGCCGCATGGACCAGAACATCGCCAAGTACAAGGTGAAGATCCGGGGTATGAAGTGGTACTCGAGTTTCATTGGTTATGTTATTGATGCAGCTCTTAACAATGCTTGGCAGCTGCATAGGATATGCTGCCATGATGCCCAGGTGGACCTCCTGGCCTTCCGAAGATATGTGGCCTGTGTGTACTTAGAGAGCAATGCAGACACATCATCCCAAGGGAGGAGAAGCAGGCGGCTGGAAACTGAGAGCCGCTTCGACATGATTGGGCACTGGATCATCCACCAGGACAAGAGGACCCGGTGTGCCCTGTGCCACTCACAGACCAACACCCGCTGCGAGAAGTGCCAGAAGGGCGTCCATGCCAAGTGCTTCAGGGCATACCACATCCGGTAATGCCTGATGGGCAGAGGGAGCCCTCTGGCTATTTGGTTTCCAGTGAGATGTTTACAGCTAATTACATAGAGCATTTGGGGCACTTATGTGTGGTGTTGACAAAAAGAGACCTCAGTCCTTGATTTGGTTTTGTGTTTTTCCCCATTTTCATTACAGTTACCTTTTAATTATATTCTATTATGCCTACATGTAATATACATTAATATTTATATTAGTAATCATAAATTTTTGTAGAGATATATTTTATACAGCTATTTATTTCAACTTATGGGCCCTTTTTATTCAAATAAAATTCTTCCTTTGGGGTATAGCTGTCTGGTAAGGACAATTGAATGTAACCAAAACCTTAGAGAAACTTATGAACAGTAAAAAGATTTTATAGTATATGCTATCAGTTATACTAATCTGATATAGGCAATATTGTATCAATATGATGAAGGATATCTTAATCATATTTATTTCACTTTTATCTAATGCTAGGAAACTTTCTAGGGATAGATAATCTGCCATTATTTATCCAGCTGACTAGATTTATAGAGTTTGTATTTTCTTGATAAAAAATATTTTCCTAATACATGTATATCCATATGGAATCCATTTTTATAAATAGTGTGAAGGAGGGAATTTTTTCACCCAAAAGGATGGTCAGCATCATTTATTCAAGATTAAATATATTTCCCCAATGATTTAATTTCTGCCTTTAAAAATTCCTGAACTTTGGGGGAAAGTATTGAAACAAAGAAAAAAGTTTATATATGAAAGCCTAGTGGAATATAATCCAGAAGAATATAAGAAGTACATATAAAAATGTGGACTTAATAAAAAACCTAAGAGAGCATGTTGAGTATTTTTATTTGGGAAAGAACTTGCTACAATAGCACAAATAAAAAGAGTATATTAATATATTTGACCATATAAAACTAAAACATCCATTAGCAAAGGAAAACACGAGGAAATTGAGAAGATATGTTTCACATTATTCCATTTGTAGTAGTATCTTCAGTGCAAAAAGATCTTATAAACACATAGGTGGCGAGAATAAAATGTGCACTTATATATAAAAGAACAAATGGAAGATGAACAGTGAAGATACATAAGTGATGGACTGGGAAGCCTGGGGTGGTGCAGTCCATGGGGTTGTAAAGAGTCGGACACAACTGAGCAACTGAACTGAACTGAGATATCCTTTTTGAAACAAATTAATTTGTACATAATTCCTGTTGGTATGGGTATAGAAAGGTGACAGACTCATGCGGTACCTGAGGAAGTATGAATCTGCACAGCCTTTCTGAAGGTGATCTAACAGGTCCATCCAAAATCTTAAAAATTGTTTATACCCATAGAAAAGCAAATGTCTGGTCCCTTGTGATGTAAATAAGAGGGAGAAAAGGGACAGATCCTTCTTTTAGTAGAATCCCAACGAATAAATGGAGAAGGGAGGATGGAAATAAAATACTGCTATTTGGCAAATGTCACAGCAGTCATTCTGCAGGCAATAACTATCCATAGATGCTAACCTTAGGGCCAAGAATTTCCTTACAAGATTTCCAGAGGGAATAAACAGTAACCACTTAGTGGGAAAATCAGGCACACCACCACAATCAAACAAAGTTAATACTACCAGTGTTGAGATATAGATGTCCTGTGCTACCCACCTCATCTCAGGTATGGTAGGTACACTGTGACATTCCTGCCCAGAAGATACAACCTGAATTCTAAATCATGAGAAAACACAAGACAGACCCAAATTGAGGGACATTTCATAAAACAGTTGGCTAATACCTTTTGAAAGTGTTGAGGCTGTAAAAGAAAATGAAAAGGAGGATCTGTCCAAGATTAGATGAGACCAGTGAAGTATAACAAATACAGTGTGTGATACTGGCCAGGTTCCACAAAAAAGGTTTAGTGGGATAACTGATGAAACTTGAATAAGGTCTGAAGTTACACCATTTTATAAATATTCATTTCCTGCCTTTGAAAATTGTACTATGGTTATGCAGGATGTCAACATCTGGGGAAGATAGATAATAGGAGCTAGCTATCTAGTACCACTGGAACTTTTGTAGGTTTGAAATGCTTTCAAAATGGATGTTAAAAAATGTTTATACCTTTGGCACATTTTTAGGAATCTAGCCTGGACACTTAAAAGCATTTGTCTTAAGAAGTTTGTTGATCAAATTTTACTTTTCAGTTTTCGTCTCTTGCATCATGATGATCCTGAGATTTTAGCATTTACTTACCAGGTATTTTTTACCTAACTAATCATCCAACTGAATTAATTGAATGGTTGTGAGAACAGTTTGTAAAGCTTCCAGAAGCTACAGAATGGCCAATTGTGACTTCTATGGTGGCTCAGATGGGAAAGAATCTGCCTGCAATGCAGGAGAACCAGCTTCAATCCCTGGGTCGGGAAGCTCCCCTGGAACAGGGAATGTTTACCCACTCCAGTATTCTTGCCTGGAGAATTCCATGGGCAGAGGAATGTGGCAGGCTATAGTCCCTGGGGTCGCAAAGTCACACACAACTAAGTGACTAACACTTTCTTAAGAGCTAAAGGAAAAATTGCCGCTGAGACTGATGGATAGTCTCAAGTTGTAATTGATGTAGGAACATGTGCAGACTATTCCAGGCCACTGAATGATGCCAGAACTAATACAGTAGAATCTGTGTAGACAATAACCAAGTATCACAACTGGCAGTCAAGGACAGATGGCATTCCTTGTTGGCATACTCCCAAAGGAATTTAGGGTACAAAATGAAACTATGGTTGGTCCCCAATCCCACAAGTAGGGAAGCCCTTGAATAGAGTGTCTGCCTTGTCTACTCTAGCAGAACCATTCATGAATCTTTTAACTGGAAAGGATATGAAAGTTGTCCTGATTATTCTTAATGACATTTCAAAATCCTTCCAGTTGTTAAGAAGCTGGACAAAATTAAAACAAACAAAAAAACAGTATACCAGACTGTGGAAACATGTATAACATTGAAGTTCTTCTAATGAACAATGAAAACGACTTTGTCTTAAGGCTTCATTGATTACCAGACAATTTTGTCTTTATAAAATAACAAATGTAAAACACATAAAATTTACTATCTTCACAGTTGTTAAGTATATATAGTTCAGTAGTGTTAAATATGTTCACATTGTTGTGCAAAAGATCTGTAGAACTGAAACTGTATCAGTTGAACAACTCATTTTCCCTCTTCCCTCAGCCTATAACCCATAAGTCTCCCAGTCTTTGTTGTGGACCTCAGTTTGCATGTTGGGACCTGCCTTCAGCATTCAGTCAGGCAGTGTACAGTTTCACCTCAGCCTTCACTTCCAGCTCTGTTGAGCCTCCTTGTTAACCAGAAGTGAGTGCTTAGAGCTTCTCAGGTATTCCTGAGTAAGCACACATCTCTGGCAGTGTACACAATCCTATGAAAGCACACGGCCTTCAAGAATCCCAGGACTGTGTGAAAGCTTTTCAGAGTCTGCTATAGATATCTCATTGCCCCAGTTTTCTTTTAAAGCCTTTTGGTTAACCAATTTTTGCCCAAATAGTATGTATTGCCTTTGGCAGTCACAATGTTCCAACAGTCGCCTTTGATTGTTTTTTTCAAAATGCCTGTGGGGCCTATTTGTACTGGATGAGTGCTGAGTCAGATCAAATATAGATGGTTCTGCTAGTGGGGATCTTCCAGGGAATCAGCAAACAGGGTACATGATAATTCTCTGGGGATTGGTCTTTGAAGGAGATCCATTCTTGACTTGCCACTCCAGTTATTGCCCTGCTCCTGTTTTTTCCATTTCAGGCTGTTGTTTTTCAAGATTATAGCTAAACAGGAGAGGGAACAATAAGAATAGATGAGTTAAAAGGCCATAAAACTCACAGATTTAGTAAATTTCATCCATTTTTCTCAAGTAAATCCTCACCAGATTGCTGAAAGCCATTGTTTAATTTTCAGAAGTCTGAAAAAGTTGATTGTGGAAAAATGTCCAGTGTTTTCATTGCTTTTATGGGTATGAAATTTATTTTCAGAAGTCCTTACTCTGGCATTTTTACTAACATTAGTTTTGAAAAGTTGTTTTTGCTGCATAAACAAGTTTTTCTTTCTGTACTCTGAAGATACCTGTTCATTGTCTCCTGGCTTGCATTGTTGTTGTTGTTGGTGGTGGTGGTGGTGGTAAGTCTCTTGTAATTCTTATTCTCTTGGTTCTGTACATAATGTGTCTTGTGCTTTAAGGCTATCTCTTTATCACTGATTTTTAGCAATTTTATTATGCTGTTCTTTGTAGTTTTCTTCCTATTTCTTCCTATTGCTTGGGAATATTTGAGCTTCTTGGGTATGTCAGTTCAGTTTTCATCAAATGTTTTGTTTAAATATCTTAATACTCTTCAGAACTGTCCTTGCTGAATGTTAATACTCTTCAGAACTGTTCTTGAATGATAGAAGAACTGTCCTTGTGAAAGGTTGTTGCTGAGCCACAAAAAGGCACCAGGATTCTTGGCCTCCGGAGGAGAAAAATTCAATCTGGGCCAGAGACGAGGCTTGATCACTCAGAGCTTTTGTGTGATAAAGTTTTATTAAAGTATAAAGGAGATAGAGAAAGCTTCTGACATAGACATCAGAAGAGGGCAGAAAGAATACCCCCCTGCTAGTTTTTAGCTGGATGTTATATAGTTACTAGCAGTCTGTTAATGAAAGAAAGGAATGTCTTAAAACTCAGAGAATGGCACCATGCCCCTCATCCATAAGATGTATCTTGGCACCAGATGAGTCATCCCGGGACATAAAATGATTGACTTGAGTCTTGTAGAAAGGCAGATCACCATACAAATATTTTCGTTTACATAGATTAGAGAAACAATGTCTGAGTATAACATACTGGTTTGTCAAGTTGATTCTGAGCCATTAGGCAGAACCAACTTGAAGACAGAGGCTGGGGTAAATGTGTACTACATTAACATAGCTTAAGACAAACATTTTCATAAGAAAAATGCATTGGTTAACTCAAGGTTTGAGAATAGTTAAGTTCAGGGGAACCAGGTGTCATTATACCAACACAGTATTTTAAGAGAAACCTCTTTTTAAATTTATATAGAGAAGGGGAGGGAAAATGTATCACTAGTTTGTTTCCTCCTGCCACTTAAGAGAGAGAAAAAAATGTCTGACACTTGCAGCCTATTTCCTCCATTTGGAGACCCCTGGTCTTCCTGCCTGTTACCCTCTCACTTATTTCTTGAATGATAGAATAACTGCCCTTGTTTCTTAAATGATAAATGAGGGGTATTGGTGTGCAGTGAATCAAAGGGAAAAATAAGTTGTTTTTCCCTGTGTACATGGGTGGTCTCTGGGGTTGTAACAGTGGCAGCACAAGAGTAGAGGCTCAGCACTTGGGAGGAGTACTTATAGGGGTTGAGGAGCGTAAGTTATAAAAAGGATAAGTTCAACAAACCCTGAAATCAAAAACTATGTCTAGTGAAATTCAGAAGTGAATTTCAGGAGGGCAGTGATTTCACAGAAGAAATGATGATGTTCTCCTTCAAGGTGTAGGTGGAGACAGTGATGTGTTGGTAAATTAGCTCTCGAAAAAAATATTCCAAGACAAAAAAAATAAATAAATAAAAAGCATTCGTTTATAGTCTTTTCTAGCTGCCATAGTCTGAATACCTCCACCGTACCATCAATGGTTTAACAACCAACTTGCAGAATTATTTAAGATTTAACAATTAGCTCTTGTGAGTCTGTGTGAACCAGCTCCAGAACACTGGTGGTGGAATACATGGCACAAACCATAAGGTTTAGAAAACACAAGCCACCTAACCAAGCACTCAGCAGGACCCTTGGAAGGGTGGCAGCCATAGATCAGAAGACACAGAAGAGGAGACATTCAGCAAAAAAGATGTCAGTGAAAGAAGATATGTGCTCCACAGCCCTTTTGAGTGCTTCCTTGTTCTTTAGAAGCTGGAGGCTGTCTTGGGGATGTTGGTAGATGAAGCAGGGCAGGGAAGAAGGTGCAGATTGCATGAAGGAAAGTCAGATCTGTGTTTCCAGGGACAAGCAACCTGGAGAGAAGGTGAGTGGAAGTGAGGTACCAAGGAAGTTCTAGAGACTAGTTCTAGAAAATGAAGTCTTGTGTTAACTTTTATTTCCTTGCCTCATAGTTTAGCCTTGATTTCATCTGAAAAATTATGGGAAGGAAGACCAGAGTGTGTGGTTTTGTAAATTTTTGCAAAACTGTGCTATCTTGTTAATATAAATGTTTTACTTCTGGCTCTATTTATTAGGTATGTTCAGACATGTGGTAATATTTGAATGTGTGGAAGATGGCAATTTTTTTTATTGATATTAAACAGCTACCTGGTTTGGTGAACACAGAAACCTCGGATTAAGAGACCATTCTTGCCTGGATTACCTCAAGAATGTAATATTCTTACACAACACCTAGGTCACCCCAAGAGCATAACAGCTTTGATCTTAGTGAGCATGGTCCAGAAGTGATCCAGGAGTGTCAGGTACTTCAATAAACCATCATGGGGATGAACAGAGTGGACAGTGCAGAAAACTGCATGTAACAGTCTACATTTGGGTTCATCCTTGGGGGATGATTGTGCAGAACCAGCTGTGACAGCAACTTGGTAGTTCTGTCACTGTAACTGAGTGGTTTTGTTTTGCACTCTTGTTGCTGGTGTCATATGAATTAAATCTGAGAAATTCTAGTGTCAAATCTTTGGAATAAAGTCATCTAGTTTTACATTAATTTAGAGAAAATATATCTTCAACCTCCCTACTTTCCTCCTTTTCAGTCTCTCTCTTTCTCTGTTTCCCTCACTCTGAATCTTTGACATTCCTTCTAGCTTTAATTCTTTGGTTCAAATTCGTTCTCACATTGATGGGTTTGGTTTCCTCATCTAAATTTTGTGTCATTGCATCTCTGGCATTGTATGAAGTCTTCAAAATTAAGGATGCTGTAAGAAAAACTTGGGAGAAAGCATAATTGTCACTCACAGAAAGGTCCTGAGATGGTTGCTGAGAAAAGTCCTGTCCTCGGGGGCACAGGGTGCTGTTTACGCTCTTTTCCTGAGATGATTCTGCAATTGGTTCACCACTGCTGCTGCTAAGTCACTTCAGTCGTGTCTGACCCTGTGTGACCCCAGAGATGACAGCCCACCAGGCTCCCCCCTCCCTGGGATTCTCCAGGCAAGAACACTGGAGTGGGTTGCCATTTCCTTCTCCAGTGCCCGAAAGTGAAAAGTGAAAGAAGTCGCTCAGTCATGTCTGACTCTTTGCAGCCCCGTGGACTGCAGCCTACCAGGCTCTTCCGTCCATAGGATTTTCCAGGCAAGAGTACTGGAGTGGGGTGCCATTGCCTTTCTGGGCAGCTCTAACTGCAGAATTCTGGAATCATTCAGGGTTGGAACACTATATATATATATATATATAACATTAGAAAGTTAGCTCTTAGCATTTATATTGTTAAGTGAAAACAGAGGGGCAGGGAGGCTGGTTAAATCACAATAGAAATGGCAAATGAGGTGGAATCTAGATCATTCATGGAAGGAAATAGATTCAAATAAAGGAACTGAAATCATGCTAGATGATTTAAGAATTTAGAAGAATTTTAGAATTTAAGAATGACTTTACTATATTCAGTGATGCAGCTTGGTCTGATAGTGAGGATGCTGTTCATCTAATTGTTCATTTCAGAGGAAGAGGGCAATAAGGGACCAGCGACAATTTCAGTCTTCTACAAAGACTAATTTTTGTTTCAGTGAGGTTTAAGTTTATGTTAGAGACTCTCCCCTCCAAAGAAATTCCAGTCTAAAGAGAGAAAAGTTGGTTTCCCATTCTGCCTTACCCTCACTCTGTTGCAGGTCTTTTCTTAGTCTTTTTTACCTTTTGAAGTATCTCATTTCTCTGCACTAGATAACTTTATCTTCTCTTTTAAGACATTTTTGGAGATTTCCCTGGTGGCTCACACGGTAAGTATCTGCCTGCCATGCAGGAGACCTGGGTTCAGTCCCTGCGTCAGGAAGACCCCCTGGAGAAGGAACAGCAACCTACTCCAGTATTCTTGCCTGCAAAATCCCATGGACAGAAGAGTTTATGGGGCTGCAAAAAGTTGGACATGACTAAGCGAGTAACACACACACAGAGGTTTCCAACTAGATCAGAAAGAAGTGGTTTCTGCCATGTGGCTTCATTCTCCATGGAGAGAGATTTGTGATAGGTCAATGAACTTTTCAGGGGCAGTGGGACTGCATTTGTCTTTTTCCTAACTGCTGAGTTGAGTTGGTTATGCATCCCATTTACCGGAAGCCTGTTGATAAGGGATGTGACATCGGCAGTAGTGAGGAAGTAGATGAGAGCTTTGCCTCGGGATTTTCTTTGCCCAGTCTTTCTTTTTTATTATCTTAAAAATAAGGGATCATGGCATCCAGTCCCATCACTTCATGGTAAATAGATGGGGAAACAGTGGAAGCAGTGGCTGACTTTTTATTTTGGGGCTCCAAAATCACTGCAGATGGTGATTGCAGCCATGAAATTAAAAGACGCTTACTGCTTGGAAGGAAAGTTATGACCAACCTGGACAGCATATTCAAAAGCAGAGACATTACTTTGTCAACAAAGGTCCGTCTAGTAAAGGCTATGGTTTTTCCAGTGGTCATGTGTGGATGTGAGAGTTGAACTATAAAGAAAGCTGAGCGCTGAAGAATTTATACTTTTGAATTGTGGTGTTGAAGAAGACTACTGAGAGTCTCTTGGACTGCAAGCAGATCCAACCAGTCCATTCTAAAGGAAATCACTCCTGGGTGTTCATTGGAAGGACTGATGTTGAAGCTGAAACTCCAATATTTTGGCCACCTGATGCAAAGAGCTGACTCATTTGAAAAGACCCTGATGTTGGGAAAGATTGTGGGCAGGAGGAGAAGGAGACGACAGAGGTTGAGATGGTTTGATGACATCACCAACTCGACGGACATAAGTTTGGGTAAACTCTGGGAGTTGGTGATGGACAGGGAGGCCTGGCGTGCTGAGGTTCATGGGGTTGTGAAGAGTCAGGCACGACTGAGCGACTGAACTGAACTGAACTGAGATCATACAGTGTTTGTTTTCCTGGTCTGGCTTATTGCAGTTAGCATAATGTCTTCTAGGTTTATCCATGTTGTCACAAATGGCGGTATTTCCTTCTTTTTAAAAAAGACTGAGCAATATTCCATTATATGTATATACCACATTTTCTTTTCAGTTCTCCTGTCAAATGGACATTTGGGTTATTTCTATATCCTGACTATTGTGAAAAATGCTGCAGTGAACATGGGAATGCAGACATCTCTTTGAGATTCTAATTTTACTTTTAATTGGAGAATATTTGCTTTACATTATTGTGTTGGTTTCTGCCATATATCAACATGAATCAGCCTTAGGTATACATATTCCCCTATCTCATGAACCCCTCTCCCACCTCCCGCCAACCACCCTATCCCACCCCTTTAGGTTGTTGCAGAGCTCTGGATTTGAGCACTAGGCGTCATAGAGCAAATGACCATTGGCTGTCTAATTTTACGTATGGTAATGTATATGTTTCATTACTGCCTTCTCAGTTTGTCCCACCCTCTCCTTCTCCTGCCGTGTCCACAAGTCTGCTCTCTAAACTGCGTCTCCATTGCTGCCCTGCAGATAGGTTCATCAGGACCATCTTTCTAAATTCCATGTATATGTATTAATATACAATGTTTGTTTTCTCTTTCTGACTTACTTCACTCATATAACAGGTTTAGATTCATCCACCTTGTTAGAACTGAATCACAAGCATTCATCTTTATGGCTGAGTAATATTCCATTGTGTACATATACAACAATTTCTTTATCCATTCATCTGTCAATGGACATCTAGGTTACTCCCATGTCCTAGCTATTGTAAACAGTGCTGCAATTGAACACTGAGGTACATGTGTCTTTTTCAACTATGATTCCCCAGGTTATATGCCCAGTAGTGGGATTGTTGGGTCATATGGTAGTTTTATTCCTAGTTTTTAAGGAATTCTCATACTGTTATTCATAGTAGCTGTATCAATTTGCATTCCCACCAACAGTGCAAGAGGGTTCCTTTTTCTCCCCATTCTCTCCAGCATTTATTATTTGTAGGTTTTTTTGATGAGGGCCTCTCTGACTGGCCATTCCTGAAGAACTATGGACAGAAGTTCAAACATTGTATAGGAGGCAGTGATCACGAACGTCCCCAAGAAAAAAGGAAATGCAAAAAGGCAAAATGGTTGTTTGAGGAGGCCTTACAAATAGCTGAGAAATGAAGGGAAGTAAAAGACAAAGGAGAAAAGGAAAGATATACCCATTTGAATGCAGAGTTCCAAAGAATAGCAGGGAGAGATAAGAAAGCCTTCCTCAGTGATCAATGCAAAGAAATAGAGGAAAACAATAGAATGGGGAAGACGAGATCGCTTCAAGAAAATTAGAGATACCAAGGGAACATTTCATGCAAAGATGGGCACAATAAAGAACAGAAAATGATATGGATCTAACAGAAGCATAAGATATTGAGAAGAGGTGGCAAGAATTCACAGAAGAACTATACCAAAAAAACTTCATGGCCCAGATAACCATGATGGTGTGATCACCCACCTAGATCCAAACATCTTGGAATGCAAAGTCAAGTGGGACTTAGGAAGCATCACTATGAACAAAGCTAGTGGAGGTGATAGAATCCCAGTTGAGCTATTTCAAATCCTAAAAGATGATGCTGTGAAAGGGCTGCACTCAATATGCCAGCAAACTGGGAAAACTCAGTAGTGGCCACAGGACTGGAAAAGGTCAGTTTTCATTCCAATCCCAGAGAAAAGAAATGCCAAAGAATGCTCAAACTACCGCATGCTGCTGCTGCTGCTGCTGCTAAGTTGCTTCAGTCACGTCTGACTCTGTGCGACCCCATAGATGGCAGCCCACCAGGCTCCCCTGTCCCTGGGACCCTCCAGGCAAGAACACTGGAGTGGGTTGCCATTTCCTTCTCCAATGCATGAAAGTGAAAAGTGAAAGTGAAGTCGCTCAGTCATGTCCAACTCTTTGCGGCCCCATGGACTGTAGCCTACTACACTCCTCCGTCCATGGGATTTTCCAGGCAAGCGTACTGGAGTGGGTTGCCATTTCCTTCTCCAGAGGATCTTCCTGACCCAGGGATCGAACCCAGGTCTCCCACACTGTAGGCAGACGCTTTACCGTCTGAGCCACCTTATTTTTGCTTTTGTTTCTTTTGCCTTGGAAGATTGACTTAAGAAATTATTGCTACAATTTATGTTAGAGAATGTTTTGCCTGTGTTCTCTTCTAGGAGTTTTATGGTGGCATGCCTTATTTTTAAGTCTTTACATCATTTTGAGCTTATTTTTGTGTATGGTGTGAAGGAACTTTCAAATGTTGTTGATTTACCTGTGCTGTCCAGCTTTCCCAACACTCATTGCTTAATACACTGTCTTTTCTTCATTGTATACTCTTGCATCCTTGGTCAAAAAATGAATAACTGTAGGTGTGAGTGTTTGCTCCTGGGCCTCCTATTCTGTTCCACTGATCTATGTGTCTCTTTTGTCAATACCATGCTTTTTTGATTACTATCTATTTGTAGTATTGTCTGAAGTGTGGAAAAGTTATGCCTCCAGCTTTATTCTTTTCCCTCAGAACGGCTCTGACAGTTCTGGATCTTTTGTGGTTTTATATAAATTTTAGGATTATTTGCTCTAGTTCTGTGAAAATGTCATGGATAATGGATAGTGCATTCCATGTGTGCTCAGTCATGTCCAAATCTGACTCTGTGGTCTCATAAATGTTGCCCACCAGGCTCCTCTATCCATGGACTGTTCCAGGCAAGTATACTGGGTTGGGTTGCCATTTCCTACACTATGGGATCTTCCTGACACAGGGATCAAACCCATGTCTCTTGCATCTTCTGCACTGGCAAGCAGTTTCTTTATCGCTGTGCCTTCTAGATCACATTAAATTGTAGAATGCTTTGAGTATTATGGACATTTTAACAATATGAATTCTTTCAATCCAAAAGCATGGAATATTCCCTTAATCAGTGTTTAACAGTTCTCAGCATAGAGTATTTCACCTCCTTGGTCAGGTTTATTCCTAAGTATTTCATTTAATTTTTTGATGTGATTTTAAAAGTTGGTTTTTTTTTTAAACTTTTTCTTTGTGATATTTCATTATGAGTGTGAAGATATGCAACAGAGTTCTGTATGTTAGTCTTGTATCCTGCTACCTCGTTGAGTTTGCTTATTGTTTTTAATAGTGTTCATATGTAGTCTATAGGGTATTCTATATGGAGCTAGTGGAGGTGATGGAATTCCAGTTGAGCTATTTCAAATCCTGAAAGATGATGCTGTGAAAGTGCTGCACTCAGTATGCCAGCAAATTTGGAAAACTCAGCAGTGGCCACAGGACTGGAAAAGGTCAGTTTTCATTCCAATCCCAAAGAAAGGCAATGCCAAAGAATGCTCAAACTACCGCACAATTGCACTCATCTCACATGCTAGTAAAGTAATGCTCAAAATTCTCCAAGGCAGACTTCAGTAATACGTGAACCGTGAACTCCCTGATGTTCAAGCTGGTTTTAGAAAAGGCAGAGGAA
This sequence comes from Oryx dammah, assembly GCF_014754425.2. Taxonomy (NCBI): domain Eukaryota; kingdom Metazoa; phylum Chordata; class Mammalia; order Artiodactyla; family Bovidae; genus Oryx; species Oryx dammah. The sequence goes on along the minus strand of NW_024070189.1, from coordinate 67,100,185 downwards.
CCAGAGATCAAATTGCCAATATCCGCTGGATCATGGAAAAAGCAAGAGACTTCCATAAAAACCTCTATTTCTGCTTTATTGACTATGCCAAAGCCTTTGACTGTGTGGATCACAATAAACTGTGGAAAATTCTGAAAGAGATGGGAATACCAGACCACCTAACCTGCCTCTTGAGAAGTCTGTATGCAGGTCAGGAAGCAACTGACATGGAACAACAGACTGGTTCCAAATAGGAAAAGGAGTACATCAAGGCTGTATATTGTCACCCTGCTTATTTAACTTATAGGCAGAGTACATCATGAGAAACGCTGGACTGGAAGAAACACAAGCTGGAATCAAGATTGCCGGGAGAAATATCAATAACCTCAGATATGCAGATGACACCACCCTTATGGCAGAAAGTGAAGAGGAGCTAAAAAGCCTCTTGATGAAAGTGAAAGAGGAGAGCGAAAAAGTTGGCTTAAAGCTCAACATTCAGAAAACGAAGATCATGGCATCTGGTCCCATCACTTCATGGGAAATAGATGGGGAAACAGTAGAAACAGTGTCAGACTTTATTTTGGGGGGCTCCAAAATCACTGCAGATGGTGACTGCAGCCATGAAATTAAAAGACGCTTACTCCTTGGAAGAAAAGTTATAACCAACCTAGATAGTATATTCAAAAGTAGAGACATTACTTTGCCGACTAAGGTCCATCTAGTCAAGGCTATGGTTTTTCCTGTGGTCATGTATGGATGTGAGAGTTGGACTGTGAAGAAGGTTGAGCGCCGAAGAATTGATGCTTTGAACTGTGGTGTTGGAGAAGACTCTTGAGAGTCCCTTGGACTGCAAGGAGATCCAACCAGTCCATTCTGAAGGAGATCAGCCCTGGGATTTCTTTGGAAGGAATGATGCTAAAGCTGAAACTCCAGTACTTTGGCCACCTCATGCGAAGAGTTGACTCATTGGAAAAGACTCTGATGCTGGGAGGGATTGGGGGCAGGAGGAGAAGGGGATGACAGAGGATGAGATGGCTTGATGGCATCACGGACTTGATGGAGTGAACTCCAGGAGATGGTGATGGACAGGGAGGCCTGGCATGCTGCAATTCATGGGGTCGCAAAGAGTCGGACACGACTGAGCGACTGAACTGAGCTGAACTGAACTGATATGGAGTATCTTATAATCTTCATATAATGACAGTTCTACCTCTTTTCTTCCAATATGGATATATTTTATTTTATTTTATTGTGTGATTGCTATCACTAGGACTTCCAACACTATGTTGAATTGAAGTGGTGAGAGTGAGCATCTTGTCTTATTGCAGATTTTAGCAGGAATGGTTTCAGCTTTTCATTGATGAGTATTATGCTGGCTGTGAGTTTGTCATGCAGAGCTTTTTACTGTGCTATGTTCCCTCTATTCCCACTTTGGTGAGATTTTTTATCATGAATAGATGTTGAATTTTATCTAACGATCTTTCTGCATCTATTTAGATGACTGTGTGGCTTCTGTGGTGTATCATGTGTTTCATGCGATCATGTGTTTCTGTGGTGTTTTGTGTGACGTATCACACTGATTGATTTGCATGTGCTGAATCATCCTTGTGACCCTGGGAGGAATCCAACTTGATCATGGTGTATGGTTCTTTTTATGTGCTGTTGGACTCAGTTTGCTAATGTTTTGTTCAGAATCCTTGCATCTATATTAATCAAAGATATTGGCCTATGTATATATTTTTGGGAGTGTGTTTGTCTGGTTTGAAATTATAGTGATTGTGGTTTCTTAGAATGACTTTGGGAATGTTCCTTTTCATTCAATATTTTGGAAGAGTTTGAAAAATACTGGCATAAGTTTTTCTTTGTATGTTTGATAGAATTCCCCAGTGAAGCCATTCAGTCCTGGACTTCTGTCTGCAGGGAGTTTTGTTTTTTTTTAACTGCAAATTTTATTGTATGTCTAGTGATGGATTTGTTCCAATTATCTAGTTTTGTCTTGATTCAGTTTTGGTCAGCTGTATATGTCTAAAAACTTTCTAGAAACATGTCCATTTGTTCTAGGTTGTGCAATTTGTTGGCAAATGTTCATAGCATTCTCTTACAGATTTTTTTGGTGGGGGGAGATATTGGTTATTATTTTTTCTCTTTCATTATGTTTTGTTAATTTGAGATCTCCATCTTTTCTTTCTTTCTTCTTATATATATGTATACATGTACATATATATATCCAGTTCCAGTTCAGTTGCTCAGTCATGTCCAACTCTTTGCAACCCCATGAACTGTAGCACTCCAGATCTCCCTGTCCATCACCAACTGCCGGAGTCTACCCAAACCCATGTCCATTGAGTCAGTGAGGCCATCCAACCATCTCATCCTCTGCCATCCCCTTCTCCTCCTGCCCTCAATCTTTCCCAGCATCAGGGTCTTTTCAGATGAGTCAGCTCTTTGCATCAGGTGGCCAAAGTATTGGAGTTTCAGCTTCAACATCAGTCCTTCCAAAGAACACCCAGAACTGATCTCCTTTAGGATGGACTGGTTGGATCTCCTTGCAGTCCAAGGGACTCTAAATAGTCTTCTCCAACACCACAGTTCAAAAGCATCAATTCTTTGGCACTCAGCTTTCTGTATAGTCCAACTCTCACATCCATACATGACTACTGGAAAAACCATAGCCTTGACTAGATGGATCTTTGTTGACAAAGTAATTATATATATATGTGTGGGTGTGTGTATATACATATGTGTGTGTATATATATATATGTGTGTGTGTATACATATATATACATATCTCCTACTTCACTCCTCCAATCTCACATTCTAAGTGATCACAGAATGCCAGACTGGGCTCCTGTGTTATGCAGCAACTACCCACTAGCTCTCTATTTCACACGTATCATGTGTATTTTTTTAAGAACTAATTCAATCATCACCTTGAGGTCCTTTGCAGACACAGCTTCAACAGAAGTATTATGATTTTACATTTTGAAAAGTCATTATTTTCACTCAGTCTTATGAGGCCTCACAGAAAATAAAGAAGATTCTTTTGAAGATGGATAGTAGAGGCCTTGATAATCTGAGTTAAGAAAAGCATTTTCATAATTGAATATGGTCTGTGTTCACCTTTTCCTTCTCATATATGGAATTTTCCCATTTGCCAATGAATCCTCCCAACTCAAGCATCTCTTAAGTCAGCTCAACTAGAACAGAATGACTAAGCATAGCACCAGTATTTGGGGAAGAATCTGAAAAATATGATTTTTTCCAGTTTCCCAGAAGTCACCCTAGTCTGTGTAAAGTTTAAACCTATTATTAAGAATCTGAAAAATATGATATTTTCCAGTTTCCCAGAAGTCACCCTAGTCTGTGTAAAGTTTAAACCTGTGTAAAGTTGTGCAGCATCAACCTAGTACTAGTTGATGGTGCACAAGGAGAGACACAAGGTCCTGATGGGGGAGATTGTTAAGAAACAGCTTCCAAGAAGTGGTTTGTTTTAAATAGTGGAATATCTTCCGTTTAGCAAACACTTGGTTAGATTTATAAACTCTATAAGCAGAAACAGTATTGTGGAACAATTTAAAAATATAATCTCTAAAAGATCAGTACCAGGGTTTGAAGCGTGTGCCAAATGACTACATCTACCTAATATCCTTGGTCTAGAGGAATCGTCCTTTGATGTCTCTCTTCTTTCCTTTTTAAAACTGGACTAAAACATATCCACAACACAGGAATGATGTGCAGATTAAAAGAATTACTGAGTATATATTTTAGAACATTGCACAGACAACAGTGTTAAATGCATATATTAGGCATAATTAGAAGTTTCCCTTGCACAAGAGACGGTCTCACTGCCTTCAGATCCCTTGTAAATCACAGAGCTGTGCACATTCACATAGTCCATCAGAGTGATCTTGCTATATCTACTTCTGCTTCATTGACTATACTAAAGCCTTTGACTGTGTGGCTCACAACAAACAGTGGAAAATTCTTCTACAGATGGGAATACCAGACCAACTTACTGGCCTCCTGAGAAATGTCTATGGAGGCCAATAAGCAACAGTTAGAATTGGACATGGAACAATGGGCTCATTCCAAATTGGGAAAGGAGTGTGTCAAGGCTGTATCATGTCACCTTGCCTATTTAATTTAATTTACTGTCCTCCATATGAATTCCCCTGAGGGCAGAAACAAACCTCTGGCCACCTGCTCTTCCCACCTCAGTGTGATGATACAGAGTACATCATGTGAAATCCTGGACTGGATGAAGCACAAGCTGGAATCAAGACTGCAGGGAGAAACATCAATAACTTCATATATGCACATGACACCACCCTTATGGCAGAAAGCAAAGAGGAACTGAAGAACCTCTTGATGAAAGTGAAAAAGGATAGTGAAAAACCTGGCTTAAAACTCAACATTGAAAAAACAAAGATCATGGCATCTGGTCCCATCACTTCATGGCAAATAGATGGGGAGACAATGGAAACAGTGATGGGCTTTATTTGGGGGGCTCCAAAATCACTGCAGATGGTGACTGCAGTGGTGAAATTAGAAGATTTTACTCCTTGGAAGAAAAGCTATGAAAAACCTAGACAGCATATTAAAAAGCAGAGACATTACTGACAAAGGTCCATACAATCAAAGCTATGGTTTTTCCAGTAGTCATGTATGAATGTTAGAGTTGGACCATAAAGAAAGCTGAGTGCCCAAGAATTGATGTTTTTGAACTGTGGTGTTGGAGAAGACTCTTGAGAGTCTTTTGGACTGCAAAATCAAACCAGTCAATCTTAAATGAAATCAGTCCTGAATATTCATTGGAAGGACTGATGCTGAAGCTGAAGCTCCAGTACTTTGGCCATCTGATGCGAAGAGCTGACTTAGAAAAGACCCTGATTCTGTGAAAGATTGAAGGCAGGAGGAGAAGGGGATGACAGAGGATGAGATGGTTGGATGGCTTCACTGACTCGATGGACATGAGTTTGAGCAAGCTTCAAGAGTTGGTGATGGACAGGGAAGCCTGGCATGCTGCAGTCCATGGAGTCGCAAAGAATTGAATATGACTGAGGGACTGAACTGAATGATAAAATTGAGAACTCATGAAATCATCTGAAAAGTGTAAACCTGAATATACCAATATGGTGCAAATTAGAGTGTATTGATGGTAAGTGTAGGACATGTGATTGAAAAGCTACTTTGTGTGTGAATGGTTAGTTTCTCAGTCATGTCTAACTTTTTGCAACCCCATGAACTGTAGCCTGCCAGGCTCCTTTGTCCATGGTGTTTTTCAAGCAAGGATACTTTGAGTGGGTAGTCATCGCTTTCTCCAGGGGATCTTCCCAACCCAGGGGTTAAACCTGAGTCTCCTGCATTGCAGACAGATTCTTTACCATCTGAGCCACCAAAGCAGCTATAAAAGGTACATTAGGACCACGTTATTTATCAGGTTATCTTGAATCTTGTAAAGCTTGTTGAATATATATGCCCACATCAGTTTCCTTATGAATTTGATTTGTGAGCTCTGGGAAAATTGGATATTTATGTTATGATCAGTCAAGTCACTGTTAAATAGGAATTCCTCTGTTGCCTTTGTAGTATGATTCACATTACTTGAAATCTGAAAGAAAAAGTGTCATTTCTTTAATATTGTTGAAAACTGAAATCCAAAGTTAAATTTTTCCTAATAGCACCAGCATTAAATGGGGGAACAATAGAGAATATGAGTTCTGTTTTTTTTTTAAGTGGCATCATCTTTTTGCTATAAACAGCAGCTTTCTCCATAGAATGTTCCTCAGAGCCTCCAATACCTCTTTGTTCCTCAGGCTATAGATAAGGGGGTTGAGCATGGGGGTGATGATAACATCAAACACAAAGAGACACTGGTCCACATCTGTGGGGAGAGAGGAACCTGGGGTCATGTAGATGATCATAGCTGGACCAAAGTAGAGGCTCACTACACTGAGGTGGGAAGAACAGGTGGCCAGAGCTTTGTTTCTTCCCTCAGGGGTGTTCATATGGAGGACAGTGAGAAAGATGAGGATGTAGGAGGTCAAGATGAGTCCAAAAGGTATGAGGAGGAAAATAATGCCAGATGCCAACACCACCTTCTCATAGGTTGAGGTATCCTCACAAGAGAGCTTCAGAAGGGCCATAACCTCACAGAAGAAATGGTGAACCTCCCTGGAGTCACAAGTAGAGAAATCATGGCATAAATTGTGTGCATAAGGGAGATGAGCATACCCCCAACCCATGAACCAATGGCCATTTGCAAACAGACTCTGGGGGTCATGATGACTGGGTATCTAAGGGGGTAACAGATGGCCAGATAGTGGTCAAAGGCCATGAGCGTCAGGAGAACACACTCAGCCACTCCTAGCATCAAGTAAAGAAAGAGTTGGGCTCCACAGCCAATGTGAGAGATGAAACTCTGTCCAGAGAAGAAATCATTGACCATCTTCGGGACAGTGGTGGAGATTAGGGTGAGGTCCATGAGAGAGAGCTGGATGAGTAGGAAATACATAGGAGTGTGAAGGTGGGCATCATCCCAGATCAGTAGGGCCAAGACTGAGTTTCCAGTGATGGCAACCCCAAGAATGAAGAGAATTATGGTGATGAGAAGGCCAGGATGCCTGGAGTCTGAGAAGAGGCCCAGGAGAATGAAATCAGTAATGGAGGATTCATTTCCTTGCTTCATGTCTTAGTTGACTGGTTTGATCTGGAGGATCAAGGGAGAAAAGCACAGAAAGTAAGACTGCTCTTCCTTTGTAGATATACCACTGACTTTTATCTTTTCCTGAAAATCAAATATTTATGAAGTGAATTCAAATATATAGTAGTATATTTAAATGTGGGCAAGATTAATGATTTGGCATCCACTGATATTTAAAAACATTATTTAGCAATCCATACTCAATGCAAATGAAGAAAATATATTTTGGTCATATTGTTTAGCATTGTATTGTTGCTATAATTTTGTTAAGGATTAGAAGTGTGATCTTCATTCAGTATGAAAATTCCATACATCTTGGTGGTGTGATATACGCCCAGACTTCTTCCGAAGTGGATTTTAATGCACAGCCACCACTGGGATCTGGAATGTCAGCATATTTATTGCTTATAGATTCTCCAGCTAAGTCTAGATTTATCCTTAGGGAACGCAGAGATCACAAGCAGGTGGCCTGGTTATGGGTGAGAAATTTTACTGCCTAGTTCTGTAGAAAGATGTCAAGAGGAGAAGGTGGGATAAGTAAGGATAATGGAGAAATTTGGGAAGTGGAGAGACATGATGGCAACACAGAATGACAAGTAACAACTGGTGATGGAAGAAGTACCCTTTTTCAATCCATCTTCTCACGAACATTATTCACACGATATGTCTGCCTGATCATTCTACTGAAAGCGTATCACTGGCTTGCTTTATTCCCTAACCCTTATTTTATATTCCTTTACCATCTGAAATCTTACTATTATTTGCATGTTTATTTATCTATTGTTTGTTCCCCCCATGAAAATGCAGGTTCTCTGGGGACAAAGTATTGATTAAGTATTGTTTCCTCAGTGCCAATAAAGAACCTGACAGGTACCAGGCACTCAATCAGAATTTATGGGACACAGAAAAGGATGAAAAGCTTCTATACAGAGAGAGAGAGTTGAAAAAACAGGGATAAAGACCAGAATTCCTAGCAGAGTATCATTATATAAATGGCTTAATCACATGCTGACATTGCTGTTCTACTCCCAAGAAACTTTATCTACTGGCATTTTCCATGATTTTCCAAATCCAAGTTGGCCTCATTCTTCAGCTCCTCCAGCTTCTATGCACAACTAAGGTCCTAGAGTTGCTCAGCAAGGAGTGGAGTGGAGCTGGACTTTCGACTAAGGGGAGGTGGCCTGTGCAAAATCAAAATGAACAACATGAATTTTCCAGCTCTGGATATGGCTATCTCACACATATCTCTGAGTTTAAAGAATTGAAAAAGTGACTTTACAACATGATAGCCTTGTGTTAAAGTAAGCAAATGAACTGGGTTCATCTCACAAACGAGTGACTAGGGAGAGGGTTCTATGCAGCCCTGCCCTGGCCTTTATGACTGTATGTTGAATTTACAAATTTAAGCATGAATTTGAGCATACATTGGTGAATGTGTAAATCTGAAGCCAGTATTTTAAATATTTATGACTATGTTGAATAATATAATTCTTTTTTTGAAACTAGGTTTGGTTAGAACTTCTTTCCAAAGCTTAGAAAACAACAAAGATGTTGAGATGTGTTTGATTCTTTGGGACTCTGTGGATTGTAGCCCACCAGGCTCCTCTGTCCCTGGAATTTCCCAGGCAAGAATACTGGAGTGGGTTGCCATTTCCTTCTCTGGAGGATCTTTCTGACCCAGGGTTCAAATTCACAGCTCCTGAATTGGCAGGTGGATTCTTTACCACTGAACCACCAAGGAAGCCTGAATAATAAGATGCTCTTTTTGAAACTTGACTTAGTTAGAACTTCTTTCCAAAGCCTAGAAAACAACAAAGATAGCTTAAAAAGAAAACTTTTTATTTTATATCAGAATATAGACAATTAACAATGTTTATTTTCAGGTGGGCAAAAAAGGGACTCTAAACCACATTTCTGAGAACAAAGGATTGCACCAATGTTTATAACACAAAGAGTTTAACTATTTTTCTTAAACTCACAAGTTACTAACTAGTAGTTGATCAGTTTAATAGCATTATAAGCTGTGTATGTGTAAATACAGATGACCCATGAACTTATCACATATAATCTGCCTCTGCTGCTGCTGCTGCTGCTAAGTCGCTTCAGTCGTGTCCGACTCTAGTGACCCCATAGATGGCAGCCCACCAGGCTCCCCCCTCCCTGGGATTCTCCAGGCAAGAATACTGGAGTGGGTTGCCATTTCCTTCTCCAATGCGTGAAAGTGAAAAGTGAAAGTGAAGTCGCTCAGTCATGTCCGACTTGTAGCGACCCCATGGACTGCAGCCTTCCAGGCTCCTCCCTCCATGGGATTTTCCAGGGAAGAGTACTCGAGTGGGTTGCCATTGCCTTCTCTGATAATCTGCCTCAGGGTCTGGCAATTCACTGAATTCTCATGCAGCTGCTCAACTCTCCAGGAGGGTTTTATCATACAGCTGGGAGTTTATTCCGAAGCATTTTGAAGATGTTAACCCACACAGAGGGTCACAAATTATTTCCAATTCTTGTGTCTCCCCACAAGAGCGTAAGACAATTACCTGTTTCTCCACTGTGGGCTACCTTGTTATCGTACGTGTTGTCATCCTTGTCACCTCCTAGAGATTCTTAATTCTTCTGTATCTTCCTTTGTATTGTGCAGCTCATGAAGTCAAACATCAGGCTCTTTATGAGGGGAATAAAGTCTTACAGCTGATGGTCTTGGTGACGTTGGTACTGCAAGCTCATAGCTGATCCAGAATGTCTCTGGTGGGCCATGAAGCAGAGATTAAACACAGCACTGTGGACAAGAGAGATACCGCGAGCACTCTGGGGAACGTGTCAGCTCAGTTCAGCCCTGGCAGGTAATTAGCTCAGCTACCAGGGGGCAAAGCCAAACACATTCAGGGAAAAAAGTCCCTCTCAGCCATCTGCTCAGCAGGATGACGGTGAAAAGCAAAGTGAGATTTAAACTCTGACTCACCACTTTTTAGTACCTGCATGACCTGGGAAATTTCCATTGACTTCCTCACTTCTGTTTCCTCATCTACAAATTGGTGATAACAATAGACTTTCTCATCGAATTGCCCTCATGGCTAAATGTAATAATGAGTGTGAACAGTATATCCTAATTGGCCACAATAGCCTTAAGATGAATTTTTCGGAGTCAATCACATTACAAAATATCTAATATTGATTTAACCTGGATTCAGAAAATTTAAGATTATGTCATCCAGTCCCATCACTTCATGGCAAATAGATGGGGAAACAGTGGAAACAGTGTCAGACTTTATTTTTGTGGGCTCCCAAATCACTGCAGATGGTGACTGCAGCCATGAAACTAAAAGATGCTCACTCCTTGGAAGGAAAGTTATGACCAACCTAGACAGCATATTAAAAAGCAGAGACATTACTTTGCCCACAAAGGTCCATCTAGTCAGGGCTATGGTTTTTCCAGTAGTCCTGTATGGATGTGAGAGTTGGACTATAAAGAAAGCTGAGCACCGAAGAATTGATACTTTTGAACTGTGGTGTTGGAGAAGACTCTTGAGAGTCCCTTGGACTGCAAGGAGATCCAACCAGTCCATCCTAAAGGAGATCAGTCCTGGGTGTTCATTGGAAGGACTGATGTTGAAGCTGAAACTCCAATACTTTGGCCACCTGATGTGAAGAGATGACTCATTTGAATCCACAGAAGAACTATACAAAGAAGATCTTCACAACCCAGATAATCACGATGGTATGATCACTCACCTAGAGCCAGACATCCTGGAATTCGAAGTCAAGTGGGCCTTAGAAGCATCACGATGAACAAAGCTAGTGGAGGTGATGGAATTCCAGCTGAGCTATTTCAAATCTTAAATGGTGATGCTGTGAAAGTGCTGCACTCAATATGCCAGTAAGTTTGGAAAACTCAGCAGTGGCCATAGGACTGGAAGAGGTCCATTTTCAATCCAATCCCAAAAAAAAGGCAATGCCAAAGAATGCTCAAACTACCACACAATTGCACTCATCTCACATGCTAGTATAGTAATACTCAAAATTCTTCAAGCCAGGCTTCAACAGTACATGAACTTTGAACTTCCAATATTCAAGCTGGATTTAGAAAAGGCAAAGGAACCAGAGATCACATTGCCAACATCTGTTGGATGACTGAAAAAGCAAGAGAGTTCCATAAAAACATTTATTTCTGCTTTATTGACTATGCCAAAACCTTTGTGTGGATCACAGAAAACTGTGGAAAATTCTTAAAGAGATGGAATACCAGACCACCTGACCTGCCTCTTGAAAATCTGTATGCAGGCCAGGAGGCAACAGTTAGAACTGGACATGGAACAACAGACTGGTTCCAAATCGGAAATGGAGTATTTCAAGGCTGTATATTGTCACCCTGCTTATTTAGCTTATATGCAGAGTACATCATGAAAAATGCTGGGCTGGATGAAGCACAAGCTGGAATCAAGATTGCCGGGAGAAATATCAATAACCTCAGATATGCAGATGACATCACCCTTATGGCACAAAGTGAAGAAAAACTAAAGAACCTCTTGATGAATTTGAAAAAGGAAAGTGAAAAAGTTGGCTTAAAACTCAACATTCAGAAAACTAAGATCATGGCATCTGGTCCCATCACTTTTTGGCAAATAGATGGGGAAACAGTGGAAACAGTGACAGACTTTATTTTGGAGGGCTCCAAAAGCACCACAGATGGTGACTGCAACCATGCAATTAAAACTTGCTTACTCCTTGGAAGGAAAATTATGACCAACCTAGACAGCATATTCAAAAGCAGAGACATTACTTTGCCAAGAAAGGTCCATCTAGTCCAAGCTAAGTTTTTTCCAGTAGTCATGTATGGATGTGAGAGTTGGTCTGTAAAGAAAGCTGAGCACCAAAGAATTGATGCTTTTGAACTGTGGAGTTGGAGAAGACTCTTGAGATCCCTGGGACTGCAAGGAGATCCAACCAGTCCATCCTAAAGGAGATCAGTCCTGAATATCCATTGAAAGGACTGATGTTGAAGCTGAAACTCCAATACTCTGGCCACCTGATTTGAAGAACTGACTCACTAGAAAAGACCTGGATGCTGGAAGATTGAAGGCGGGAGGAGAAGGGGACAACAGAGGATGAGATGGTTGGATGGTATCACCGACTCAATGGGCATGAGTTTGAGTAAACTTTGGGAGTTGGTGATGGACAGGGAGGCCTGGCATGCTGCAGTCCATGGGGTCGCAAAGAGTCAGACACGACTGAGCAACTGAACTGAACTGATGGCTGAATTGTGTTGTTGTGCAGTAGAAACCAACCCAACATGGCAAAACAATTTTCCTCCAGTCATCAGATAAGTTTTAAAAAATGAACGAAAGAAGAGGGACCTATCACTCCAGCAACACAAATGAAGCATGCTGAGGGGATTAGGAGAAAGGCTATTTTTACACAGAGAATGGGTTGTTATTCAGGCCTCGTATATATTTACTTTGAAGTGGTGTAGTTTTGTGCTCCTCTGCTTTCAGAGAACTCATTGATTTAGTTACTTAAAACTGACTTTAACCGGAGAGAGGGTATAAATTCAACATTTGTAGAGAGAAAATGAAGACAGGGAGAGTTTCATTGGGTTTTATCAGATCCTACTGCCTCCAGGGAGATCTTAACTCTGAACTGTCTACTCAATGGGACATAGGAGCCTGCTTTGAAATAGGGTACATCCTGAGCATCTCCCTTATTGAGCCCACAACTTCCCTGTTCCTTAGGCTATAGATGAGGGGGTTCAGCATGGGGGTGAGGATGGTGTCAAACGAAGAGAGCCTGGTTCAGAACAGAGATGTGAGAAGATCCAGGCCTCATGTATATTTGCATGGCTGGGGCATAGTAAAACGTGAGCACAGTAAGATGGGAGGAACAGTAGCCAGGGCCCCGTTCCTGCCTTCGGGGGAGTTCATTTGCAGGACCTGGAGGAAGATGAGAGTATAGGAAGTCAGAATGAGGCTTGTGGGGAGAAGAACCCCAACAATGCTGGTCCCTACTAGTCCTTTCTCATAGGCAGATATGTCCTCACAAGACAGCTTCATGAGGGCTTTGACTTCACAAAAAAAGTGGTAGAGCTCTCAGGAGCCACAGAGGGGAAAGTCATGGCATAAGCCATGTGGACCAAGGATGCCAGAGTCCCTCCCACCCAGGACCCCACAGCCATCAGCTGGAAGACCCAGTGGCTGATAATGATTGAGTATTTGAGAGGATGACAGATAGTCACATAGCGGTCATAAGCAATGAGTGTCAGGAAGAGACACTGCTATCCCAAGAGTCAAGGTAAAGAAGATCTGGGCCCCACAGCCAATCAGGGAAATGTTTCTCTTCCCTAAGAAAAAGTTGACCAACATTTTGGGCACTATGCAAGAGATGAAAATCAGGTCAATGAGAGAGAATTGGCTAAGCAGAAAATACATGCAGGTATGAAAGTAGGGATCTGTCCAGATGAGAAGAATCAAGCTGATATTTCCTATGATAGCAACGATGTAGATGAGGAGGACAACAGAGACAAGGAGATCAGTATGTCTCATTCCTGGGAAAAGGCCCAAGAGAATGAAATCTGTGCTCAATGTCTTGTTTCCTGTCTCCATGTTGTCTCCTTACCAGCTTCACCTGAAAGAAAACGGAGACTTTTAAACACATGTGTAAATGAGAAAGGAATTAAACCAGAAACATAAATTTAGTAAGTGATGGCATAACATAGAACATTTTGGAAGGACTGAAAACAGAATTTTATCTGCTTCATAAAGATGCTAAAACCATAGGAGAAAAATTAATAACTAGAGCATAAAAGTGACACTAGATTTTTTTCCCCATCAGTGTCCTAACCCTTCCTGTAGGCAAGTGTTTTCACTTTTAATTATCTTCTTCTGATAATATGAACAATTCTAATATTTATGCATCTTTTCATATTCCTAGTTTCAGTCAATGCAATCTTGGTATCACACAAGGATACCTTAATGAAATAAATCTATAATTTAGGTATAACATGAACTAAACACATCTCCTGAAGTTAACAGTTGTGTTTTGGGAAACTCTAATATCACATATTTGACTTGATGTTGAATTTCCTTCAGGATAGGGGCCAATGAATGCTGAAATATACTAGGTCTTCAGAAAAATTTGCCCTTAGTAGAATGGGTTTTCTAAGTCTTCCTGCACCAAATGTATTCAGAGATTAAACAAGCAGCAAAGATTAAATTTGATATCTCTCAGAAGGATAAAAAAGGACACAACTTTTAAAGTTGATGCCCATTCTTACTGTATTTTAGAGTCAACTTGGATGGAATTTTATTTCATTTATATAGAAAGAAACAAGGAAATTGCCTCAAGGGTTTACAGCTTCCCCCAGTTACCCTTTGCACTGATGGCCAACCTAACCCATCAGAAAAAAAAATACCCAAATATCTGAGTGAAATGCAGATAAAGTAGTTTATTGAATCTCTGTGAACACAATGGCCTCTGCCTTGAGTCCCTCAGCCAGAGGGAAGAGGTGCTGCCCTGTCTCTTTCTTTCTACTTGGTTTCTTGAACCACTTTGAGCTTTTACTTGTGGCTCTTAGACATCACTATGTACCAAGACCACATGGACTGCTTACTATTAATAAAATGTACTCCCAGAGAACTGGATGCTTAGGTCTAGGATGAGATCCTGAAACCTTCATCTGTAAGTGGAGCCCATGTGATTCTGATGTTGGAAATATAGGCTGTGCTTGAGAAGCCTGGTCCTGGAGAAGGTCTGTGTATGCGTGTTAAGTCACTTCAGTCATGTCTGACTTTGTGACCTTATGGATTATAGCTTTCCAGGCTCCTCTGTCTATGGGATTCTCCAGGCAAGAATACTGGAGTGGGTTGCCATGCCCTCCTCTAGGGCATCTTCCTGGCCTAGGGATTGAACCCAAGTCTCTTATATCTCCTACCTTGGCAGGCAGGTTCTTTACCATTAGTGCCACCTGGGAAGCCCCCTGGCTAAGCTATAGGGTCCATATTCGGTAGTGATATCTGTGCATTGTGTTACATTCTCTTTTTAACCCCAGAGACACATGCATAAATTGTATTTCATATTTTCTCTTAAACTACATAACTAACTGAATTGATTAGTACCTTTAGATTGCTGCAGAGCTTTGATCCTGTAACCACAGGCAGTAGTGGAATAATTACTATAGTTCTGTGTCACATATCAGATTTATTAACTGAAGTCAATAGATCTGATAAAATGCTATTATACACCTTGATGTCCATACATTTCATGGATGCCCAGGTGATTAAAATAGTCTGCATTCTCTCTTTCAAATGAAGAATTTATTACTCTCAATGGAGTTTGCCTCTCAGAGTCACCAAAGTGAACTGATACCAGCTTGATGCCTTTGTATGAATGATCAATGCCAAAATAATTTATTGCTTCAGTGTGTTACCTTAACAAACTATGGAGAGCACAGTCATATTGGTGACTTGATATAAGTTGTTGTTCCAAATTTTCCAATAAGTAGTTTCAAAGGCCCACAGTATGAATTTTACCACTTCTATAAATCTTCCTAAACCAACCACACTTTGTGTGTATGTATTAAAGATTATGGAAGTAGCCAAAGATGTACTGAGGTGAGAGAGGGTTAGCTCTTTTCCCCATGACCCCACTAAAACTGGGGGAAAATAAATAAGAAAGCAACTTTGCAAGTTTCAGACTAAATTCTGCCAAACCTACAGATATTTATTGACCAAACATGTATAAGAGGCTCACAAGAAACTTTATGGAACCTATTCTGTGAGTTCAAGGAAGCCTAGTCTTCCTAGATGTTCTCACCATCTTCTGTATGAATGATTCATTTCATTCATTCAACAGTGAGAGGTAGGTTTCTAGCATCCAGAAAGCCAGCATTGTGCAAACAGAATCCAAAGTTTAAGGCTTGATATGGCCTGGCTGGTGAGTTTAGCCTAGATCCCTCATAATTAAAAGAAAGGATACACATAACCAAGCTTTACTCATGAGTAGAGAATGTATCTAAGACAACTTTTAATAGTTAATCTATATATTAGGGTTACATTTAATCTTACTTGTAGCAACCCATTTCTACTATTCACCATGTTAAACAGCAAGACACTATTTCCACCAATACAATTCTATCTTGTCAATCTTTAATTATTGTTTATCTATTTCTTCTTAAGTAAAACATTTAAGAGCCTCTGGTCTAGAACCTAAGAGCTCATCTAGTTCAATATTCTTTGATTCTAAGACAATTGAGCACCAAACCTAACTGATACTGTGAAATACTTTCACACTGAAACTGGTAACCTTTTTGGGTTTTCTCTTTCTTCTACTTTTACCAATATTTTTCTATTCTGAGGCCACATACCAGTGTTTTGTTCTTTTAAAAAAACTGTCATATGAGTTGACTGATAGTATAAATGAAGTCTAACATATCTTAATTCTGGTCCCTGGAGCACAGACTCTACAGGAGAATTTATCTCTTTCTCTATCTCTATCTCTCTCTTTTTTAAAAAGATTCTTTTGGGGGGGTTGGGGTAGCCTGATCATAATATTTATGTACATGAAATATCTTGAGAAAGCACACAAAAGGATTAGCTTATTTGTTCATTTCTTCAGTGTCCATTCTAATCTAGATTGAATGGCTCGATGAAGGAAAAAAGTTCCAGTGTTATTTCTCATGATCCACATGTAGAAGGCATGAATATCCCTGGAATCCTGGCTGTCTAGAGCAGATGCAACACATCCAGGAACCAGCAAAACCATTTTGCATGGTGGCTCTTCCCCAGAAGGCAGTAAAGAAGTGGGAATTCAGATGTGCCAAGCTAAAGTTTTTTGTTTTTAATTTACTTCATTGGCCCAATACAGTATGGTCCAGCTCATTCACTGGATGACAGTGTTTTCACTCACTTTAGCTGTACAGTGAGGTTGGTGTGTCCAGAAGGAGATGCTTTAGCTCAAGGAACAATTGATACAGAACTACTTAGGAGAAATAGCACTTGACAAGTTCATCACTGAACCACTTTCTTCTGTACAGAATCTGGTTGTTTACAAATATTATCTGGTTGGATGAGCCACAAAAACCACTGGGATAGAGACAGCAGGTGTTTCCCCCCTCTGTACCATAAACTAAGAGATTTATACTCCAAGAAGTTAAGTGAGCTGTTGGTCAGAAAAAAGATACTTGAACCTACTGAATCTTGTGCTCAAGTGTATCTTCCTCTCAAAATGCACTCTCCTGTGCAAGTAAGATGATAATAATACAGTGATTTTCATTCTCTATTTTAACAAAATGCTTTCTATAATTAACACCAAAAATACTGCAGCCACAGAGGGATATTAGAGTTTGGATTATTCAGGCAAGTGAGGAGAATATCAAGGGAAAATTAAGTGAGAATTTTTCTCTTGTCTGAAACTGAAAGTCTGAGGAGTAAGTCTTTATTTCTTATTCATTTCTGAACAAGTGGTGTGGCATTAAATAAATGTCTGTAGTAAGAGGCTGGTGAAAGCTAAGTGAAGTTCCAGGGTAGAAAACAGTTTGGGAAAGAGGTAAGGATGGCTATTCTCCCAAGGTATAATAGAAGATGTCTTATGAGCAGTTAGTCAAATCTAGAAGATGAAACGTATGCTAATTCTGCACCTTACAAGGAAAGTATTATATAGACTATATTCTTATTAAAAACAAAGTATAAAAGGAATCTAAAAAACAAAAACTCTCAGATCAATGCCAATGTTAATTCAGGAAATGCACAAGATAGATTCAAAATAAATTGCTGAGAAGAGCAAAAAAACAGAACATGGACATGAGGAAACACAAACTAGAGGGGAATAGAATCAAACAATTGGAATGCACTTTGTGAGAATGATTGACATGTAACTGATTAAACATGGAATATTTTGTTTAGGTAACAGAAAAGTATGTATAAATACATTTTGTAAGTCATTGTTTTTGTAATTAAATTATTTAAAATCTCATCTCTGGAGGTGTGTGTGTATTTTGTGTGTAAACATAGGTATGAATTTTTTTAGGTGATTCATTTACTTATGTATACTTTAGATGGCCTCTTAGTCTTATATTTCATTCAGTAGGTTATTTTCCTCCCACTCTCTAACAAACAGAGAACATCAAAATTCTTGCATACTTTGTTTAGGTGGAAAATATGGTTTTCACTTATCACTGTAAACCCAAACAATTTTATAGCATTTTGTACATAGCTGCTAGATGTAGAACACTGTCTGGGCAAGAAAATTTCATTGTCATTAGATATAGGATGTTCTGTCTCCTTTAATTTCAGGAGACACACTTTTGCTTTCTGTGGAAGAAGAATGAAATGTTCCGATTCTTTGAGAGGCAGATCAAAGGCTCAACTCTTACAAAGCCCATTGCAAAATAGGATAGTAAAATTTAATTCTTTTGTGGACAATGCATACATGGAGAATATTTCTCTTCTACCTGGGTTTGTAGATGTAATGTCATATACTTCAGTTCAGCTTAGTTCAGTCGCTCAGTCGTGTCTAACTCTCTGCGACCCCGTGAACCGCAGCATACCAGGCCTCCCTGTCCATCACCAACTCCTGGAGTTCACCCAAACCCATGTCCATTGAGTTGTGAGGCCATCCAACCATCTCATCCTCTGTCATCCCCTTCTCCTCCTGCCCTCAATCTTTTCCAGCATCAGGGTGTTTTCAAATGAATCAGCTCTTTGCATCAGGTAGCCAAAGTATTGGAGTTTCAGCTTCAGCATCAGTCCTTCCAATGAATATTCAGGACTGATTTCCTTTAGGATGGACTGGTTGGATCTCCTTGCAGTCCAAGGGACTCTCAAGAGTCTTCTCCAATAGTGAAAGTGAAGTCGCTTAGTTGTGTCCTACTCTTTGCAAGCCCATGGACTGTAGCCTATCAGGCTCCTCCTCCATGGGATTTTCCAGGCAGGAGTGCTGGAGTGGATTGCCATTTCCTTTTCCAGGGGATCTTCCCAACCCAGGAATCGAACCCAGGTCTCCCGCATTGCAGGCAGATGCTTTACCATCTGAGCCACCAGGGAATACCACAGTTCAAAAGCATCAATTCTTCAGCTCAGCTTTCTTTATAGTCCAACTCTCACATCCACACATGACCACTGGAAAAACCATAGCCTTGACTAGACGGACCTTTGTTGACAAAGTAATGTCTCTGCTTTTTAATATGCTGTATGCTGCTGCTAAGTCACTTCAGTCATGTCCAACTGACTCTGTGCGACCCCATAGACGGCCTCCTACTAGGTTCCTCTGTCCCTGGGATTCTCCAAGCAAGAACACTGGAGTGGGTTGCCATTTTCTTTCCCAAATATGCTGTATAGGTTGGTCATAACTTTCCTTCCAAGGAGTAAGTGTCTTTTAATTTCATGGCTGCAATCACCATCTGCAGTGATTTGGGAGCCCAGAAAAATAAAGTCAGCCACTCTTTCCACTGTTCCCCCATCTATTTGCCATGAAGTGATGGGAACAGATGCCATGATCTTAGTTTTCTAAATGTTGAGCTTTAAGCCAACTTCTTCACTCTCCTCTTTCACTTTCATCAAGAGGCTCTTTAGTTCTTCCTCACTTTCTGCCATAAGGGTGGTGTTATCTGCATATCTGAAGTTATTGATATTTCTTCCAGCAATCTTGATTCCAGCTTGTGCTTCATCCAGCCCAGCATTTCACATGATGTACTCTATAAGTTAAATAAGCAGGGTGATAATAGACAGCCTTGACGTACTCCTTTTCCTATTTGGAACCAGCCTGTGATTCCATGTCCAGTTCTAACTGTTGCTTCCTGACCTGAATATCATACTTAGTGAAGTCAAAGTTGGAAAGCAGAAAGTTCCAATCTTAATGTGAATGTTTAGAAAGTATCCTTACTAGTATTGTCATTTTGTTCCTCATCTCACCTGAAATCCTCAAGGTCCCTTCATGGTGTTGTTGCTCTGTTCAGTACAGGTCTAGACCTGGTGGCATCTGGATGACTGACGTGGTCTTCATCAAGATTATTCTTTTCACTTCTCCTTGAGCCTCATCACTGCACTGTAATGGATCAAATAATAAGGTGCTCGACACAGGAAGATCTTGTGCAGCCAAATCTTCTCGAGGATTTGACAAATCTTCTCTATAACAGAACCAATAAGAGCCTTAATTACCTTAACTCACAATTGAGAGTCGGTGTACTGTCCCTCCCACTGCTGATATCACTAGGTAAAAATAGCCCAGGTTACTCCTGTGGTGTCTTTTCTATACCAATGTCTCCCCAACTTGTTCAATTGTAGATATCACCTGAGGATTGAGGAAACACAGGAATTCTAATGTTCCTGAATCAAAATGTCAGGAATATGTGTATTTATCAAGGTCTCTTTGTCATTACCACCAGACAAATGTGGCACAAACTGATTAATGGAAGATTTACTTGCTCACCAAAAAGTGATAGTGGAGGACAGAGCTCCTGGTGGTAGATCTTAACACTGGCTGCAGGTAGAAATTGTCTGCATCATTCAAGAACAGGGTGGTATATCCTTACCATTAGTAATTTAACCTTTCTCCCCACCCTTGTTCTAATATGTAGGTAACATGGAGAAACACTGTTTCCACTTTCCTCCCAATAGATGATTAAATCTGCTGCTCTTAGGAAACATGGAGGGTGAAAATGAAAGACCCTGAATGTGTTTGTCCTCCATGCTGGAGTATGTATGGATACAGGCAGAGACTTGATATAAAGCCTTTACCCACAAATGTGCTCAATAATAGTTGTTAACTTGGTATTACTGTTGGTTTAGGGTTTGCAGGAAAAGTGCCATTCAACCTGGTTATTGGGTAGTTCCAATCACCTTTGGGGATTAGAGCAGTAGGTTCCAAATCCCAGATCCCAGACAGAGATCCCAGTGGCACTGGCTCTGTTTTTTGAAGTTTTATTTTCCTGGATTTTCCAGCTTGTGTGTTAGACATTAGGCTGAGTGAGTTAATAGGATGATACCATCTGAAAACAGAGCCTTATTAGAGTTCTGTGTCCTCGTTGATAAATTAAAAGTTTAGACTTCATGGTTTCAAGTTAGAAATTTTACCAAAAAATGAATCATAACCATCCCTGTCCTCAGTTACTTTCTTCATGCATTTGGGACAAATTAGTTTGGTGAGCATATTTTCAAGAAACTGTTGACCATTTGAATGTATTCTTTGGGAAAAATGTCTATTCAGGTCCTTTGCCTCTTTAAAAAAATGGATTATTAGAGTTTTCACTACTGAGTTGTATGAGTTCCTCAATATATTTTGGAATGCTTTATCAGATATGTGGTTTTAAATTTTTTTCTCACAATCTGTAAGTTGCCTATTTATTTTTATTGATTGTTTCTATTTCTGTGTAGAGATTTTTCATCTGATGTCCTACTTGTTGATTCTTGCTTTTGTTGCTCGTGCTTTTGGGGTCATATCCAAAAAAAAATCACTGCCAAAATCAATGTCAGGAAGATTTTCTCCTAGGTTTTCTCCTATGAATTTTATGTGAATGATGCAAGATAGGGGTCTAATTTCATTCCTTTGCATTTGCATATCCAAGCATTTATTGAAGAAACTATCACTTCAACATCGAGTATTCTTGGATCCCTTTTCAAGTATTAGTTGATTGTATATGCCTGGATATATTTCTGGATTCTCAATTCTGTTCCATTGGTCTCTGTGTCAGTTTTTATGCCATTATCATACTGTTTTGATTACTATAGCTTTGTATTATAGTTTCAAATCAAGTAGTGTGATGTCTGCTTTCACTTTTGTTCTTTTTCAGGATTTCATTGTCTATTCAGGATCTTTTGTGGTTCCATACAAATTTTAGGGTTGTCTTTTCTGTTTATGTGAGAAATGCCCTTAGGATCTTGATAGGAATTGCATTGAATCTATAGTTGGCT
This sequence comes from Oryx dammah, assembly GCF_014754425.2. Classification (NCBI taxonomy): domain Eukaryota; kingdom Metazoa; phylum Chordata; class Mammalia; order Artiodactyla; family Bovidae; genus Oryx; species Oryx dammah. The sequence goes on along the minus strand of NW_024070189.1, from coordinate 67,078,611 downwards.
TTGTGAGGTATGGATATTTTTTATAATATAAATTCTTCTAACCAATGAACACAGGGTATCTTTCCACTTGCTAGTGTTTTCTTCAGTTTTCTTTGTCAATGTCTTATAATTTTTATTGTACAGATCGTTCACCTCCTTGGATAAATTTACTTCTAAGTCTGTCATTGTTTTGATGCTGTTATGAATGAGACTGTTTTCTGTATTACTTTTTTAGACAGTTCATTTTTGATGCATAGAAAAACAACTAACTTTTCTATGTTGATTTTTATTATTCTACAACTTTACTGAATTGTTTATTAGTTATAACTGTTTTTTTTTAGTCCTTAGGATTTCCTTTATAGAAGGCAATTCCATCTGCAAACAAATAATTTTACTTCATAGTTTGTCTATCTTTCATTTTTTTGGTTTGATCTCTCTTGCTAGGACTTCTAGTACTATCTTGAAAAGTAGAGTTGATAATAGACACCTTTTTCTTATTCCTAATCCCAAAAGAAAACATTCAGTCTGAATGAATGAAGAATCCATTCATGACTGGATATGATGTTAGCTGTGAACTTGTCATATATGGCCTTTATTATGTTGAGATATGTTACTTCTATTTCCACTTTTTGAGTGTATTTGTAATGAATGGATTGGGAATTTTGCCAAATGTTTTTTTCACTATCTATTGAGATGATCATATAATTTTTACCTTTAATTCTATTAAAGTGATATTATATTTATTGATTTGAGTATGTAGAACCATTCTTGCATCCTAGGCACAAATTTCACTTGATCATGGTATATATTCCTCTAATGTGCTGTTGAAGTGATTACTAGTATTTTTGTTGTTGTTTTTCAGTCCCCAAGTCATGTCTGCCTCTTCACAACCCCATTAACTGTAGTACATCAGTCTTCCCTGTCCCTCACGGTCCCCCAGAGTTTGCCCAAGTTCTTGTCCATGGCATTCGTGATGTCAAGCAACCATCTCATCCTCTGTCACCCTCTTCTCCTTCTGCCTTCAATCTTTCCTAGCATCGGGGTCTTTTCCAATGAGTTGGCTGCTCGCATCAGGTGGCCAAAGACTGGAGCTTCAGCTTCAGCATCAGTCCTTCCAACCCTGAATATTCAGGGTTGATTTCCTTTAAGATGGACTGGTTTGAACTCCTTGCTGTCCAAAGGACTCTATTTAGTTAAGGATTTTTTTGTATCTATATTATCAAGGATTTTAGTCTGTAATCTTCTTGTCCTTCAGTGTTCTTATCTGATTTTGCTATTAGGGTAATTCTGGCCTCATAAAATAAGTTTGGGAATATTCCTTCCTCTTCAGTTTTGGAAAGAGTTTGAGAAGAACTGGCATTAATTATTCTTTACATGTTGGTAGATTCCATTTTTCAAGTCATCTGATTCTGAACTTCTCTTTGGTGGGAGGTATTTGACTATGAATTCAATCCTCTTACTAATTAAATAATAATTGGTCTGTTCAGATTTTCTGTTTCTTCATTAAATCTTGGTAGGTTTTACATTTCTAGGAATTTATTTCTTCTAGGTTATCTAATTTGTGGTCATGTAATTGTTCATAGTAGTTCTTATGATTCTCACAGTTTCTTTTTCCTTGAGGTTTAAAATTAGTTTTTTTTTTTTTAAAGAAATTAGCTGTTACTATTTGTTTATTTTTGGCTATATTGGTTATGGTCTTCATTGCTGTGTGTGGGCTTTCTCCAGTTGTGGAAAGCAGGGGGCTACCCTTAGTTGTAGTGTAAAGGCTTCCAATTGCAGTGGCTTCTCTTGCAGATCATGGGCTCTAGAACGCATGGGATTCAGTAGTTGAGGCATGCAGTCTCAGCAGTTGCAGCTCATGGGCTATAGAGCATAGACTCAGTAGTTTTAGCACACTGGCTTAGTTGTCCCACAGAATGTGGAATCGTCCCAGACCAGGGATTGAACCTGTGTCCCCTGCATTGGAAGGTGAACTCTTAACCACTGGACCACCAGGGATGTCTATAAAGTAATTTTTATTTGAGATTTTTTCCCTTAATATATGTATTTATCACTATAAACTTTTTAGAACTACTTTTGCTGCCAAGTTTTGATATATTGTATTTCCATTTTCACTTGTCTTTGACTTTTTATTTTCCTTTTTAGTTCTATTTAGCCAGCTGGTTGTTTAAAAGTATGTTGTTTAATTCCCACATATTTGTAGATTTTCTTCTTGTAATTGATTTCTAGTTTCATACCATTGTGGTTGGAAAGATGTGTGATATGATTTCAATCATTTTTAGTTTGTTAGGGATGCTTTGCAGCCTAATATATCCTATCCTTGAAAATGTTCCATGTGAGCTTGAGAACAATGTATATTCTACTGCTTAAATCTGATATTAAGTAGTTTAATTCCAATGTTTCCTTATAGATTTTTCCATCTGCATGATCTATCCATTGTTAAATGTGGGCTATTGAAATCCCTTGCCATTATTTTTTTACTCCCCATTTTCCCCTTAATATCTGTATGCTTTATATATTTGGGTGCACCAGTGTTGTGACTCAGACTCTGCCTACAATGCAGGAGACCCACATTCGATCCCTGGTTCGGGAAGTTCCCCTGGAGAAGGGGATGGCTATCCACTCCATTATTCTTGCCTAGAGAAATCCACAGACAGAGGAGCCTGGTGGGCTACAGTCCATGGGGTTGCAAAGAGTCGGACACAACTGAATGACTAACACTTTCACTTTTCAATGTTGGGTGAATATACATTTATGATTCTTACCTCATTCTGATTAATTGACACCATTATTATTATATAATAATCTTCCTTTTCCCTTGTTATAGCTTTTTCTTAAGGCCTATTTAATGCAATGCAAGTTATCAGTTCAGTCGCTCAATTGTGTCTGACTCTTTGCAACCCCATGGACTGCAGCAAGCCAGGCCTCCCTGTCCGTCATCAACTCCCAGAGCTTGCTCAAACTTGTGCCCATCGAGTAACTGATGCCATCCAACCATCTCAACCTCTGTCGTCCCCTTCTCCTCCTTATATACTTTTACTTCTCCTCCTTATATACTTATACAGATATAGGTATATCTGCCCTTGATCTCTTTTGTTTCTATTTCTATGGGATATCTTTTTCCATCTCTTCACTTTTAGTCTATGTGCTTAGTCACTTAGTAGTGTCTGACTCTTTGCAACCCCTTGAACTGTAGCCCACCAGGCTTCTCTGTCCATGTGGATTCTCCAGGCAAGAATATTGGAGTGGGTTGCTTTGCCCTGCTCCAGGGGATGTTCCCAACTGAGGGATCAAACCCAGGTCTCCCACTTTGCAGATGAATTCTTTACCATCTGGGCCACCAGGGAAGCTATGTGTGGCCTAATACATGAAGTAAGTCTCTTATGGACAGCAAAATTTTGGTCTTCTTTTTTTTTCTGCATTCAGTCAGTTCAGTCGCTCAGTCATATCCGACTCTTTGTGACCCCATGAACCGTAGCATGCCAAGACTCCCTGTTCATCACCAACTTCCGGAGTCCACTCAAACCCATGTCCATCGAGTCGATGATGCCATAAAACCATCTTATCCTCTGTCATCCCTTTCTCCTCCTGCCCTCAATCTTTCCCAGCATCAGGGTCTTTTCCAATGAGTCAGCTTTTCACAGCAGGTGGCCAAAGTATTGGAGTTTCAGCCTCAACATCAGTCCTTCCAATGAACACCCAGGACTGATCTCCTTTAGGATGGACTGGTTGGATTTCCTTGCAGTCCAAGGGACTCTCAAGAGTCTTCTCCAGCACCACAGTTCAAAAGCATCAATTCTGCAGTCCTCAGCTTTCTTTATAGTCCAACTCTTTTCTGCATTCAGTTCAGTTCAGTCGCTCAGTCGTGTCCGACTCTTTGTGACCCCATGAATCGCAGCACACCAGGCCTCCCTGTCCATAACCAACTCCCGGAGTTCACTCAGACTCACGTCCATCGAGTCATTGATGCCATTCAGCCATCTCATCCTCTGTCATCCCCTTCTTCTCCTGCCCCCAATCCCTCCCACCATCAGAGTCTTTTCCAATGAGTCAACTCTTCGCATGAGGTGGACAAAGTACTGGAGTTTCAGCTTTAGCATCATTCCCTCCAAAGAAATCCCAGGGCTGATCTCCTTCAGAATGGACTGGTTGGATCTCCTTGCAGTCCAAGGGACTCTCAAGAGTCTTCTCCAACACCACAGTTCAAAAGCATCAATTCTTTGGCTCTCAGCCTTCTTCACAGTCCAACTCTCACATCCATACATGACCACAGGAAAAACCATAGCCTTGACTAGATGGACCTTAGTCGGCAAAGTAATGTCTCTGCTTTTGAATATGCTATCTAGGTTGATCATAACTTTTCTTCCAAGGAGTAAGCGTCTTTTAATTTCATGGCTGCAGTCACCATCTGCAGTGATTTTGGAGGCCAGAAAAATAAAGTCTGACACTATTTCCACTGTTTCCCGATCTATTTCCCATGAAGTGATTTGCACTTAAATATTTATTAATAAGTATGGACTTATATTTGTCATTTTGTTGTTTTCTGGTTATTTCTTGGTTTGTTACTTTCTTCCTCTCTTGCTATATTTCTTTGTGTTTCGATGATTTTCTGTAATGTCATGCTTTGATTTCTTTCTATCTTTTGTGCGTATCTTCTTTTTGTTTGTAGCTAACCTGAAATTAGGATCACATCATCTGGGCCCATCATTTCATGGCAAATAGATGGGAAAACAATGGAAACAGTGACAGACTTTATTTTCTTAGGCTCCAAAATAACTTCAGACGGTGACTGTAGCCATGAAATTAAAAGATGCTTGCTCCTTATAAGAAAAATTGTGACAAACCTAGACAGCATATTAAAAGACAGGGACATTACTTTGCCACCAAAGGTTCTTCTAGTCAAAGCTATGGTTTTCCCAGTAGTCATGTATAGATATGAGAGTTGGACCATAAAGAAAGCTGAGCACTGAAGAATTTGTTGCCTTTGAACTGTGGTGTTGGAGAAGACTCTTGAGAGTCCCTTGGACTGCAAGGAGATCAAACCAGTCCATTCTAAAGGAAAACAGTCCTGAATATTCATTAGAAGGACTAATGCTGAAGCTGAAGTGCCAATATTTTGGTCACCTGATGAGAAGAGCTGACTCATTAGAAAAAGCCCTGATACTGGGAAAGATTGAAGGCAGGAGGAGATAGGGATGACCTAGGACAACATGGTTGGATGGCATCGCTGCCTAAGTGGACATGAGTTTTAGCAAGCTCTGGGGATGGTTATGGACAGGGAAGCCTGGCATACAGCAGTCCATGGGGTCACAAAGAGTCAGACGCCACTGAGTGACTGAATGACCACAACATACATACATATACGAAAACTTTTCTTCTCTGCTTGATAAAGCCTTGAGAAAGAACAACAACAAAACAGAGAGAAATTGAAAAACTAAACTAAATGAAATGGGAGCACTGAATATTAAATAGAAAAGGTAAAACAAACTAGATAAAAGTAAAACATCATCATGTAATCCAGTTGTTTTTAAACATGTTGTTGTTCAGTCCCTAAGTCATGTCCAACTCTTTGCAAGCCCATATACTGCAGCATGCCAGGCTTCCCTGTCCCTCACTCTCCTGGAGTTTGCCCAAGTTCATCTCCATTGAACTGGTGATGCTATTCAACCATCTCATCCTCTGCCACCCTCTTCTTCTTTTACCTTAAATCTTTCATGCATTGGGATCTTTTCCAGTGAGTTGGTTCTTCACATCAGGCAGCCAATGTATTGAAGCTTCAGTTTCAGCATCAGTCCTTCCAATGAGTATTCAGGGTTGATTTCCTTTAGGATTGACTGGTTTGATCTCCTTGCTCTCCAGGGGACTCTCAAGAGTCTTTTCCCCGGCACCACAATTTGAATTTTAAACATGGCTGCTCATTAAAAACACACCTGGAGCCTTGGGGGAAAAATGTCAATATATGGGCATTTGCATTTTTCCAAAAATTCCAAAATAATTCTGATATGCATCTGGATTTTTAAAAATAATTACATGTTTTTCTATTGAATGGTAGTTTTAGTGATATAGAATTCTATTATTTTATGTTGACCAATAGTGGTATAATGGTATTGAGTGAATAATAGTTACATAATCAAAATAGTAAAAGATATTTATCAGTTTAAATATTTACCATACATTGATTGTAGGAGCTGATAATGCTGAGAAATTATCATTCTCTACAATAATTACAATATTTTAAAATTTCACTACAACTTTTTAAAATAAAGCACCAATATCATTTATATTTTTTGAATACAATTTTAGATTTATTTTACATATACACAATGGAATATTACTCAGCCATAAAAGGGAATGAAATTGGGTCATTTGTAGTGATGTGGAATGACCTAGAGTCTGTCATACAGAGTAAAGTAAGTCAGAAAGAGAAAAACAAATATTAATACATATATATATGGAATATAGAGAAATGGTACAGATGAATTTATTTACATTGTAGGAGAAAGTTTTTAATTTTTTTCTCTCAGTTTTAACTAGGGCTGATTTTAGCACTCATTTTGTATCCTCCTAAACTGAATATAGTAAATCTTTATTATCTTTAAAATAAAGTTCAATGTGCCATACCTAGGAGGAAGGCTTTAAAGAGTCTAGTTCTCTTACTTCCCTACTGAATGCTAAGTTCAGTGCCCGGCCTTCAGTTGCACAGACATTTGTAACATAGCACTCATTTCCTGCTTTCTTTTCTGATTTACACACTATAACCTGTTTAATCCTCTTAGCAGTGCTAGATAGAAGGTACCATCATTTTATCCCAGTTTCTCAGATTGTCAGAATTTTGTAGTCTTATTTAGTGCTGTGTTTGCCTTAGACAATGGATCTGATCTCAGAAGGAGGAGCACAAAGAAAAAGAAACCTTTGTTGGAGCCAAGAGAAAGAAAAGACAGATTTACCATTTGTTTCTCATGAAACAAAACGCTGACATTAGGTTGAATGTGTATGATATTTTGGCAGTCTAAAAGCTGCTTTTCTTCATTCAAGAAAGATCAGACTATTTTAATATCACAGTTGTTGAGAAGTTCTGCTTCATTCTGAGGAGCAGCTCATGCCTTCTTCACAGGTATATTTAAGTGGGTGAGTGCATTCATAACTTGGGCATACATGTTCAAAAATGATGCTCTGTGTTATTTAGAAAATAAGTGTGTTTTCAGAATTTTGTGTCAGAAGAACCGGCTCTTTGATGGTGCTCTGAGACCATGGACAGATTCTTTTATGTTTTATTTTCACACAACAAAAGGATTGAAATAAATACTTTTAACATTTCTATAATTTATAACAGAATTTTTCAAGTCTTAAAGGCTCCTGAAAGCAATTTAAGTAAATGTGATAACATAAGATTATAATCATGTATAGCAATGTAGATGTCTTTTCAACTTCCTCAGGGGGAATCTATTGATGACTCTACTCTTCAAAGCTTCTAAAACATCCCTGTTTCTCAGACTATAGATGAGTGGGTTAAGCATAGGGGTAAGGATGGCATTAAACATAAAAAGAGATTGATTTAATCTGGGAGTCTTAGAAGACCCTGGTCTCATGTAGACCAATATGGCAGGGCCAAAGTAGAGGCTGACCACACAAAGGTGGGAGGAGCAGGTGGCCAGAGCCTTGTTCCTGCCCTCAGAGGAGTTCATGTGGAGGACAGCAAGAAAGATGAGGGTGTAGGAGGCCAGGATGAGACTTAGAGGGATGAGGACCACCAGAAAGCTTGAGACCACCACTGACTTCACATAGGCTGAAACATCCTCACAAGTGAGCTTCAAGAGGGCCATGACCTCACACACAAAATGTAGGATCTCTCGGGGGTGACAAATGAGAAAATGCATAGCATAGGCTGTATGAACCAAGGAAGTTATTGCTCCCCCTGTCCAGGACACAATGACCATCTTTTTGCAGGTGACATGGCTGATAATGACTGAGTAACGAAGTGGGTTACAGATGGCAATGTAGCGGTCATAAGACATGAGAGTTAGCAGGAGGCACTCAGCAATTCCCAGGGTTAAGCTGAAGAAGATCTGGGTTCCACAACCTACCTGTGATATGATTCTTTCCCCTGAGAAGTTTGTGACCATTTTGGGGACAGAAGTTGAAATCAAGGCCAAGTCAATGAGGGAGAGGTGGCTGAGCAGAAAGTACATGGGGGAGTGGAGATGCAAATCTATCCAGATGAGGAGAATGAGAACAACATTGCTCATAACAGCTATACAGTAGACCAAAAGGATAAGGTAGATAAGGATCACAAGGTGGCTGGACTCAGGCCAGAGCCCCAGGAGAATAAAATCTGTGGATATAGTCTTATTGTTTCTCTCCATGGATGAACATTATTGCCCAGGAAACAACTGTAAGAACACTGTTCCATCTGATGATGTGTTACTGTACAGCTTGTCTATTTTCCTTACTCCTAGGACTCCTTCGAATATTTTTTTGTAACTTTTTTCCTGTTGAGGTCTCTTCAGTATTATGCATAACTTCTCAAAATATATAATTTTCATTAATTATCTCATGGATTACTTAATAACCTAATGTTTACACACTGTACCTACTGTTGCAAACTATAACCACTAACACTAACCAAATAAGAATACCGATACATTGAATGTGCTATCAATAACAAGTCAGTCAATTTGATGAAAATTCTTAAAGAGCTAATTTAGTCATCACCTTGAGGCCCACACAGCTTCAACACAACAGTTATGATGATTTTACATTTTGAAAAGTCAACATTTTCACTCAATCTTATGAGGTTTCATGAAAAAAAAAAAAGATTCTTTTGAAGATGGAAGTAGAGCCTTGATAACCTGAGTAAAGAAAAACATTTTCAGAATTGAATGTGGTCTATGTTCACCTTTTCCTCTCATGTGGGGAACTTCCCCACTTCCCATGAGTCCTCTTTACTTTGATCCTGACTCAAGCTATGGCAAACCTAGACAGCCTATTAAAGAGCAGAGACATCACTTTGCTGACAAAGGTCCATATAGTTAAAGCTATAGCTTTCCAGTAGTCATGTATGGATGTGAGAGCTGGATCATAAAGAAGGCTGAGCACCAAAAACTGATGCTTTTGAACTGTGGTGTTGGAGAAGACTCTTGAGAGTACCTTGGACAGCAAGGTGATCAAACCAGATAATCCTAAAGGAAATCAACCCTGAATATTCATTGAAAGGATTGATGCTGCCCCTGAAGCTCCAATACTTAGGCCACCTGATGTGAAGAGCTGACTCATTGAAAAAGACTCTGATGCTGGGAAAGATTGAGGGCAGGAGGAGAAGTAGGTTACAGAAGATGAGATGGTTGAATGGCATCATCATCTCAATGGACATGAGTTTGAGCAAACTCTGGGATTTAGTAAAGGAAAGGGAAGTCTGGTGTGCTGCTGTTCATGGGTTCACAAAGGGTCAGATACAACTGAGCGACTGAACAATAGCAACAAGTATCTCTTAAGTCAACTGAACTGGAACAGAATGACCAACTATATATAGCACCAGTATCTAAGGAGGAACCGTAAAAATATGATTTTTGCCAGTTTCACTAAGTCACCCTCCTCCTTGTAAACTTTGAACCTATCATCAATGTAATTCCTGGTACTAGCTGATGTTGCATAAGGAGAAACACAAGGTCAAGATGAAAGAGATTGCTAGGATACAGCTTGTAAGAAATTATTTATTTTAAAAGGCAGGATATCTTCTGTTTAGCAAAGTTTTGGTTGGGTTTATTAACTCTATAAGCAGAAAGATTATTGTGGACCAGTTAAAAGTATAACTTCTAGAAGATCAGTACCATGGTTTAAAGCTCCTGTTAAAAGACCACATTTACCTACCTGATATCCTTGGACTAGGACAATCATCCTTCTGTGCCTCTCTTCTTTCCTTTGTAAAACTGGACTAAAGCAAACCCCCAACATAGGAGGGATGTGCAGATTAAAAGTATCAGTGAATATAGATTTGAGAACATTGCCTGGGCAGCAGTGTTAAATGAATATAGGAGGTATAATTGAAGTTTACTTTGCACAAGAGGCAGAATCAGGCCTTCTGGTCCCTTATTACACACAGAGCTATGCACATTCACACAGTTAATCAGAGTGATTCTGCTATGTTTCTTGTACATTGACTGGTAAGGTACACTGGACCTAGAGGATATTTTGCAAAATGAAATAAGTCAGAGAAAGTCAAATATTGTGCTATATCACTTATATGTGGGATCTAAAAACCAATGAACAGAGAGTAATGGATACTGAGAACAAACAGGTGGTTGCCAGAGTATAGAGGGTTGAGGGGCAGAGAGAAATATGAGTCACAAACATGAAATATACAGAGAAGGGAGTATAGCCAACATCTAAATAATATCTTTGTGTGGTGATATTGCAACTAGACTTATCATAGTGATCATTTTTAAAAGTATAGAAATAAGGACTTCCTTGGTGGTCCAATGGTTAAGAATACATGCTTTCACTGCAGGTGGCATGAGTTTGAGCCCTGGTCAGGGAACTTAGACTGCACATCCCAACAGCATGGCCAATAAAAATGTATATGGAAAGACTGAATCACTGTGTTGTGTACCAGAAAAATAACATTGTATTGTAGGTCAATTATACTTCAAGAACAATCAAATAAACAAAATCACAGGAAAAAGATCATATTTGTGGTTACTAGGGGTGGTAGGATAGGAGCTGAGGAAATTGGCTGAAGGTGGTCCTTTTGACTAAAAAGTACAAGCTTCTAGTAATAAGGTAAATAAACATTAGGGATGTAATGTACAACATGATAAATATAATTAAACTGCTGTATGTTATGAAAGCTGTAACTAGAATAAATCCTGAGTTCTCATCAAAAGAAAATTTTTTTGTATTTCTTTAATTTTGTATCTATATGAGATGATGTTCACTACGGTTTTTCCAGTAGTCATGTATGGATGTGAGAGTTGGACTGTGAAGAAGGCTGAGCGCCGAAGAATTGATGCTTTTGAACTGTGGTGTTGGAGAAGACTCTTGAGAGTCCCTTGGACTGCAAGGAGATCCAACCAGTCCATTCTGAAGGAGATCAGCCCTGGGATTTCTTTGGAAGGAATGGTGCTAAAGCTGAAACTCCAGTACTTTGGCCACCTCATGCGAAGAGTTGACTCATTGGAAAAGACTCTGATGCTGGGAGGGATTTGGGGCAGGAGGAGAAGGGGATGACAGAGGATGAGATGGCTGGATGGCATCACTGACTCGATGGACGTGAGTCTGAGTGAACTCCGGGAGTTGGTGATGGACAGGGAGGCCTGGCGTGCTGCGATTCATGGGGTCGCAAAGAGTCGGACACGACTGAGTGACTGAACTGAACTGAACTGAACTGAACTGAAACTCACTGTGTTAATTATTTCATGATGTGTGTAAGTCAAATCTTTATGCTGTACACCTTAAACTTATACAGTGCTGTATGTCAATATCTCAATAAAAATGGAAGAAAAAATAATGTTAAGGACAGGAATTTATAACAGTTTTCTTAGGGCTGTATGGGAGGAAGTGTGACTAAGCCACAGATCTGAGGCATGTTTTTAAAAACCCAGTGGATAGAAGGACAGCAATTCAGTTTTACTTGAACTAATAAATCATATTATCCACTTTCAAAGTCCCAGCTTAAATGTTCCCTCCTCTGGTCCTCCCAGTTAGCATCCACTGCTTCTCGGTTCTCTTTTATGTTCATCAGTTTATCACAGTGTATGTTGCAGTTTGCCTTAAGCCACAGTTATTTGTGGATAAATCTTTAACCCTGTAGATTGTTAGCCTTTTCAGAGGAGAGGTTCTGCTTTTTTCCCTTAAATAAAATACTTTGAACTCCCAAGACTGCCTAGGCCTGTAAATTGAAGAAGCAGGTTATCAATAACTATGTGACAAGATGAATTTGTCCCCATATTCTCTGCTTATAGCTTCTGAGAAGTTAATAATACAATATTTGATTCTTACAGTTCCATGAAATCAAGTGTTCCAGAGTTACATACAGCTGCCTATTGAAAAATCACCTGTCCCCTCCTTCAGACCTATTAAATCATATTCTCCAAGTGGTTCTGATAATCAGATCAGATTAAGAAACAGAGATGTAGTACAGTAATTGCATTATATAAACAAGGAAATGAAACTCATTGATTTTAATTGACTTGATTAAATTGACTCAAAGCTGTATAATATTTGCTAGTTCACATGGTAAGTCAATCAAGTAAAACTTGAAAATTAGACATATCTTTCAGTTACATCCAGTATTTTATTGTAAGTTATTTCCAGAACAACAAAAATGTCTCACTTCTTCATCATTTTTTCCCTTTTATTACAGGGTATATCTAAGACTATACATTTTCATCAAGACATGTAGTCATCTACTAATAATCATGGTAAAGAAGATGAATTCAAGATATATGTATTTATAGATTTAGAAATTAATCCCTCATTTTTCACATGACTCCCTTCACTGACTCATTTGTCATTCTTTCACTCTATACATGTCTATTGAGTCCAGTGTCTGTTCTAGACAAACTCTAATAAATCATCCCCTCTGGCCTCAGTAAGCTTGAGGAAACATAAGGACCATTAATATAATAAAATATGAGATTGCATTAAATGGAAAAATAAGTTTTCCATTTCAGAAAGGGCATTTCGAGGGTCAGGGGCACTATACATAAAGAAGCAGAGGAACAAGAAATAGGATTATAGGCAGTTTTTTTTTTATTTCAGGGCTCCAACTTTCTGGAGAAAAACGAGAGAAAGTGAGATGTAATATTGGAAGTATCATGTCTATTTATGGAATCTAAGAGTCATGGTGGAGAGTTCTGACAAAAATGTAGTCCTTTGGAGAAGAGAACACAAATCACTTCAGTATTCTTGCCTTGAGAGCCCCAAGAACAGTTTGAAAAGGCAAAAAGATATGACATGGAAAGATGAACTCTCCAGGTTTGTAGGTGCCCAACAGGCTACTGGAGAAAAGTGGAGAAATACCTCCAGAAAGAAAGAAGAGGCTGAGCCTTTCTGGACAGAAACAATGCCCAGTTGTGGAAGTGTCTAGTGGTGAAAGTCAAATCTGATGCTGTAAAGAGCAATATTGCATAGGAATCTGGAATGTTAGGTCCATGAATCAAGGCAAACTGGAAGTGGTCAAACAGATGGCAAGAGTGAACATCAACATTTTAGAGATCAGTATACTAAAATGGACTGGAATGGGTGAATTTAATTCAGATGACCATTATATCTACTACTGTGGGCAAGAATCTCTTAGAAGAAAAGGCGTAGTCATCTTAGTTAACAAAAGAGTCTGAAATGCAGTACTTGAGTGCAACCTCAAAAACAACAGAATGATCTCGGTTCATTTCCAAAACAAACCATTCAGTATCACAGTAATCCAAGTCTATGCCCCAACCACTAATGCCAAAGAAGCTGAATAGTTCTACGAAGACCTACAAGACCTAGAAGTAAACACCAAAAAAAGATGTCCTTTCATCATAGGGGACTGGAATGCAAAAGTGGGAAGTCAAGAGATACCTGGAGTAACAGGCAAGTTTATCCTTGGAGTACAAAATGAAGCAGGGCAAAGGCTAACAGAGTTTTGCCAAGAGAACGCACTAGTCATAGCAAACACCCTCTTCCAACAACACAAGAGATGACACTATTGAATTGATTATATTCTTTGCAGTCAAATACAGAAAAACTCTACACAGTCAGCAACAAGACTGGAAGCTGACTATGGCTCAGGTAATGAACTCCTTATTGACAAATTCAGACTTCAGTTGAAGAAAATAGGTAAAACCACTGTGCCATTCAGGCACAATTGAATCAAAACCCTTATGATTATACAGTAGAAGTGACAAATGGATTCAAGAGATTAGATCGGATAGAGTATCTGAAGAACTATGAACAGAGGTTCATGACATTGTACAGGAGGCAATGATCAAATCTATTCCCAAGAAAAAGAAATGCAAAAAGGCAAAATGGCTATCTGAAGAGGGCTTACAAATAGCTAAGAAAAGAAGAAAAGTGAAAGGCAAAGGCGAGAAGGAAAGATATATCCATCTGAATGCAGAGTTCCAAAGAATAGCGAGGAGAGATAAGAAAGCCATCCTAGATGAACAATGCAAAGACATAGAGGAAAACAATAGAATGAGAAAGATGAGAGATCTCTTCAAGAAAATTAGAGATACCAAGGGAACATTTCATGCAAAGATGGGCATAATACAGACAGTAATGGTATAGATCTAACAGAAGCAGAAGATATTAAGAAGAGTGAAAAGTACATGGAAGAACTATACAAAAAAAAACCCTAATGACCTAGATAACCACAATGGTGTGATCACTCACCTAGAGCCAGACATCTTGGGGTGTGAAGTCAAGTGGGCCTTAGGAAGCATCACTACGAACAAAGCTAGTGGATGTGATGGAATTCCAGTTGAGTTCTTTCAAATTCTAAAAGATGATGCTGTGAAAGTGCTGCACTCAATATGTCAGCAAATTTGGAAATCTCAGCAGTGGCCACAGGACTGGAAAAGGTCAGTTTTCATTCCAATCCCAAAGAAAGAAAATGCCAAAGAATGTTTGAACTACCACACAATTGCATTCATTTCACAAACTAGCAAAGTAATGCTCAAAATTCTCCAAGCTAGGATTCAACAGTATATGAACCATGAAATTCCAGATGTTCAAGCTGGATTTAGAAAAGCCAGAGGAACCAGAGATCAAATTGTCAACATTTGTTAGATCATAGAAAAAGGAAAAGAATTTCAGAAAAAAAACATCTATTTCTGCTTCATTGACTCTGCTAAAGCCTTTGACTGTATGGATCACAACAAACTGTGGAAAATTCTTCAAGAAATGGGAATACCAGACCACCTTACCTGCCTCCTGAGAAATCTGTATGCAGGTCAAGAAGCAACAGTTAGAACCAGATATGGAACAACAGATTAGTTCCAACTGGGAAAGGAGTACATCAAGGCTGTATATTGTCACCCTGCTTATTTAACTTCTATGCAGAGTACATCATGCGGTATGTCAGGTTGGAGGAAGCACAATCTGGAATCAAGATTTCCTGGAGAAATATAAATAACTTCACATGCGCAGATGGCATCACCCTTATGGCAGAAAGTGAAGAAGTAAAGAGCCTCTTGATAAAAGTGAAGGAGACTGAAAAAGTTGGCTTAAAATTCAACATTCAAAAAACTTAAGATCATGGCATAGAGTCTCATCACTTCATGGCAAATAGATGGGGAAACAATGGAAACAGTGAGGCACTTTATATTGAGAGGCTTCAAAATCACTTCAGATAGTGTCTGCAGTCATGAAATTAAAAGAGGCTTGCTCCTTGGAAGAAAAGCTATGACTAACCCTAGACAGCATATTAAAAAGCAGAGACATTACTTTGCCAACAAATGTCCATGTAGTCAAAGCTATAGTTTTTCCAGTAGTCATGTATGGATATGAGAGTTGGACTATAAAGAAAGCTGAGCACTGAATAATTGATGCTTTTGAACTGTGTTGTTGGAGAAGACTCTTGAGAGTCCCTTGGACTGCAAGGAGATTGAACGAGTTCATCCTAAAGGAAATCAGTCCTGAATATTCACTGGAAGGTCTGACACTGAAGCTGAAGCTCCAATACTTAGGCCTCCTGATGCGAAGAACTGACACATTGGAAAAGACCCTGATTCTCAGAAAGACTGAAAGCAGGAGGAGAAGGGGACAACAGGAGATGAGATGGTTGGATGGCATCACCGACTTGATGGATATGAGTTTGAGCAAGCTCCAGGAGTTGGTGATGGGCTGGGAAGCCTGGCATGCTGCAGTCCATGGGGTCACAATGAGTCAGACATGACTGAGAGACTGATAAACAAAGGAAGCAATGTGCACCGATGTGATCTTGCTCTAGAGGAGTTACAGTGGCGAGAGAAGAAGGCTAATGGTTTTAATAAAATTTTTATGAAGTCAGTCTTTCACCAGCTTCTGGAATATTGCAGGTGTTCAGTGAATGTTGCCTGAATGTTGGTAGTTTTTGACAATAAGTGTCAGGTACCCCGATCATGTCTGTGCTCCTACTGAGGACTCCAGTGCCCTCTGTGAACATGTTACATAGGCAGGCAGCCTACTTAGATTGTCACTGAGCCACATTATGAATGGTTCATACAGTCTTTTAACAAAAACGGTTGGTGCCCCAGTATTAGAACTATTGCATTCTATGCATCTGGGAAAGCTGTGACACCTTTAACATTGTCACTCTCCAGATTCATCTGGAGGGATCACAGAGGGCAGAGGAAGATAAAATCATGCTCACTGATGATTGTGCACATATATATGAACCTTGAAAACAATGCATGGTCATTTTCCTGACAAGCCAAATTATGAAGAGGGCTACCAATTGCTCTATTTAATTATTCTTCTTCAGATGGCTTCCCTTGACCATGTTGGTGCCCAACATTCTCAAGCTTTCTGTCATTCTCAAGTGTAGTCCCAGTAATTGATTGGCTGTAAACAGTGCTCTAATATTTAATCTAATGTTTGGGTGATGAGGAAGTTAAACTTTTAGCATTAAGAAATCCTTAAGAAAGATGAAGGATCTCTAATGCTTGAATGCCAATCACCAGAGTTAGAGCAATGAAGAAATCTGGGGTCTTCTTGCTCTACTAAGTTAAGATATAAGTAAGTAGCCACACATTCCTCCTGCCAATAGTTTGATACAACATGGCACCATTTGCTTTGCACTTTCCCCATGTTGCCTTCATATTTTCTACCAATTATCTTTTATCCACTTAATTTTCTGCCTTTTTTCATCACTGTCATCCACACTGTCATATTTACTTCTTATCTAAAAATTAACCCTTGGCAAAGCTTCACTTCTGCCCAGGGTGAGGTTATTCTCTTTTCTTACCAATAGGCCTGGTGTAGGCTAAGAGTCAACAAGGAGCCTATGTTTTTGTGTTTTGTTTTTCCAAGATGGCTTTTAATTAACAATCACTGTACACTTAGAAATATATTCTGCCCCTCAGAAACGCATAGTAAGATATATGAATATAGAAGACACAGTGTTTCTGCTGATGGGTCTATTTTTATGCAGTTCATTTCAAGGAAGACCTGAGATTTGGGTTTGCCTTTTGCCTTACGTCAATATAAATATTTAGATAAGCAATTTATAGTGAGACCTTGTAACTAAAATGCTTTAGGTGCCATACAAATAGATTCTGTTTCTCACATTTTAGGAGTATTTAGAGAATTAGCAGAGAGTTAAGATCTATTTGTATGGCACTTAAAACATCTTTTTTATAGCAATTGGATATACTACTTTGAATGCACATTGACATCATTCTAAAGCATTTGGTACAATTCATCACCATAACAACAGTGATAATAACATAATAGTTGTTGATCACTCATCAAATGCTAGCATTTTATAGGCATTTGTTATAATTGAATTCTCTCAACAATACATAAGAATTAATTTATATAAATTATTAACTGTATTCTCATTTTACTGATAAAAGCACTATAACTTAGAGGGATTAATTTTCCAAAGGCAAGGAGCTATAAACTAACCCTGGCAACCTGATTCTAGAGCCTGAACTCAACTTACTCAATATCTCCTAAAATTACATGTTCATCAGATTCAAAGACCTTTATAAAAACCCAGATTTCCTTACCACAATCCAAACCTACTGGAATAGGGCATGGATATTAAAAAGAGTTTCAATTTAATCTTTAAGAACAGATGAGAAGAAATTCTCCAGAAAATCAGAATGCTTTAATGACATATCATATACCTATATTCTCAGAGAATACATTTTACTCTTCAGTCAACACAGCCGCTGTATCTCTCCTTTGTATCAGTGTTTTTCTTCCTAAGTTTTCTTTCCTCTTCTTGAGAGTATCAACATCAAAAAGCCAGGTGGAAATAAGTACATCTCTTTTGTACTACACATCTTAGAATGAACAGCCAACATGGCCTGGCACCTTTTGGCCCACCTGCCAATGAAATGCCATTTGTTATGGAGTCCAGTGATTCTCGTGAGACATCTCCATCTATTGCGGCCTCTCTCCCAGAGACCCAATAGAGCAGAGAGGGCTCAGACACTCCACACCTGTAGTGGCCTTCTGGCTGTTCAATTCTTCCTTCTTTGAAAAACAACTTTGCCTCTACTCAGCTTCAAATCAGTCCTAATAACCCTGGGGCAGAGGTGCTATTTGTGAGCACACCCCTATCCTTCTCTCTGACATCAGAACAGTTCACTGGTAAGAGGAATGCCTGTCTGTCACCTCTCCTAAATCTGGATGAGTCAGGAACTGAAAAAAACTCAAAGCAAATCATAACCCCACCCATGATGGCTTTGGTTTTAGCCTGATCTTCCAAATGTTTTCTGTCAGGAAAAAACTGTTGGACAAGGTCCCTAAGAGACTAACTGGTGTGTTGATTCTTACATAAAGATGATTTCATAAGCCGACTTTTAAAAACATGTTGGATTATGTTATAATTGTCTACTTTGATTTATGGTTTAATATTGACATTTTTATTGGAAAAAAATTTTTAATATTTATTTATTTGTCTACACTAGGTCTTTAGTGTGGCCTGCCAGATCTAGTTCCTTGACCAGGGATCAAACTTGAGTCCCCTACATTGAGAGTGCAGAGTTTTAACCACTGAACCACAGGGAAACCCCTTGGATAGAATTTTTAATGAATTCTATTTTTAATATTCACATGACTATACAAAATCAGCCAAAATATGCAACTTGGTAAAAAAATCTAGAAGGAAATTATACAGAGCTCCCTGTGTCATTACATATTTCACTGACTGGAGAAAATAACAGTTACAAGCCGTCCTTTATTGAGTACCAGCTCAGCTCTTCACACACATTGCTGCATTCAGTCCCATTGACAACCTTCAGAGATGGGTGCTCTTGATACATCCAATTTCCAGATGTCAAAGCCAAAGTATAGAAAGATATTAACTCTTTGCCCAAGCCCACAGAGCGTATAGGTGATGGGGATGAAGTTTTAACCCAATTCTACCATACTCTGGAGCCCATGACCATAATCAGCATCATTAATATAAAATTTTAGGCCCAAAATATATGTAGGCTTATCTATTATTAATATATAACTTATGAGGAAAAATTGTCTTAGAGATGGAACATTAAAACTCTAAACATCATTAAATAAAAACTCATACAGAACATGAAGATAGGCACTATTTATTAACCACCCACATAGCTATGACTTTGTTTCTACATTCTCAGTATAATTTGACAATTTTATCTGCTTGGCCCATCAGAGTTAATATACCGGGTAATTAAAATTGTATTTAATAGCCCATGATTTCATTATTAATGTAAATTAGCTGTAAAATATCAATATGATTAATTTTGTCTAGGAACTATGAGAAAACCATAGGCATATCTTCTGCTATTTTATGCAAAAGTAAATATTAAAGTTAGCTACCTTGTGAATTCTGTCACTGTCACCTGGAGAAGCAGGTGTCTTCTGTGCTTCTCCCTGGGTGATAAGTGCTGTGTTCTCCTTTCCTGTGTCAGAACTAAGACTAAGGATTGGTTGAGGGTGTAGGTAGATAGAGGCTCATTTTATCTTCTAAGAGGCCCTAAATCATCATTAATATGAGTAGTGTCTGTAAATTAAGCTTACTGATCAGAGGCAGGATGTGTCTGACAATCCAGACGCTTGGCTAATTGAGGACCTCAGGGGGAGATGTCCTGGAAACTTGTCCAAAGGCTTTAATTAACATGAATTTATACCTGCATATTGTGATAAATTAGCATATTCATCACATCTAATTATTTACAATTATTCTCTGAAGAAAAATAGCCACCATTCCCCATTCTTTTCTTCAGGCTGCCACAAATTTAGCCAACATTTTGCTTAACTTTACTTCTGCTTTATCCCATCATTGGACTCATTATTGTGGCAAAGGATGACAAGAGGCTGGTGTGACTTACCTGGATGTGGTGTTTACAATGCACTTAAGTAAAAGTGAGAAAATATGCGTTATACAAGCCCGCTTCCCTGGTGGCTCAGATGGTAAAGTGTCTCCCTGCAATGCGGGAGACCTGGGTTCGATCCCAGGGTTGGGAAAATCCCCTGGAGAAGGAAATGGCAACCCACTCCAGTACTCTGGCCTGGAAAATTCCATGGACGGAGAAGCCTGGTGGGCTACAGTCCATGGGGTCACAAAGAATCAGACATGACTGAGCAACTTCACTTTCTTTCACTTAATTAAAAGTGATAAAATATGCATTATTCAAACCAATAAATAGAGGAGAAGGCTAATGGAAATTATGGGAAGATGATACAGTTTAGCCAGGTGTTTCTAAATCATGTCACCATTTTAATCCATTTTCCTTACTCTGGGATGTATCTGTAATTATTATATTAATGATTGAGTCAGTGACCTTAGGATCAGGGTTAAATCTCTGTTTAAGCCAATTCACTTTAGAGTGAATGTAAAGGCTTCACAGACTACAACCTTATTCCATAATCCCTATCAAGTGCTAGTTCAGATTCAGGCAAATATACCTTCTCATAAACTGTTGGTGGTAGGGTAAATTGTCACAATCTTTTAAGAAAGTAACCTGAAAACACATTAGAACACACATACCTTAAAACTATTCTGCAGCAATGAAAGCACCACAATTTAAATATATGTTTAAGAATTTTTATTGTAACTGCCATTAACCATGGAAGCAAAATCCTGCAAATGAGCTGAACATTTTGACACACATTCATATTTTTGTATTTTGTATATGTTAAAAGCAATGTGCTACATCCAAATCTATTTACTGAGAAAAATGTCCATGAGGTAATGTCAAGTGAGAACAAGTTGCAGAATGGCATATAGAATAACAAAACTGTAAAATTCCATAAATGTGTATTTATGTTAGTATATTTTTCTTTGATAATGGAGAAAATTGAAGAAGCATCACAGTGTCAGGATTGCATTCCTAAAGAGAGCATGAATTAAAAAAATAGGAAAGGTATATTTGAAATCAAAAGGTTTATTTTGATTCCTTTATTTATTATAAAATAAATGGTATTACAACAAATATCTTTTTAATTTTTACACGTGTAAATTCAGTTTAGGATTTTAGAAGTGGTATTGTTAGGCTGGAGGGCACTGTGAGTGTAATTTTACTAAATACAAATTTCTTTGTATACGGATTGTATCATTTTCTGTTTCTAACAGCAGTGTCTGAAAGTGCCTAGTTTGGGACAACAGAGGATGAGATGGTTGGATGGCCTCACTGACTCAATGGGCATGAGTTTGAGTAGACTTTGGGAGTTGGTAATGGACTGGGAGGCCTGGCGTGCTGCAGTCCATGGGGTCACAAAGAGTCGGACACAACTGAGCAACTGAACTGAACTGATTTTCCACAGCCTCACCAATAATGTGTTGTTAAACTTTAGGAGATTTGTCAGTGTTGTAGGTGAGGCATTGTGTTTTTAATATAGTATTATTTTAATTTGTATTATGAGCATCAGATTGATCATTTTTTAGTATTTAAGAACCATGTGCATTTCCCTATCTATAAACTGTCCTTTCAAAGCTTTTGCCATTTCTCTAAGGGGTTGTTGATTTTTAACTCTCATTTTTAAGAAGGTTTTAAATATTAGAAACACTAATTCTTTGTGGTACAAGTGTAAACATAATTGCTGCAGTTTTTCATTTATCATTTGACTTTGCTTGGAGATTTTGCCACCTCATGCGAAGAGCTGACTCATTGGAAAAGACTCTGATGCTGGGAGGGATTGGGGGCAGGAGAAGGGGACAACCGAGGATGAGATGGCTGGATGGCATCACGGACTCGATGGACAGTGAGTCTAAGTGAACTCTGGGAGATGGTGATGGACAGGGAGGCCTGGCGTGCTGCGATTCATGGGATCGCAAAGAGTCGGACACGACTGAGCGACTGAAATGAACTGAAGGTTTTTCTTATTTTCAGATCATCAGATTCATCAATTTTATATGTTATAGTATTTTAGATTATAAATACTTTATATTTATAACAGATAAAGTAGATTTTATTGTACGAATTTGCTTAAAAGAATTTTTGTGCTATTTTAAAGTTTTACCATCAATACCATATTTCATTAAGTTATTCTTCCATTTCAATACTCTTGTTTTTTTAATTTTTTGTCACTAAGTCATGTGTCATGGAAGGGAAGTCATGGCCTTCCCTGGTGGCTCAGAAGGCAAAGCGTCTACCTACAATGCAGGAGACCCGGGTTAATCCCTGGGTTGGGAAGATCCCCTGGAGGAGGAAATGGCAACCCACTCCAGTATTCTTGCCTGGAAAATCCCACGGATGGAGGAGACTGGTAGATTACAGTCTATGGGGTCACAAAGAGTCAGACAAAACTGAACGACTTCACTTTCACTTTCAAGTCATATGTGACTCTATCTGACCCCATGGACTACTTACTGCATACCAGGCTGCACTGTCCTCCACTCTCTCCCAGACTTTGCTCAGATTCATGTCCATTGAGTTGATGATGCTATCTAACTATCTTATTCTCTACTGCTCCTTCTCCTTTTGCCTTCACTCTTTCCCACCATCAGGGCCTTTTCCAATGAGTTAGCTCTTTGCATCAGATGGCCAAAGTATTGGAGTTTCAGTTGCAGCATTAGTCTTTCCAATTAATATTCAGGAATGATTTCCCTTTAGGGTTGACTGGTTTGATCTACTTGCAGGCCACTGATTCTCAAGAGTCTTCTCCAGCACCACAATTCGAAAGCATCATTTCTTCAGCACTCAACCTCCTTTATGGTCCAGCTCTCACATCCGTACATGACTGCAGGAAAAACCATAACTTGACTATATGGACTTTTGTTGGTAAAGTGTTGTATCTACTTTTTAATGCTGTCTAGGTTTGTCATAGCTTTTCTTTCAAGGAGCAAGCATCCTTTAATTTCATGGCTACAGTTACCATCTGCAGTGATTTTGGAGCCCAAGAAAACAGAATCTGTCACTGCTTCAACTTTTCACCCTTCTGTTAATATTTGCCATGAAGTGATGGGACTGGATGCCAAGATCTTAGTGTTTTGAGTTTCAAGCCAGCATTTCACTCTCCTCTTTCACCCTCATCAAAAGCTCTTTAGTTCCTCTTCACTTTCTGCTATTAGAGTGGTATCATTTGTGTATCTGAGGTTGTTGATATTTCTCCAAGCAATCTTGATTCCAGCTTGTGATTCATCCAGTCTGGCATTTCACATGATGTACTGTAGCTCAAATGATAAACAATCTTCCTGCAATGCAGGAGACCTGTGTTCAATTTCTGGGTCAGGAAGATCCCCTGGAGAAGAGAATGGCTACCCATTCCAGTATACTTGCATGGAGAATTCCATGGCCTTAGGAGCCTGGCAGGCTACAGTCCATGGGGTTGCAAAGAGTCAGACATGACAGCAACAAGCACACACATACCCTCTGCATATACGTTAAATAACCACGGTGACAATATGCAACCTTGTTCTTACTTCTTTCCCAATTTTGAACCAGTCATTGTTCCATGTCCATTTCTAGCTGTTGCTTCTTGTCCTGCATACAGATACCTCAGGAGACAGGTAAGGTGGTCTGGTACTCCCATCTTTTTAACAATTTTCCACAGTTTGTTGTGATCCACAGTCAAGGGCTTTAGCACAGTCAATGAAGCAGAAGTAGGCCTTTTTTTTCTGGAATTCTCTTGCTCTCCATGATCCAACAAATGTTGGCAATTTGATCTCTGGTTCCTCTGCCTTTTCTAAACCTAGCTTGTCTATCTGGAAGTTTTCAGTTCACAAACTGCTGAAGCCTAGCTTGAAGGATTTTGAGCATAATCTTGGTAGCATGTGAAATGATCAGAATTATACAGTAGTTTGAATATTCTTTGGGATTGAAATGAAAACTGACATTTTCCAGTCCTGTGGCCACTGCTGAGTGTTCCAAATTTGCTGGCATAATGAGTGAAGGTCCTTAAGAGCATCATCTTTTAGGATTTGAAATAGCTTAGCTGGAATTCCATCACTTCCACTAGCTTTGTTAGTAGTAATCCTTCCTACTAACAAGGCCTTCCCTGGTGGCTCAGTTGGTAAAGAATCTGCCTGCAATGCAGAAGACCAGAGTTTGATCCCCTGGAGAAGGGAATGGCAACCCACTCCAGGATTTTGCCTGGAGAATTCCACGGACAGAAGAGCCTGGCGGGCTACTCTTCACGGGGTTGCAAAGAATCAGACACAACTGAGCGACTAACGCAACACTAATGCTTCCTAAGGCCCACTTGCCTTCACATTCCAAAACATCCAGCTCTAGGTGAGTGACCATGTCATCACAGTTATCTGGGTCATTAAGACCTTTTCTGTATGGTTCTTTGTGTATTCTATAATTCAAATAGGATAATTGCATCTTTGGATGTTTGGTAGAAATCTTTTGTGCCTGTGTCTGGTGCTTTTTTTGCACAATGCTTTCTACACATTTTTTTGTTTGTTTCTCTTGTGTAACTGAATTCTTTAGACTCTCTGTTTTGCATGATTCCAGTTTTCTTGAGATTTAGCAATGTAAGTTGTTTCAAATTGTTTATTTAAGTTTTAAAAAATATTTTCTCGTTTGTTGGTGTATTGGTCAGTGTTCTCTAGAGAAACAGAATCAATAGGACGTGTGTGTGTGTGTGTGTGTGTGTGTGTGCATATACACATGTATGTATATATACCTGTGAAGGAGTTAGAGAGACAGACATTGACATTGACAATAGACATTGATTAAAAGTAATTGGCTTCTGCAGTTCTAGAAGCTGGCAAGACTAAATTCTACATCAGGACAACAGGCTACAGATTCTCCTAAGAGCTGATGTTGCAACTCAAATCCTAAGGCCATCTTCAGGAGTAATTTCTTCTTCTGGGTATCTGAAGAAGCTGTTAAAATATTTGACTAATTTTAATTTTTTAATTGAATATAGCTAACTTACAATGTTGCATTAGGCTCATATGTACAGCAGAGTAAATCATTTATACATAAACATATATCCACTCTTCTCTGTTCTTTTTTCACAGGTGAGTAATGTTCAATTACTAGAGAAGAGAATAGCAAACCACTTCGGTATTCTTGCCTTGAGAACCCCATCAGTTCAGTTCAGTCATTCAGTCGAGTCTGACTCTTTGTGACCCCATGGACTGCAGCACACCAGGCCTCCCAGTCCATCACCAACTCCCAGAGCCTACTCAAACTCATGTCCATTGAGTCAGTGATGCAATCCAACCACCTCATCCTCTGTCATCCCCTTTGTCATCTGCCTGCAATCTTTCCCAGCATCAGGGTCTTTTCAAATGAGTCAGTTATTCACATCAGGTGGCCAAAGTATTGGAGTTTCAGCTTCAACATCAGTCCTTCCAATGAATATTCAGGACTGATTTCCTTTAGGATGGACTGTTTGGGTCTCCTTGCAGTCCAAGGGATGCTCAAGAGTCTTCTCCAACACCACAGTTCAAAGCATCAATTCTTCAATGCTCAGCTTTCTTTATAATCCAACTCTCACATTCATACAGGACTACTGGAAAAAGCAAAGCTTTGACTAGATGGACCATTGTTGTCTCTGCTTTTTAATATGCCCTCCAGGTTGGTGATAACTTTTCTCCCAAGAAGCAAGCGTCTTTTAATTTCATGGCTGCAGTCACCATCTGAAGTGATCTTGGAGCCCCAAAAAATAAAAGTCTGACACTGTTTCCACTGTTTCCCCATCTATTTCCCATGAAGCGATGGGACCAGATGCCATGATCTTACTTTTCTAAATGCTGAGTTTTAAGACAACTTTTTCACTCTCCCCTTTCACTGTCATCAAGAGGCTCTTTAGTTCTTCTTCACTTTCTGCCATAAGGGTGGTATCACCTGCATATCTGAGATTATAGATATTTCTCCCAGCTATCTTGATTCTAGCTTGTGCTTCATTCAGCCCAGCATTTCTCTTGATGTACTCTGCATATAAGTTAAATAAGCAGGGTGACAATATACAGCCTTGACGTACTCCTTTCCCTATTTGGAACCATTCTGTTGTTCCATGTCCAGTTCTAACTGTTGCTTCCCGACCTGCATACAGACTTCTCAAGAGGCAGGTTAGGTGGTCTGGTATTCCCATCTCTTTAAGAATTTTCCACAGTTTGTTGTGATCCACACAGTCAAAGGCTTTGGCATAGTCAATAAAGTAGAAATAGATGTTTTTCTGGAACTCTCTTGATTTTTCAGTGATCCAATGGATATTGACAATTTGATCTCTGGTTCCTCTGTCTTTTCTAAATCCAGCTTGAACATCTGGAAGCTCACAGTTCACAAACTGTTGATGCCTGGCTTGGAGAATTTTGAGTATTACTTACTAGCATGTGAGATGAGTGCAATTGTGCGGTAGTTTGAACATTCTTTGGCATTGCCTTTCTTTGGGACTGGATTGAAAACTGACCTTTTCCAGTCTTGTGGCCACTTCTGAGTTTTCCAAATTTGCTGTCATATTGAGCGCAGCACTTTCACAGCATCATCTTCCAGGATTTGAAATAGCTCAACTGGAATTCTATCACTTCCACTAGCTTTGTTCGTAGGGATGCTTCCTAAGGCCCACCTGACTTCACATTCCAGGATGTCCGGCTGTAGGTGAGTGATCATACCATCATGTTTTTTGGGGTCATGAAGATCTTTTTTGTATAGTTCTTCTGTATATTCTTGCCACCTCTTCTTAATATCTTCTGCTTCTGTTAGGTCCATACCTTCTGTCCTTTAGTGTGCCTATCTTTGCATGAAATGTTCCCTTGGTATCTCTAATTTTCCTGAAGAGATCTCTAGTCTTTCCCATTCTATTGTTTTCCTATGTTTCTTTGCATTGACCACTGAGGAAGGCTTTCTTATCTCACCTTGGTCTTCTTTGGAACTCTGCATTCAAATGGGTATATCTTTCCTTTTCTCCTTTGCCCTTCATTTCTCTTCTTTTCTCAGGTATTTGTAAGGCCTCCTCAGACAACCATTTTGCCTTGTTTGCATTTCTTTTTCTTTGGATGGTCTTGATCTCTGCCTCTTGTACAATGTCGTGAACCTCTGTCCATAGTTCTTCAGGCACTCTGTCTATCAGATCTAACCCCTTGAATCTATGGGGTTCCCTTGTGGCTCAGCTGGTAAAGAATCTGCTTGCAATGCAGGAGACCTGGGTTCAATCCCTGGGTTGGGAATATCCCCTGGAGAAGGGAAAGGCTACGCACTCCAGTATTCTGGCCTGGAGAATTCCATGGGCTGCATAGTCCATAGGGTCCCAAAGAGTCAGACATGACTGAAAACCCCATGAACAGTATGAAAAGGCAAAAATATAGGGCACTGAAAGACGAGCTCCCCAGGTCGGTAGGTGCCCAATATGCTACTGGGGAAGAGTGGAGTAATAACTCCAGAAAGAATGAAGACCCAGAGCCAAAGCAAAAACAATACCCAGTTGTGGATGTGACTGGAGATGGAAGTAAAGTCCAATGCTGTAAAGAGCAATATTGCATAGGAACCTGGAATGCTAGGTCCATGAATCATAGTAAATTGGAAGTGGTCAAACAGGAGATGGCAAGAGTGAACATCAACATTTTAGGAACCGGTGAACTAAAATAGACTGGAATGGGTGAATTTAACTCAGATGACCATTATATCTACTACTGCGGGCAGGAATCCCTTAGAAGAAATGGAGTAGCCATCATAGTTAACAGAAGAGTCCAAAATGCAGTACTTGGATGCAGACTCAAAAACGACAGAATGAGCTCTGTTCGTTTCCAAGGCAAACCATTCAGTATCACGGCAATCCAAGTCTATGCCCCGACCAGTAAGTTTGATTAGGTCCCATCTGTTTATATTTTTTCCATTTCTATTGCCTTGGGAGAGTGATCTAAGAAAACATTGGTATGATTTATGGCACAGAATGTTTTTCCTATGCGCTCTTCTAGTTTTCTAGTGTCATACCTTTAGTTTAAATCTTTAAGCCATCGTGTATTTATTTTCATGCATGGTGTGAGGGTGTGTCCTAATTTCAATGATTAACTTTCTCACCTTCACTTGCTGAAGAGATTTTTTTCTCATTTTATATTCTTGCCTTCTTTGTTGAAGATTAATTGATCTTAAGTATGTGGGTTTATTTCTGGGGTCTCTATTCTGTTCCATTAATACATATGTCTGCTTTTCTACCAATACCACAAGATTTTTGACTAGTGCAAGTTTGTAATATTTTCTGAAATCTGGGAAGGTTATGCCTCCTACTTTGGGATTTTCCCCCCTTGGGATTGATTCGGCAATTCTGGGTCTTTTATAATTTCATATAAAATTCTGGATTTTTTAATCTAGTTCTGTGAAAAAATATCATGAGTAATTGGATAGAAACCACATTATCTGTACATTGCTTTGGGTAGCATTGCCATTTAACAATATTATTTTTTTCTAATCCAAGAGTATCAGATATATTTCCATTTCTTTGAATTTGCTTTATTTTCCTTTTTAATGTTTTATAGTCCACAGCATATAAGATTTTTACACATATCCTTTAGAAGAAATAGAGTACCCTCTTAGTCAATAGAAGAGTCCAAAATGCAGTACTTGGTGCAATCTCAGTGGGTGCAGGCCCCAAAAATGAGAGAATGATCTCATTTTATTTCCAAGGTAAACCATTTAACATCACAGTAAACCAAGTATATGCCCAAAGAAGCTGAAGAAGCTAAAGTCAAACAGTTCTATGGAGACCTCCAAGACCTAACACCAAAAAAAGATGTCCTTTTCATCATAGGATGAAAAGTGAAAGTGAAGTCGCTCAGTCATGCCCGACTCTTTGCGACCCCATGGACTGTAGCCTACCAGGCTCCTCTGTCCATGGGATTCTCCAGGCAAGAATACTGGAGTGGGTTGCCATTTCCTTCTCCAGGGGATCTTCCTGACCCAGGGATCAAACCCAGATCTCCCACATTGCAGGCAGACGCTTTAACCTCTGAGCCACCAGGGAAGCTCTCATCATAGGATACTGGAAGGCAAAAGTAGGAAGTCAAGAGATACCTGGAGTAACAGACAAATTTGGCCTTGAAGTACAAAAAGAAGTAGGGCAAAGGCTAACAGAAGTTTGTCAAGAGAACACACTGGTCATAACAAACACCCTCTTCCAACAACACGAGAGATGAATGTACACATGTTCATCAGCATAATACACATAGTTCAGCACCATAATCAGACTGATTATATTCTTTGAGCCAAAGATGGGGAGGCTCTATACAGTCAGCAAAAACAAGATGTGAAGCTGACTATGACTCAGATATATTACATTTACATTTAAAGTCACTCAGTCGTGTCTCTTTGTGACCCCATGGACTGCATAGTCCATGGAATTCTCCAGGCCAGAAAACTGGAGTGGGTAGCCTTTCCCTTCTCCATGGAATCTTCCCAACCCAGGGATCGAACCCAGGTCTCCCACATTGCAGGCGGATTCTTTACCAGCTGAACCATAAGGGAAGCCCAAGAATACTGGGGTGGGTAGCCAATCCCTTCTCCAGGGGGTCTTCCCAACCCAGGAATTGAACTGGGATCTCCTGCATTGCAGGGGGATTCTTTACCAACTGAGCTATCAGGGAAGCCAAAAATCTGACACTTGTGACTCAAATAATGAGCTCCTTATTGCAAAATTCAGACTTAAATTGAAGAAAGTATGGAAAACCACTATGCCATTCAGGTATGGTCTAAATCAAATTCCTTACAATTGATTTTACAGTGGAGGCGACAAACAGAATCAAGGGATTAGATCTGATAGACAGAGTGTCTGAAGAACTATGGACGGAGGTTTGTGACATTGTACAGAAGGCAGTGACCAAAACCATCCCAAAGAAAAAGAAATGCAAGAAGGAAAAATGGTTGTCTGAGGAGGCCTTACAAATAGCTGAGAAATGAAGAGAAGCAAAAGGCAAAGGAGAAAAGTAACTTATATCCAACTGAATGCAGAGTTCCAGTGAATAGCAAGGAGAGATAAGAAAGCCTTCTTATGTGAACAATGCAAACAAATGGTGGCAAACAACTGAATGAGAGAGACTAGAGGTCACTTCAGGAAAATTACAGATACCAAGGGAACATTTCTTGCAAAGATGGGCACAAAAAAGGACAGAAATTGCAATGACCTAACAGAAACAGAAGTGATTAAGAAGAGGTGGCAATAATACACAGAAGAACTACACAAAAAGAGGTGTTAATGGCCTAGATAACTATGATGATGTGGTTACTCACCTAGAGCCAGATATCCTAGAGTATGAAGTCAAGTGGGCCTTAGGAAGCATTATTAGGAACAAAGCTATTGGTGGTGTTGGAATTCCTGTTGACCTATTTCAAATCCTAAAAGATGACGCTGTTATAGTGCTCTATTCAATATATTAGCAAATTTGGATAACTCAGCAATGGCCACATGACTGGAAAATGTCAGATTTCATTCCAGTTCCAAACAAGGGCAATGCCTAAGAATGTTCAAACTAGCATACAGTAGCGCTCTTTTCATGTGCTAGTGAAGTAATGCTCAAAATCCTGCAAGCTAGACTTCAACAGTATGTGAACTGAGAAGTTCCAGATGTACAAGCTGGATTTAGAAAAGGCAGAGGAACCAGAGATCAAATTGCCAACATCTGCTGGATCATAGAAAAAACAAGGGAATTCCTGAAAAAACATATACTTCTGCTTCATTGACTATGGTAAAGCCTTTGACTGTCTGTATGACAACAAACCGTGGAAAATTGTTAGAGATGGGAATACCAGACCACCTTACCTGCCTCCTGAGAAATCTGTATTCAAGTCAAGAAGAAACAGTTAGCATTGGACATGGAACAACAGATTGGTTCAAAATTGGGGGAGGAGTATCCTGACCCTGTGTATTTAACTTATATGCAGAGTACATCATGCAAAATGCCAGGCTGGTTGAATCACATGCTGAATTAAAATTGCCAGAAGAAATATCAACAACCTCAGATATGCAGATGATACCATCCTAATGGCAAAAATTGAAGAGGAACTAAAGAGCTTCTTGCTGAAAGTGTAAGAATACAGTGAAAAAGCTGGCTTAAAACTCAGTATTCAAAAAACTAAGATCACAGCATCCAGTTCCATCACTTCTTGACAAATAGATAGGAAAAATGGAAACAGTGACAGATTTTATTTTCTTGGGCTCCAAAATCACTACAGATGGTGACCACAGCCATGAAATTAAAAATGGCTCCTTGGAAGAAAAGTTATGAGAAACATAGACAGCATAAAAAAGCAAAGGCATCACTTTGCTGACAAAGGTGCATATATTCAAAACCATGGTTTTTTCCAGTAGTCATGTACAGATGTGAGAGTTGGACCATAAAAAGGATGAATGCTTAATCTGAAGACTAATGCTTTCAAATTGTAGTTCTGGAGAAGACCCTTGAGAGTCTCTTGGACAGCAAGGAGATAAAACCAGCCAATCCTAAAATAAAATCAACCTTGAATATTCATTGAAAGGACTGATTCTAAAGCTGATGCTCCAGTACTTTGGCCACCTGATGCAAAGAACTGACTCATTGGAAAAGACCCTGATGCTGGGAAAGATGCAGGAGGAGAAGGGGATGGCAGAGCATGAAGTGGTTGGATAGCATCACCAACTCAATGGATATGAGTTTGACCAAACTCCAGGAGATAGTGAAGGACAGGAAAGCCTGCTGCCCATGAGATTTCAAGGAACTGGACACGACATAGCAACTAAACAACAACGATTCCTAGATATTTTGTTTATTTGTGTTTTTTTTTTTTGGTTGACTTTACTTGGTTATGTATGATTGTTGTTATGTTTTGTTGCATTTGGTTGGGTAATAAATTGTTGAGAATTCTTGGACCTATATTCATTGAAGATATGGCCTTTAATTTTCTGTTTTGGTGGTATCTTTGGTTTTCATATTAGGGTAATGGTGGATTCATAGAATATCTTTGGGAGTGGTCCCTTCTCTCCAAGAGTTTGAAAGTGTTTAAGGATGATTAGTATAATCTCTTCCTTGTATATTTGTTAGAATTCACCTGTGAAGTCATCTCGTCTTGGACTTTTTTGTAGGGAGGTGTTTTTTTTTTTTTCCTGTATTTTAAATTACAGATTCTATTTCATGTCTAGTGATTGTTCTATTTAAATTATTTATTTCTTCTTGATTCAATTTGGTGGGCTATATGTTTCTCAGACTGTTGTCCATTTCTTATAGGTTTTCAAAAATTGTTGTCATATAATTGCTCATAGTATTTTATTTTCTTATTTCTGAGATATCAATTGAGATTTCTCCTTTTTCAGTTTTTATTTTTTGAGATTCTCTTTCCTTTGTGGTGAACATGGCCAGAGTTTTGTCAATTTTGTTAACCCTTTCAAATAATCAGCTCTTGGTTTTATTGTATTTTTGTCCTGTTGTTTTTTCTTTTAATATCTATGTATTTCCTCCCTGGTCTTTGTTATTTCCTTCCTTTAGATGACATTGAGTTTTGTTTGTTCTTTTTCTTCTTTTTTAAAAATATAAATTTATTTATTTTAATTGGAGGTTAATTACTTTACAATATTATATTGGTTTTGCCATACATCAACATGAAACTGCCACAGGTATACACATGTTCCCCATCCTGAACCCCCTCCCTCCTCCCTCCCCGTACCATCCCTCTGGGTCATCCCAGTGCACCAGCCCCAAGCATCCAGTATCATGCATCGAACCTGGACTGGCGATTCGTTTCATATATGATATTATACACATTTCAATGCCATTCTCCTGAATCATCCCACCCTCTTATCTAACTATTTTCAGTGATCTGTTTGGTGGTTTGGTTTCTCCTGGTTTTTGGTTTGGTTCTGTGTTTGAGGACAGCCCTTATTGCTATGAACCACCAAGAAATGGTTTTGCTGCATCCCATAGATTTCATATGGTTATGCTTCATTTTCTTTTGCCTCAAGGTATCTGCTGCTGCTGCTGCTGCTAAGTCACTTCAGTTGTGTCCGACTCTTAGCGACCCCATGGACTGCAGCCTACCAGATTCCTCCATCCATGGGATTTTCCAGGCAAGAGTACTAGAGAGGGTTGCCATTGCCTTCTCCACAAGGTATCTATTAATTTCTTTTAATTTTTCCTTTTTAATGTTTTCATTGAGCCATTTTGGTAGCATATTACTTAGTCTCCATGTAATTATTTTTTCCTCACTTTTTTCCCCGTGGTAAATTTCTGGTTTCAAGCTATTGTGGTCAGAAAAGATGCTTGAAATCGTTTCTACACTATTAATTTATTCTACATGAATAAGTTAATTTGTTTGGCTGTGCTGGGCCTTCATTGCTATGCAGGCTTCTCTAGTTGCAGCGTGCAGGGGCTACTCTTCCTCATAGTGCTCAGGCTTCTCACTGGTGGCTTTTCTTGTTGTGCAGCATGGGATCTAGGGCACATGGGCTTCAGGAGCTGTGGTGCATGGGCTCAGTAATTGTGGTTTCCCTGCTGTAGACCACAGGCTCAGTATTTGTGGCTCACAGGCTTAATTGCTCTGCAGCATGTAGGATCTTCCCAGATCAGGGATCAAATCCATGTCTCCTGTATTGGCAGCTGGATTCTTTACCACTGAATCACCAGGGAAGCCTCTACTATTTTTCTTAAATAACAGTTTTTGCCATCTATTTAACTCATCCTATGAGTCGGACATGACTGAGCAACTGAACTGAACTGATGCTTCATTAAAAACAGATCAGGAAACTTTAAGACTGAAAAATCATTTTGTAATGATGCTCTAGGAAACTAAGTCATTAAGTAGATCAGTGGCTCCTACCCACTGTTACATGAGAGAATCAATGGAAGAAGGTCTTCCACTCAGATTCCTGAGGCTCGCATAGTATATTCTAATTCTGTTGGTCTGAGATGGACACAGAACTGAACTTTATAGATACTATTAATAAAGGCAATAAGTAATTCTACAGCAGATGATCAAAGAACTACTCTGTAAACAGTGATATGGATTGAAGACTTGGCTTTTTCATTGGATTTAGAGATACTACATTCCTGTTTGGTGGAACAAAACAACACTGGAAACTTTATAATGCTCATTAATTTAACAAGTGAATGACTTTGAGCACTGCCTGTGTGCTTGACAATATTCTTCATTCTACAGGTGCAGATATTGACCTTTCTCTCATGAAACAACAAGAAACTTGGCAAATATTATGGTACACGAGGCTATCAAGTGTGAATGGTGTAGAGGGCTGATGAGCAAAATATCTTTTCCCTCATCAGTGTATCATCTAGGACAATTTAACAGAAATTCCAAAATGGAGAAAGGAGGATATCAAACATTTTTTTTTTCTTCCAGATGAAGTCAGGTTGAGGGAAGCAGCTCTTAAAAATTGGTTGACTTTTTCAGGGATTATACAATATAATTCTTACAGGGGTTATATTTTAATTTAAAAAAACGCCTCTTTGCATGTGCATCACTAAGATTGTTTGCAGCTAAAAGGAAAATTCTGCTCTCTATCTGGTGGACTGAAACCTCCCCATCAACTTTTTTAGTGAACATAGAACTTCTTTGTTTCTGAGACTGTATGCAAGAGGGTTCAGGAGAGGGGTAAGGACAGTCCCAAAGAGAAAGAGACCCTGGTTCAACTTTGGAGTCTTGGCAGAACCAGGCCTCATGTAGATGCACATACCTGGACCAAAATAGAGACCCACCACACAGAGATGAGAGGAGCAAGTGGCCAGAGTCTTGTTCCTGCCTTCTGGGGAGTTCATTCGGAGTACAGCAAGGAAGATGAGAATGTAGGAGGACAAGATGAGCGATAAGGGCAGCAGCAGGACTAGGATGCTGGTCACCACCACAGCCTTCTTATAGGCTGAGATGTCCTCACAGACAATCCTAAGAACAGCCATGACTTCACAGAAGAAGTGAGGAATCTCTCTGGGGCTGCAGATGTGAAAATGTAAGGTGAAAGCAGTGTGGCCAAAGGAAGTAAGGGCACCTCCAGCCCAAGACATGGCAGCCATCTGCCAGCACATCCTAGGACTCATGATGACAGGGTACCGCAGGGGATTGCAGATAGCCACATAGCGATCAAAACACATGACAGTTATAAGGATGCATTCTCCAATGGCAACTGTCAGTGAGAAAAATATTTGAGTCCCACAAGCCAGGAGTGAGATGCTTTGCCATCCAGAGAAGAAATTGGCCACCATCTTGGGTATGATGCTAGAGGTCAAAGTCAAGTCCATTAAGGAGAGCTGACCGAGCAGGAAGTACATGGGGGTATGGAGCTGGGAATCCAACCAAATGAGGAGGACCAGAAGAGTGTTGCCAATGAAGGCAGCCATGTAGATGAGGAGAACAAGGGAAACCAAAGCTGTGATGTATCTAAATTCAGGGAAGAATCCCAGGAGGGTGAAATTTGTGGGTTCTGTCTCATTCCCTCCCCACATGGCTCTCTGCAATGACAACACAAAGAGAGGAGATTTATTTAAAAAAAAAAAAAAGTCAGTGCTGAAACAGTTTTTTAAAGTTTGTTTAAAATAATTTATAACAAAAATGATTAGCATAAAAGTGTTTATGTTTATCCATGATCATCTGTATCAATTCTTAACATTTTTTTTTCAGTAACCCTGAACCACGATCTAATGTACTTTAGAAACCAGAGTGTAAGTTTTTAAATGTGTCTCGTTATCATTAATGTTTGAAATATATTTTCTTATATTAAGAACAATTTTTGATCATTACAGTTTTTTCTTTAGAATGATAATGTTTGTTATTGGGTTGAGAAATCACAATCACCACCTGCACATTTTCAGTTTTTTGCTGTTTTTAGAAAATGATGATATTTCCATTTTTATCTTTTCAATGATTTTCTTAGCAATATTTTTGAGGAATAATTTACATTTATTTCCAGGTCATATAATATAGTCTTTATTTGCTCATGAAAAATAGTATTAATTTATATAAGGATTTAAAAAAATTTTTAATGCTCCTATTTAATCAAAGCTTCTGGCTTTGGGCATTATAAACATACAATTAACTGGTCATTAGGTGTTTTGTGGTATGTACATTTAAGGTTATTTTAAGCTTTTAATCTAATCGACCCTTCTTTATACTCTGGCAAATAAGTGCATTATATCTACATGGTTTTGATACAATAAATTCGTACCAAATATCAATAAGGGAAAAAGGTATTTCTACATGAACTAGCAGGGTTCCTGATGTTGTAAAATTCTTATTACCTAAAACTTTAGTTATAGTATTTATGTGCATGGTCAGCACAGAGAAATTTTAGGGCTCCTTTCTCTCAGGCTTAGGAACTTTTTCTTTTAAGACTCTCCGAGCTGTATACAATCCTTCTCCTTGATACCTGTATAACCCTTTAAATTCCTAGACATACTCCTGCTGGGGTTACAAGAGGACTTGTACTCATGTCTACTGAGACTCATAGGGCTTAGTTACAAAAACCTGACCAAACAGTATAAGGATGGGAGAATTGTAAACAAGTTGTACTCATGAAAATCGTTTTAAAAATTCTAAAAAAGATCAAAGTGACTCTAACAGTGTATTAAAGCCTCGTAATTGTCCAAATTTAATGTAAGCACAATTAACATTAGAATGTTTATAAAGTAAGAATGGATGTGTCTAAGCATTTGAACAGATTAAAGAAAAAGGTATACACATTAGAACAAAAACTTGATAAAATTAATTACTAAATATTGATTTAAAAGCCATCTTAAATATTAATAACTAGTAGCAGAATAAGGTATTCTAATATCCTATTCTATTACTTTCCTGCAAATCTGTGACATTCATTTGTTAATGGAATTACTGAAAATACTATCTGTAAGGAGCTTCCCTGGTGGCTCAGATGGTAAAGCACCTCCCTGCAATGAGGGAGCCCAGGGTTCGATCCCTGAGATGGGAAGATCTCCTGGAGAAGGAAATGGCAACCCACTCCAGTACTCTTGCCTGGAGAATCCCATGGACGGAGGAGCCTGGTAGGCTATACAGTCCATGGGGTCACAAAGAGTCGGACACGACTGACTGAGCACACACACACACATCATCTCTAAACTGTTAAGCTAGTTCTTTCTTCACAGGTTTGCATTGTATGTGTGTCAACATTAACAGCAAGATCCAGGTTTCCTTTACTTTTTGCAAGAAGTCTTTTTGCAGAGAGTCTTTCCCCCTCTAACACAACATTCCCTTCTCAGAAACAGTGAACTCAAACGTTAGGTCATTGTATACAACTCAGTGGACATGAGTTTGAGCAAGCTTCGGGAGACAGTGAAGGACAGGGAAGCCGGGTGTGCTGCAGTCCATGGGGTCACAAAGAGTCTGACACAGCTGAGCAACTGAACAATACATTTCTAATCTTGTGCGATTTGACCTAAACTCCTTGCTTCCATCCAGATATTGATTTAAATTTGTTCATCAAAAATAATGATAAGTTTTTAATGCAGGAATTCTGATAACAAAAATGGTCTAAGTCTGTTCTCCCATTGATCAATCGCTAAAAGGCTTCATTTCTTGTGAAGAACTAGCTGAACTCTGTGGGTTGGCACTGCCAGATTGAGACATCTGTCTTTACATATCCACCTTTTATTTGAGCATACCATGTTGATCACCTTCAAACCAAGAAATCACAGTTAATCAGGGCCTTTCTCCTGGGTGAGTGTCTTGATGAGTTAGCCTGATTTTAGATGTGGACAGTTTAAGATTTAAAAAAATTAATTTAATAATAAAAATGGTCAACATTTATCTTATTCTCTCCTGCCTTAAAGGGAGACTTCGTGGAGTCAGGGCATTGTTTGTGGTTCATCTAGAGTCATCAGATGGTGAGAAACTGAGATTTCAAACTGGCCAGATCTTTGAAAAATTTCTGACTTTGTAAGTAAGAAAGCAGGGTTCTGTGATGTAAGTGCTTGTTACACATCATCCCATTTCTAGCACAGGTGTTGCTTTCCTACTTGGCTAGGTTCAATTATAAACTCTCACTCCAAATTCCATTCATCACAGTCTGAATTTAAACCTATATTTCCTCATTGTTGCGGTTACATGTGTTAATATGTATCTCACCCTTTAAGTCATAAAATTTGTGATGGAAGGAACTGTATTTGCTAAGTTCCACCTTTTCTCTCTAGATCTGACATGTTGCCTTCCGTGAAAATAAGTTAGATACACTATCAATTCAAGATTGGAATACAGGTCTTAGAACTCTGGATTTAATTCCTGTATCAAAAAAGAAGCTTACAGGACAAAAACCATTTTTCTACCTAACAGCATTATTTTGTTTTGCTTTTATGATCCCTCATTGACTTCAGAGCATTTTGTAGCATTTTATCTGGTTGGACTATATGGGAAGAGGTTCATCATTTCTATGTCCACTTGAGAAATAATATCCATAAATGACTAAAGGACACATAATTTTGCTAGTCACATAGTTAAATAACACTTTCTTACTCCTTAATAATTACCTGCTTAACAAGATTGAACCCTACAAATATTATTTACAAATAACTGTAGAATTAACATTAGGAATGGATTTTTCACAACCAGAAAAAATTGGATTGTTTCTCTATCAAGATGCTTACCTTGAATTTGTGCTCAGGCATAAGATCTTACAAAGTGTAAAATATTAAATATTCCTTTGGCCCAGTGACTCTGATTATACCATTTAAAAAGAAAAGTAAACTATTCAGTAGGAAAAGATAGGTAATTGAGTATATCTTGATAAGCTGTCTCTCCTCAGCGTAAGTTGTAAGCAGGACTGGAAGCTCCCTAATTCCTCAGTGGCCTGGGATTTAGCGTAGAGTGGCCACTCTGAGCATTGCTGCTTCCTGACTCAGCCCCACCAACTGCTCATTAAGGGCTGAGGTGCCCAGGTGTAGTGGCCTAGAGGAACCTTCTCTCCAGGATATAATTAGTGTTTTTTTAAACTATCCACTAGCTACATACTCTGAATTTTTTGTTTGTTTTCCTGTCAACACCACCATCATTTCCTCTAAGTTCCAACTTGTACTTTTCTTTTACTTTTAATCATTAATTTAATACAACCATTAAGAAGTTATTGATTTCTCTTTTTTAATAATTTGTATTTTCTCCTTCATTTCTATTCATAGGACCCTCACTCTAGACCTATTTCCCTTGTGTAGAATATCACTTTTTCTTGTCTTCTTAGCTAAATTCTCCCTTTTCTTCAAGGTCAGATTTAAGTTTTGTCTCTGCATCAAAATCTACCTTTATTTCCACAGTGAATATCAGCATATTTTCATTAGTTAATTACAGTTCTCTCTCCCTTGGCTTATCATACCTACATCACGCTGTTAATGATTTTTTCCAACTCTCTTACAATTAACAGTGGGAATAAAGCTATGGAAGCCTAGGATTTTGCCTCAGTCCTCAT
Source organism: Oryx dammah (assembly GCF_014754425.2). Lineage (NCBI taxonomy): Eukaryota > Metazoa > Chordata > Mammalia > Artiodactyla > Bovidae > Oryx > Oryx dammah. The sequence continues at coordinate 67,039,200 of NW_024070189.1, read as the reverse complement.
TATGTTCCCCCCTTTTTTGTCCCTCTTTTTCATAAATTATCTTATTCTTAGTAGGCACTGACTTAACACTATTAATTAAATTTATGTTTCATTTCATCAACAAAAGCTGTACTATTGCTGAGAACTGAAATGGAAAAATAATAAATGCAGTAAGATCTGATCAAGTGGGGAAACTGATTTATGAAAAAAAAAAGAGAGAGATTATGATATGACCGATCAGTACCATAACAAAATTATGTAGAAATTGCTATGGTTCCATAAGTGAGGGAGGATTAAGTTGTCTAGATAGATAATTGGTAGATGATTAAAGGATAGTTTCATGTGTATAATAACATCTGAATTGAATTTTAAAGAATAAGTAGGAATGAATGAAAGTAGAAATGAGGACAATTTAAGCATGGGAAGCTGGTTCAGAGCAGATGGACTAACATGGTTTTTATGGAAAAACTTAATCATTCATAATTTTGATGGATATAGAAGCTATAGGAATGGACAGGGAATGATGATGGAATATAGAAAGAGGCTCAAATGTATACTCAGCTTAGGGGAAGTGAGTATGATCTGGGCACTAAATTATTGTACGCCCCGACCAAGGGGAGAAGCCTCTATGATTAACAGGTATTATGAAATAAAAGACAGGTATTAGAATAATCAACATACTTAAGTGGCTACATAATTGAAGATAGACACAGCAAGGGCCTTGAAGAATTTAAGGAAATGTGGAAACATCTTGTGTTTGGAGAATTCTGTGCCTTTTCATACTCTCCTCTGCTCTTCTTTTCCTCACACTCAACTTTGTTGCTGCTGTCCATAATTGGTTTTGACCTCCAATCAATTATTTTGGCCACAGTTTCATCCACCTCAGTATAATATCATATAAGAAATGAATCACCTGTCTAGGTTCAATGCAGGATACAGGTTGCTTGGGGCTGGTGCACTGGGATGACCCAGAGAGATGGTATGGGGAGGGAGGTGGGAGGGGCGTTCAGGATTGGGAACATGTGTACACCCGTGGCGGATTCATGTTGATGTATGGCAAAACCAATACAGTATTGTAAAGTAAAATAAAGTTAAATTTTAAAAAAAATTCTTTTGGCCATTAGAATTTATCAGGAAGAGTTTTGGGCTATTTTCCTTCTAAATATGAATTCAAATAGGTTCTTGATCCAAAACAAAATTAATTTGGTTCATCAAACTACACACTTTTAATAGACTAATAATACTTTAAAATAAACTTTTATTTTCTGAAAAGACCTTGATTTACAGAGAAGTTGTAAAGATAACACAGAGAGTTCTCATAAATTCCTCACCATGTTTCATCTTTCTTGACATTTTATTGCTGTTCAGTTGCTAAACTGTATCCTACTCTTTGTGACCCCATGGACTGCAGCACACCAAGCTTCTCTATCCTTCAATATCTCTGAGTTTGCTCAAACTCATGTCATTGAATTGATGATGCCATCCAACCATCTCATGCTCTGTCACCCCCTTTTCCTCCTGCTTCAATCTTTCTGAGCATCAGGGTTTTTTCTCAGTGAGTGAGCTCTTCGCATTAGGTAGCCAAGGTATTGGAGTTTCAGCTTCAGCATCAGTCCTTCTAAAGAGTATTCAGGGTTGATTTTCTTTAAGACTGACTGGTTTGATATCCTTGCTGTCCAAGATACTCTCAAGAGTCTTCTCCAACACCACAATTCAAAAGCATCAGTTCTTTGGTACTCAGCCTTCTTTATGGTCCAATTCACACATCTTTACATGATTACTGGAAAAACCATAGCTTTGACTAGATGGACCTTTGTAGGCAAAATGTCTCTGCTTTTTAATATGCTGTCTAGGTTTTTCTTTCCAAGGAACATGCATCTTTTAATTTCATGGCTGCAGTCACCATCTGCAATGATTTTGGAGCCCACGAAAATAAAGTCTGTCACTGTTTCCATTGTTTCCCCATCTATTTGCCATGAAGTGATGGGACCAGATGCCATGATCTTCATTTTTGTATGTTGAGTTTTAAGCCATCTTTTTCACTCTTCTCTTTCACTTTCATCAAGAGGCTCTTTAGTTCTTCTTCACTTTCTGCCATAAGGGTGGTGTCATCTGCATATCTGAGGTTATTGATACATCTCCCAGCAATCTTGATTCCAGCTTGTGCTTCTTCCAGCCCAGCATTTTGCATGATGTACTATGCAAGTTTATCCAAAGCTTCTGGTCTGGGCATTATATTTTAAGGACAAACTAACCATTAGGACTGTGTTTTATGTTATTTTCACTTATGGTTTTTTAAGCTTTTAATCTAAATGATCCTTCTATTTAGGTAATAAATTCATTGTATGTATATGATTTATAGAAAATTCATATCAAGTAACAATAAGAGAAAAAGTTTTTTTCCTACATGACCTCATAGGAACTTCCACTCTTGCAAAATTCATATTACCTTAATGATTAGTTATAGTAGTTAATGTGTCTGATAGGTACAGGTGAAATTAGGATTTCTTTCCCTCAGGCTTACCAACTTTTCCTTCTTAGATATTCATGGCTCTACGTAATCTTTCTCCTTGATACTTGTATAGTCCTTTACACTCCTACACATACTCTTACTGAGTGCATGAAAGGACATGCACCCATTTCCTGTGAGACTCATAAGACTTCATTACAAAAACCTGACCAAAACAGTACAAGAATGGGAAAATTATAAGAAAGTTGTACTCATTAAAGTAGTTTCAAAAATTATAAAAAATGCAAATTATCTCTAATGGTGTATTAAAAGCTCATAATTATTTAAATAAGAAATTATTTAACATAAGAAACTATTAAACATTACAATGTTTATGAAAAACAGATGTTTATTAAAGAAAAAGCATTGCATTAGTTACAAAAACCTGATCAAATTTATCACTAAGTCATGATTTTACATCCACCCTAAGTTATGACCAACCTAGATAGCATATTAAAAAGCAAAGACATTACTTTGCCAACAAAGGTCCGTCTTGCTGGGAGCCAGCGTGAAGAACTCCGCCCATGGCAAAGGTCATGAGGAAGGAGGCTTCGGCATACACAAAGGCGGGATCGAGCCTCAGGAGACCCCCTGTTCCCGAGCATCTACCCCCAAAACCAGAGTGCCTACTTTACTGTTTTATGCTCTCACCTACACCTCTGACTTTACGGGGGGCTCTCCCCCATCACCATTTCTGTCGGAGAAGGAGTTAACTCACAGCTCCAGTTAATAAAAATTCCTGGGCATGACAAGAGTGTTTCAACTTACAAACTCCTCAGAAGGTTCTCTAGCCTGCCTGAGCAGGTTCATCTGGCCATATGTGATTGTTTACAGCGTCCCAACCGTGAGAGGCATGAGATGTTTTAAACTTTCTATATACAGACTCTTTTGAAAAGTTAGAAAATTATTAGTATAGTATAGTGGGTTGAGTAGGAATTATATTGCTGAAGGGTTTTTCATTCGTTGTGCCAATAATTTTCTAATTTCCTGCCCTGGGTGTGACAAGGATGTCTCAGGTCAAACCTCTCTGCTGGCAAACTAGCTTGTGTGACAGGATTATCCATACTCCTGCCACTAGCACATGATTGTTTACTACCTCTCAACCATAAACAGCACAGAGAGTTTGGAGTATTTTGAAAATCTTAATTAGCATAGGGCTTTTCTCATTGTTGAGTCAATGATTGCTGCCAGGCCTCCATATCCTTAGGCACCTGGGAATATATTAATCAATGTATTTGGAATATAGAAAAGGAAATACAGTAGTTTTTGATGTTGGCAATACTAGACTTTTTGAGTTAATGAATTTTCTCTTTTGTTATAGATCACTGTACTTTGTTATAAATCACTGTGTTCTTGCTATGCAAAAATGTAACTTTATCACTATCTTAAGACTAACTAGATCTTAAGGGGAACATTGGTAAAGGGTTTTCATTTGTTGGGCTGATGTTTGCTGCTAAATCTCCATATTCCCTGCCCTTATAATGAATATAACTAGCATATAGGAGAAATAAGTATTAACCTTTAAGATTAATCATGTTAATCTTAGGTTAAATAAATTCCTTTCTTAGCTGTAACCCACTATACCCTCACCCTATAGGAATGCAACTTTATCTGATACCTTCAAAGGGTGGCACCTGGTTTAAGAAAAAACACCCTTGTCAAAAATAAGTTTTTTGGTTATCAGAAAGAAAGGACCATAAAATGTCAGCAGGCCTCATGGCCAGAAGATGATATAAAACCCATAAGACCTTTGTATACATTTATATGAAGCACCTGATTTTGACAAGGATCAGGTCTGCTGACCCCCATGTGACTCTGTATTCATCCCTATGTATAACAAAAAGTATATAAGCAAACCTGAAAAATAAAGAAATGGGATCAGTTTCTGGAAAGACTGATTCCCCTGTGTCGTTCTTTCTCCTTCTGGCTGAATTCCCATCTGGTACGTGGGTACTCACCAAGCCTGCTAATTTTGCCTGGGCTTCTAAGATCAGACTGGGGAGGCCTCAGTGCCTCCTCTCCTTCAGGAGAACGGAAAGACACCTGTGGCCTACGTAGGTGGTGATTGGTATTCCACGTAAACCAAGTTATTCAGCCTCCTTTTCTCCACTAATTTTCCTACTACACTATCCATTTCTAATCTCTCTATATATCTGTAATTAAATAAGTTTTTTCCTAGGACACCTACTCCATCTCCCCTTCGAATTACCCTGGATCCACTGGGGCTGGACCCTGGCACTGTCTAGTCAAGGCTATGGTTTTTCCAGTGGTCATGTATGGATGTGAGAGTTGGACTGTGAAGAAAACCGAGCACCGAAGAATTGATGCTTTTGAACTGTGGTGTTGGAGAAGACTCTTGAGAGTCCCTTGGACTGCAAGGAGATCCAACCAGTCCATTCTAAAGAAGATCAGTCCTGGATGTTCTTTGGAAGGACTGATACTAATGCTGAAACTCCAGTACTTTGGCCACCTCATGAGAAGAGTTGACTCATTGGAAAAGACTCTGATGCTGGGAGGGATTGGGGGCAGGAGGAGAAGGGGACGACAGAGGATGAGATGGCTGGATGGCATCAGCGACTCGATGAACATGAGTTTGGGTGAACTCCAGGAGTTGGTGATGGACAGGGAGGCCTGGCGTGCTGCAGTTCATGGGGTCGCAAAGAGTCGGACATGACTGAGTGACTGAACTGAACTGAACTAGAAAGTAGTAGTAGAATAAGATTGCCTTCTGGTGATCTGCAACATTCATTTTTTAATTGCATTATTGAAAATATCATTTCTAAATTGTTAAGCTAGTCCTCTCTGCATGTGTGTGTATGTGAGTTTGTATGTATGTGTGTAGGTGTGTCAGCATTAACAGTAAGATCCAAATCTCCCTTGTTTCTTACAGGAAGATGGAAAAGAGTCTTTTCCCCTTCCACAGAAACAGTGACAAAGTGAAAGTGTTAGTTGTTCAGTCATGTCTGACTCTTTGAGACCCAATGAAGTGTAGCCCACCAGGCTCCTCTGTCCATGGAATTCTCCAGGCAAGAATACTGGAATGGGTAGCCATTTCCTTCTCCAGAGGAGCTTCCAGACCCAAGGATCAAACCCAGGTCTTCTGCATTGCAGGAGGATTCTTTACCATCTGAGCCACCAGAAAAGCCTCTCCACAGAAACAGTGAGTGTGAATACTGAAACATCATTTACTTTTCTAATCTTGTACCATTTGATCTCAGGTCTTTGCTCCCATCCTGTTAATTAATTCAGATTTGTTTGACAAAAATATTGATCAGGCTTTAATGCAGAAATTCTGATAAGAAAAATATCTAAGTCTGTCCTTCCATTGTTCAGCCTATAAAAGCCTTCTTTTTTTTTCTTTCTTTCTTTTTTTTCCTTTCTTTCTTTTTTCAGTCATACTGTAAGGCATTTAGGATCCCTAATTCCCTAACCAGGGATCAAATCCATGACTCTTGCATTGGAAGTACAGAGTTTTAATTAATGGACCACCAGGGAAGTACCTAAAAGTCTTTATTTCTTGTGAATAAATGGCAGAGCTCTGTGGGTTTGCACTGCCAAAAATAGGCATATATCTTTACATATCCAATTTTTATTTGAGTATTCTATATTGATCACATTCAAAGAAAGAGATCAAAACTAATCAGTGCTGGTTTCATGTCACAGGGTGCTTGATTGACTAGGCAAGTTAGGCTGATTTTAAAGGTGGGAAAACTTAATTTTAAAAAAATTGTGACAAAATTGGTCACCATTTATCTTATTCTCTCTTGCCTTAAATGGAGCCTTGGTGCAGTCAAGGTGTTGCTTGTGTCTCATCTAGAGTCATCAGATGATGAGTAACTGAGATTTCAGACTGTCCAGACCTTTGAAAATTCTATACCTTTGTGGATAAAAAAAGAAGGGTTCTGTGATTTAACTGCTATGTTTTATATCCTCCCATTTTAATTTTAAGTGAGGCTTTCTTAGATGGTTCAACAATTGTAAACTCTTGCTCCAAATTCTATTCATCACAGACTAAATTTAAGCCTGTTTGGCCAATATCACTGATGAACATAGATGCAAAAATCCTTAACAAAATTCTAGCAAACAGAATCCAACAACATATTAAAAAGATCATACATCATGACCAATGGGCTTTATCCCAGGGGTGCAAAGATTCTTTAATATCCACAAATCAATCAATGTGATACACCACATTAACAAAATTGAAAGATAAAAACCATATGATTATCTCAATAGATGCAGACAAAGCCTTTGACAAAATTCAACATCCATTTATGATTTTTAAAAAAACCCTCCAGAAAGCAGGCATAGAAGGAACATATCTCAACATAATAAAAGCCATATATGTTAAACCCACAGCAAACATTATCCTCAATGGTGAAAAATTGAAAGCATTTCCCCTAAAGTAAGGAACAAGACAAGGGTGACCACTCTCACCACTACTATTCAACATAGTTCTGAAAGTTTTAGCCACAGCAGTCAGAGAAGAAAAAGAAATAAAAGGAATATAGATTGGAAAAGAAGAAGTAAAATGCTCATTGTTTGCAGATGACATGATCCTCTACATAGAAAACCCTAAAGATTCCACCAGAAAATTACTAGAGCTAATCAATGAATATAGTAAAGTTGCAGGATATAAAATTAACACACAGAAATCCCTTGTACTCCTAAGCACTAACAATGAGAAAACAAAAAGAGAAATTAAGGAAACAATTCCATTCACCATTGCAACCAGAAGAATAAAATACTTAGAAACAAATCTACCTAAAGAGAAAAAAAGATCTATATATAGAAAACTATAAAACACTGATGAAAGAGATCAAAGATGACACAAACAGATGGAGAAATATACCATGTTCATGGATCGGAGGAATTAATATAGTGAAAATGAGTATACTACCCAAAGCAATCTATAGATTCAATGCAATCCCTATTAAGCTACCAACGGTATTTTTCAGAGAACTACAACAAATAACTTCACAATTTGTATGGAAACACAAAAAACCTCTAATAGCCAAAGCAATCTTGAGAAAGAAGAATGGAACTGGAGGAATCAACCTGCCTGACTTCAGAATATACTGCAAAGCTACAGTCATCAAGACAGTATGCTACTGGCACAAAGACAGAAATATAGATCAATGGAACAAAATAGAAAGCCCGGAGATAAATCCATGCACCTATGGACACCTTATCTTTGACAAAGGAGGCAAGAATATACAATGGAGAAAAGACAATCTCTTTAACGAGTGGTGCTGGGAAAACTAGTTAATCACTTGTAAAGGAATGAAACTAGAACACTTTCTAACACCATACACAAAAATAAACTCAAAATGGATTAAAGATATAAATGTAAGACCAGAAACTATAAAACTCCTAGAGGAAAACATAGGCAAAACACTCTCTGACATAAATCACAGCAGGATCTTCTATGACCCACCTCCCAGAGTAATGGAAATAAAAGCAAAAATAAACAATTGGAGCCTAATTAAACTTAAAAGCTTTTGCACAACAAAGGAAACTATAAGCAAGGTGAAAAGACAGCCTTCAGAATGGGAGAAAATAATAGCAAACAAAGCAACTGACAAAGAATTAATCTCAAAAATATACAAGCAGCTCCTGCAGCTCAATTCCAGAAAAATAAACGACCCAATCAAAAAAATGGGCCAAAGAACTAAATAGATATTTCTCCAAAGAAGACATACAGATGGCTAACAAACACATGAAAATATGCTCAATATCACTCATTATCAGAGAAATGCAAATCAAAACCACAATGAGGTACCATCTCATGCCAGTCAGAATGGCTGCTATCAAAAAGTCTACAAACAATAAATGCTTGAGAGGGTGTGGAGAAAAAGGAACCCTTTTAAACTGTTGGTAGGAATGCAAACTAGTACAGCCACTATGGAGAACAGTGTGGAGATTCCTTTAAAAACTCAAAATAGAACTGCCATATGACCCAGCAATCCCACTGGTGGGCATACACACCGAGGAAACCAGAGTTGAAAGAGACACGTGTACCCCAATGTTCATCACAGCACCGTTTACAATAGCCAGGACATGGAAGCAACCTAGATGTCCATCAGCAGATGAATAGATAAGAAAGCTGTGGTACATATACACATGGAATATTACTCAGATATTAAAAAGAATGCATTTGAATCAGTTCTTTTGAGGTGGTTGAAACTGGAGCCTATTATACAGAGTGAAGTAAGTTAGAAAGAAAAACACCAATACAGTGCACTAATGCATATATATGGAATTTAGAAAGATGGTAACAATGACCCTATATGCGAGACAGCAAAAGAGACACAGATGTAAAGAACAGACTTTTGGACTCTGGGAGAAGGCGAGAGTGGGATGATTTGAGAGAATAGCATTGAAACATATATATTATCATATGTGAAACAGGTCGCCAATCCAAGTTCGATGCATGAGACAGGGTGCTCAGGGCTGGTGCACTGGGATGACCCTGAGGGATGGGATGGGGAGGGAGGTGAGAAGGGGGTTCAGGATGGGGAACACATGTGCACCCATGGCTGATTCATTTCAATGTATGGCAAAAACCACTACAATATTATAAGTAATTAGTCTCCAATTAAAATAAATTATTTTTTAATAAAAAAATAAATTTAAGCCTGTTTCATCACTGTTTGTGGTTATATGTGTTAACATGTATCTTATCCTTTAAATCATAAAATCTTTGACAAACTGTGTTTGCTGAATTCTGCCTTTTCTCTCTAGAGCTAACACATTGCCTTCCACGAAAATAAGTTAAATAAACAATCAGCTCAAAGCTGAAATTCAAGCCTTAGAACTCTGAATTCAATGCCTTTATCAAATGAGATACTTGCAGAACAAAAACCATTTCTCTACCTAATGGCAATATTTTGTTTGCCTTATGGTCCCTTTTTGCCTTCAAAGCACTTTTCAGCATTTTATCTGGTTGGGATATATGAGAAGAAATTCAGCATTGTTACATCCACTTAAGAAACGATATCCAGAAAGTACACATATCTGGTCACATAGTTAAATAACACTTTTCTACTCCTGAATAATTATCTGCTTAACAAGATTGAGCCTCACAAATACTAATGACAAATAACTATAGAATTAGCATTTAGGAATGGATTTTCACAATCTGGAGAATGTACATTGTTTCTTTATCAAGATGCTTACCTTGAATTTGTGCTCAGTTACAATTTCTTAGAAAGAGCAAAATATATAAAATTCCTTCTGCCCATGACTGATTTTTACTATTTAAAAGGGAAAAAAAAAAAAAGCTATTTCATTAGGAAAAGACAGATAACTAAGTAGATCTGGAAAGCCTGTCTCTTGTCAGTCTGTCAAGTTGTAAGCAGAGCTGGAATCTCCTCAATTTCTCAAAGGCCTGAGAGATTCAGTGCAGAGAGGCTAGTCAGCCTGAGCACTGATGTTTTGGGACTTCGCCCTGTTAACTGCTCATTAAAGCCTGAAGTGCCAAGGTGTAATGTCCTAGGTAGATTTTTGGCACAGGGGCTGATTTCATGGAAGACAATTTCAGGATGATTCAAGAGCATTACATATGTTGTGTACTTTATTTCTAATCTAATGCCAGTCCTGACCTGATAGCAGGTTCTGGTCCGTGGCCCAGAGGTTGGAAACCCATGTCCTTTCCCCCAGGATATATGCCCCAGGATATAATCAGAGTTTTTGAAAACTAGCATCTGCATTTCTGAATTTTTTATCTTCTTGGTCACTATTGCTCTCATTTCCCCAGATATCCAATTTATATCTTTCTTTGACTTTTGATCATCAATCTCACACAAGTGAAAGTGAAAGTCTCTCAGTCGTGTCTGATTCTTTGCAACCCCATGGACTATACTGTCCATGGAATTCTCCAGGCCAGAATACTGGAGTGGGTAGCCTTTCCCTTCTTCAGGGGATCTTCCCAACCCAGGGATCGAACCCAGGTCTCCCACATTGCAGGCGGATTCTTTACCAGCTGAGCCACAAGGGAAGCCATACAAACATTCATCAAATTATTGATTTCTCCTTTCTAATATTTCTTATTTTCTCCTTCTTTTCTATTTTTAGGACCCACACTCTAGACCTACTTCCTGTGTCTAAAATACCCCTTTGTCCTATATTCTTAGTCAAATTCTCCCTTTTGTCCAAGGTTGGTTTTAATTCTTACCTCCTCAGTAAAGTCATCTTTCTTTTATTTCTGTGATGAATATCAACATGTTTTTAATTAATTATAACACTTCTCTCTCTTTCTTGGCTTGCCATACCTACATTATATTGTTAATGATATTTTTATCATGCTTTTACAATTAACAATGGGATTTTAAGCAATGTAAGTGTAGGGTTTTGCCTCAGTCCTTCTTTTGTTCCCTATATTTGGTAGATTATTTTATTCATAGTAGGCAGTGACTTAAACTACTAATTAAATTTTGTTAAAATCATTAAATGATCTACTCTATATGGGAATTCAAAATTAAAAAAATAATAAGTGCACTAAGGTCTGATAAAATGGGCTAAACTGATTTATGAAAAAAAAAGAGATGATTATTTGGGAGATGAGTACCACAGCAAAATTATGTAGAAATTGCTACAGTAACGTAAGCAAGGAAGGATTAAGTTGTCTAGATGGAAAATTGGTTGATGGTCAAAGAATATTTTCCTGGAACTAACAATATCTGGATTGAACCTTAAAGTATATGTAGGAATGCAAAACAGAAATAGACATAGACGTAGAGATCAGATTCTTGGCTGCCAAGAGGGAGAGGGGTAGAGAGAGAGATGGACTGGGAGTCTGCGGTTTGTGGATGCAAACTATGACCCTGAGGATGGATAAACAACAAGGAAGACAGAGGAGTCTGGCGTGCGGCAGTCCAAGGGGTTGCAACGAGTTGGACGTGACTTGGTGATTGAACAACAACAAACAGTAAGGTCCTATTGTACAGCACAGGGAACTATATCCAGTCTCCTAGGATAAACCATAATGGAAAAGAATATTTTAAAAAGACAGTATATATGTGTAAAACTGAGTCACTTTGCTGTACAGCACAGATTGACACAATATTGTCAATCAACTAAAGCTGAATAAAAAGTAAAAAATAGAATAAATAGGAATAAGTGAAAAGAAGAATGAGGAAAATTTAAGCATAGGAAATAGTGTCAAGGCAGATGGACTAACATGGCTTTTATGGAAAAACTTAGTCACTCATAATTTTTGCTGGATATGCAAGCTGTAGGGATGGAGAGGGAATGATGGTGAAATATGGAAAGAGACTCAAAATGTACACTTAGCTTAGGGAATGAATATGACTTAGGTACTAAGTTATTGCACCACCAGCCCCTACCCAGGGGAGAAGCTTCTATGATTAACAGATATTATGAAATAAAGATATAAGAAAAATTGACAACATATTAAAGTGGCCACATTCTTGAAGCCAGACTCAGCAAGGGCCTTGAAGAATTTAAGGAAATGTAGAAACATCTTGTGTTTGGAGGAAATTTATTTCCTTTCCACATTCTTATCTCCTCATTCTTCCCCTCGCGGTCACCTTTGTTGCTGTTGATAATGATTGTTTTTGAGCTCCAATCAAGTACACTGACTATCAGAATTTATCAGGCAGATATTTTGGATGTTTTCCTCCTATGAATCAAAACAAATCCCGGATTCAAAAGAAAAGTGAATTGGTTCATCAAACTAGATAGCTTTTAAAGGCCAATAATACTTTAAAATAACATTTTAATTTTTAAAAAGTTCTTGATTTGCAGAAAGTTCTCATAAATCTCTCACCAAGTTTTCCTCATTGTTGACATTTTATATCGCTATGGAATTAACAGTGGTTTTTTAGTACAAATAACAAGAAATATTTGTACACTAATAATAACTAAATTATACACTTTATTCAGATTTCACTCATTTTTGCCCTAATGTCCTTTCCCTCATCCAGAATTCTTTTCAGGAGATCATGCTGTATTTAGTTAACATGTCTTTCAGACTGTTTTTAATGGCCTTGATAGTTTGGAGGAGTACTACATCAGATATTTCATCAAATATCCCTTGATTTCTGTTTCTGATGATTAGACTAAGGTTATAGGTTTTGGTGCAGAAGATTGCAGAGATAAAATGCCCTTGTCATCATGTTATTTTATGGGTACATGATATCTACATGACTTACCACTTGACTATGTTTTCCAAACTGTAAAGTTACTTTTCTCCCATTTTCTAGACCCTGCTTTTTGTGAGGAAGTCACTAATTGCAGCTTACATTTCAGGCAAGACAGAGGTTAAGCTCTACCTTCTTAAGGGATGAAGTATCAATATACATCATTTGGAATTTCCCTGCACAGATTTTTTCCTCCTGTTTTCATTCCCTCTTTTCTGTCCTTGTTCCTCCAGCAATCCCTCTTCTTTTCCCCATTTCTTCCTCCTTCCCTTCCTTCCTTCCTTTCCTCATTCCTTTTGCAATCACTACTTACATCAGTATGGACTTAGGGATTTTATGTTTTGGGAAAAAATACTTTAACTCTTCTCCCAAAAAGCCACAAGTGATAGATTCAGCCTCCAAATACCATTATATAAATTTTAGTTTTGAGACAGAGCTTTATATAGTTATGAGAAATAATAGAGTGATCTCATTAGGCATCACATACTTTTCCCCAGTTACAATCAGGAATTGATGCAATCCACTGACCTCACTTCTGTTTCACCAGTCTGTATCTACTCATTTCTCTGTTTGTGGGTTTATATCTATGAATTTTTCATACATGTGTAAATTTGTGTTACCACCCACACAGTCAAGATGCAGAAGGACTCCATCACAGATAGTCCCCCATACTACCTTTTCATAGTCACAGCAATCTCCCTCTCTCCCTTTTCCTTAACTCTTGAACAATCACTAATCTTTTCTCCTTCTCTATTGTCGTCATTGTGTTCAGTCGCTAAGTCCTTTCTGTCTCTTTGTGACCCCATGGACTGCAGCATGCCAAGCTCCTCTGTCCTCCACTATCTTCTGGAGTTTACTCAAATTCACCACCGAATCAGTGATGCTATCTAACCACTTCATCCTCTGTGTCCCCTTCTGTTGCCTACAATATTTCCCAGCATCAGAGTTTTTTCCAATGAGTCATCTCTTTGCATCAGGTAGCAAATTATTGGAGCTTCAACTTCAGCATCAGTCCTTCCAATGAATCATCAGGGTTGATTTCCTTTCAGATTGAGTGGTTTCATTTCCTTAGAGTCCAAGGAACTCTCAAGAGGCTTCTCCAGCACCACGATACAAAAGCAACAATTCTTCTGCACTCAGCCTTCTTTATGGTCCAACTCTCACATCTGTACATGACTACTAGAAAAGCCATAGCTTTGACAATACAAATCATATGTTTATTTGACAAATGTTACATACTAATACTGGCTTTATTTAACTCAATAAAATTCCCTGAGGTCTATCCAAGTTGTATAATGTATCAGTCACTCACTTATTTTTATTTCTAAGTAGCAGTTCATGGTATGGATGTATCACAGTTTATTTAACTCTTCATTGAAGAATAGTTAGATTGTTTCCAATTTTGGCCATTTTTGACTCAAGTTGCTTGAGTATGTGTAGGTTTCCACCTAAGCTTAAGTTTTCATTCTCTAGGATACATGCCCAAGAATATAATTGCTGGATAATTATTTCCAGAATGGCTGGTTATAGTTCCAAAAACAATGTATGAGACATCTGATATCTCTGCATTCTTTTGAGCCGTTGTTTTTGTCACTACTTTTTCTTTCATTCATTCTGATAGCTATGTCATGATATATGATGGTTTTGATTTGCATTTCTGTAGTGGGTAATGATGTTAAACATATTTTCATGTGCTTTTCTGCCATTTATGTATGTTCTTCAGTGAAATGTCCATTCATTTCTTTTCCCCATTTCCTAATTAGATTATTACTATTGACTTTGAAAGCCTGCTATATATTCTATATATACTTTTTTTTCAGATAGGTAATTTATACATATTTCCTCCCTTTGTGTAATTTGTCTTTTGACCCTCTTAAAAGGGTCTTTTACAATTTTAATTGGGGGATAGTTGCTTTACAATGTTGTGTTTGTACAACAACATGAATCAGCTGTAAGTATGCATATATTCCCTCCCTCTTGAGACCGCCTCCCAACCCCCACCCCCCATCCAACGCCCTGTAGGTCATGACAGAGCACCAAGCTGAGTTCCCTGTCCTTTACAGCTGCTTCCCACTATCTATTTTATACATGGTAATGTATATATGCCAGTGCTACTCTCAATTCTTACCCCTCTTCTCCTCCCATTTTGACCACAAGCCTGTTCTCTATGTCTACAGCTTTTTTCCTGCCCTAAAAATAAGTCCATCAGCATCATTTTTTCAGATCCCATATATATATATGATATTTGTTTTTCTAAAAGGGTCTTTTTATTGTGTAGTAAAAACACACATCATATTGTCTACCCTTTCAGTGGTTTTAGAGTGCAAATATTTTAACTATAGGGCTTCCTTGGTGACTCAGTGGTAAAGAATCTGCCTGCAAATGCAGGAGACATAGGTTCAGTCCCTGGGTTGGGAAGATCCCCTGCAGAAGGAAATGGCAACTCACTCCAGTATTCTTGTCTGGACTATTCCATGGACAGAGGAGCCTGATGAGTACAGTACATGGGGGTCA
Source organism: Oryx dammah (assembly GCF_014754425.2). Lineage (NCBI taxonomy): Eukaryota > Metazoa > Chordata > Mammalia > Artiodactyla > Bovidae > Oryx > Oryx dammah. Next base: position 67,024,035 of record NW_024070189.1, on the reverse strand, counting down.
CAAGAGTTGTACATGACTTAGTAACTAAATAACAAATTTTAACTACACAGTGTTGTACAGCACTAATCGTACAGCATAAATTAGATGCCTAATTCATCTTGTGTAACTAAATCTTCAAATCAGTTGAAGTGCAATGCCCATATTTCATTTTTCAATAGTCACTAACAACCACTATCTTATTGGTTATATGTGTTTGACAAATTTAGCTATGGCATATGACTGGGGTCATAAAATATTGGGGTTTTTTTTCGCTGTCTTACTTCAGTATAGTGTTCTCCAGATTCATACATGCTATCACATATGGAAGAATACTTTAGTTAAGGCTGAATAATATTCCACTGTGGGCTTCCCCAGTGGCTCAGCAGTAAAGAATCCACGTACAATACCAGAAACACGGGTTTGATCCCTGGGTCAGGAAGATCTCCTGGAAGAGGAAATAACAACCCTTTCCAGTATTCTTGCCAGGGAAGTACCATGGACAGAGGAATCTGGAGCGGTCCAACTTTGTGCCTTTCCATACAGTTGCAAAGAGTTGGACAAGACTAAACAACTGAGCGTGCATGCACACAGACACAATATTCCATTGTATGTATATAACACATTTTCTGTATCTTTTCATCTACTGATGAGTATTTAAGTTTTTTCCAACTCTTGTCTATTGTCAATAATGCCAAGTCCCATAATAATGTGTGTGCATATATCTCTTCAAGATCTTAATGTCAGTTCTTTTGAATAAATATCTAGAAGTAGATTGCTGATCATATGGTAGTTTTTTAATTTTTTATAAACTTCCATAATGTTTTTTCCATAGTAGTTCCACCACTTTACATCCCAGCCAACAGTTAACATGGGTTTTAATTTATCCAAATCCTCTTTAGAACTTGTTATTTTCCATTGTTGTTGCTTTGGATAATACCAGACAAATGTGATGTGATATCTCCTTGTGCTTTTTATTTGCATTTCCCTGATGATTAGTGATGCTGAGCATCTTTTCATATATATGTTTCTATATCTTGAAGAAATTCAGTCCTTTGACCATTTTTAAATTGGGCTATTTGTGAGTGTTTTGGTTTTTGTTTTGTTTTGTTTGCTACTGATATTTGAAGTGCCTTATATATTTTGATCCTGATGCTGGGAAAGATTGAGAGCAAGAGGAGAAAGGGGCAACAGAAGATAAGATGGTTGGATGGTATCACTGAATCAATGGACATGAGTTTGAGCAAACTCAGGGAGATAGTGAAGGACAGGGAAGCCTGGTGTGCTGCAGTTCATGGGTTTGCAAAGAGTCAAACATGACTTAGCAACTGAACAACCATATATTTTGGATATTAATCACTTCATTTATATATATTGTTTGAAAATATTTTCTCCTATTCTATAGGTTGCCTTTTCATTCTGTTGACTTCTTTTTTGTGCAGTAGTTTTTCTCTGAAGTAGTCCTATTTTGTTTTACTTTTTTGCTTTGTTGTATATCTTTTGGTGTCACATCCAAGAAATCATTACCAAGACCACTGTTCTGAAGATTTTCCCTATGTTTTGTTCTAGGGTTTTTACAGAATCAGCTCTTACTTTTAAGTTTTAATCCATTTGAAGTTGGTATTTTTTTGTATAGTGCAAGATGAGAGTCTAATTTCTCTCTTCCTCGTGTAGATATATGCTTTTCCCCACATTTGGTAAAGAGACCTACTTTTCCTTAGTGTATATTCTTGGCACCCTTGTCAAAGCCACATATATTTGGCTTTATTTTTGCTTCCTCTATTCTGTTACATATGTCTATATATCTGCTTTTATGCTGGCAACATACTGTTTTAATTTACTGTAGCTTTGTAATATATTTTGAAATCAGGAAGTGTGATGCCTCCATTTTTGTTTTTCTATCTGAAGATTGCTTTGTCAATCTTATGTTGTTCCTGAATTTGAAACATTTTCAGCTTTTCATGATTACAAATGATGTTAACTTTGGGTTTGGCCTGTATTATTTGAGGTAGTTTCCCTGTATTCCCACTTCCTTGAGAGTTTTTAAATGGGTATTGAATTTTAGCTAAAGCTTTTTCTACATCTAGTGAGATGATCATATGGTTTTTATTCTTCAGTTTGTTAATGTGCTATATTACATTAGTTTGCAGATACTGAAGAATCTTTGCTAATTCCCACCTTGATCATGGTGTATGATCCTTTTAATGTGTTAGTGGATATGTTTTGCTAGATAATTAGTTTTTAACATTTATTTTTATTACATAAGAATAAAAACATCTTCATTTTTATAATTAACAGCAAACTATTCAAAAGGGAAATCCAGAAAGAATTCCATTTATAAAAGCATAAAAAAATATAGAAATAAACTTAACCAAGGAGATGAAAGGCTTATACACTGAAAATAATGTAATATTAATGAAAGAATTTAAGCAAGACAAAGTTAAATGAAACAACATTTCTCATATGGATTAGAAATATTTAATATTATAAAATGTTCATATTATCAAAAATGATCTGCAGATTAAGTGCAATGTCTATCAAAAATTCTAATGGCCCCGTTTAGCCATGTTTTTTGGAGATATCCCCAAAAATAAAGAAATAAAAGCAAAAATAAACAAATGGAATATGGTTTAACCTGAAAGCTTTTGCACAGCAAAGCAAACTATTGACTAAAAGAAAAGATAGCAACTTGAATGGGAAAAAAAGTTTGTAAATTATATGGCTGATAAGGGATTGATATCCAGCAAATATAAACAGTCCATATAACTTAATGGCAAAATAAAATAAAAACAACCAGTTTTTTAAAAAGAGCAGAAGACCGAAAAAGATTTTTTTCCAAAGAAGAAATGCAGAAAATAAGAAACACATGAAAAGAGTTCAACATTGTTAATAATCAGGGAAATTCAAATAAAAAACACAATGAGATATCACCTCATACTTGTCAGAATGGCTATCATCAAAATGAACACAAATAACAAGTGTTAGTGAGAATGTAGAGAAAGGGAAATATTTATACACTGTTAGTAGGAATGTACATTGAAGCAGTCACCATGTAAAATAGTATGAAGGTTTTTCAAAAAAAAACAATAAATAGAACTATTATCTGACCCAGCAATTCCACTGCTGGGTATATATTTGAAGAAAACAAAAACACTAATTTTAAAAGGTACTTTCATCCCAGTGTTCATGTTAGCATTATTTACAATTGCTGAGATATAGAAACAACCTAACAGTCCATCAACGAATGTATAAAGCACAAATGGTATGTGTGTGTGTATATACATTTTATATATGTGTGTACATACTACTGATAAAAACTCAAAGTGGATTAAAGACCTAAATGCAAGGCCAGAAACTATAAAAATCTTAGAGGAAATCATAGATAAAACACTCTTTGACACAAATTACAGCAAGATCCTCTATGACCCATCTCCCAGAGTAGTGGAAATAAAAACAAAAATAGACCAATTGGACCTAATTAAATTTAAAAGCTTCTGCACAGCAAAGAAGTGAAGTGAAGTGAAGTGAAAGTCATTCAGTTGTGTCTGACTCTTTGTGACTCCATGGACTATACAGTCTATGGAATTCTCCAAACCAGAATACAGGAGTGTGTAGTCTTTCCCTTCTCCAGGGGATCTTCCCAACCCAGAGATCAAACCCAGGTCCCCCACATTGCAGGCAGATTCTTTACCAGTTCAGCCATCAGGGAAGCCCATGAATATTGGAGTGGGTAGCCTATCCCTTCTCCAGGGGATCATCCCGACCCAGGAATCAAACTGGGATCTCCTGCATTGCAGGCAGATTCTTTATAAGCTGATCTACCAGGTAAGTCTGAGAAGAAAAGCTTCCCTGACAGGGAATTGAACCCAGGCCGTGGTGGTGAGAGCTCCGAATTCTAACCACTAGACCACCAGGGAGTGCCTTTTCACAGCAAAAGAAACTAAACACAAAAGAGTTTAGATAAAACAACTGTCAGAACGAGAGAAAATTGCAAACGAAGAAAATGACAAAGGATTAATCTCCAAAATAGATAAGAGTTGATGCAGTTCAGTATCAGAAAAACAACCAAATCAAAAAATGGGCAGAAGACCTCAATAGATATTTCTCCAGAGAAGACATACAGATGGCCAATAAACACATGAAAAGATGATCAACATCACTCATGAGCTACAAGGGAAGCCCTCACTCATTTTTCAGTTCAGTTCAGTTCAGTTACTCAGTTGTGCCCGACTCTTTGCGACCCCATGAATTGCAGCATGCCAGGCCTCCCTGTCCATCACCAACTCCCAGAATTCACCCAAACTCATGCCCATCATGTTGATGATGCCATCCAGCCATCTCATCCTCTGTCGTCCCCTTCTCCTCCTGCCCCCAATCCCTCCCAGCATCAGGACCTTTTCCAATGAGTCAAGTCCTTGCATGAGGTGGCCAAACTATTGGAGTTTCAGCTTCAGCATCAGTCCTTCCAGTGAACACCCAGGACTAATTTCCTTTAGGATGGACTGGTTGGATCTCCTTGCAGTCCAGAGGACTCTCAAGAGTCTTCTCCAACACCACAGTTAAAAAGCATCAGTTCTTCTACGCTCAGCTTTCTTTACAGTCCAACTCTCACATCCATACGTGACTACTGGAAAAACCATAGCTTTGACTAGTCGGACCTTTGTTGGCAAAGTATTGTCTCTGCTTTTTAACATGGTATCTAGATTGATCATAACTTTTCTTCCAAGGAGCAAGCGTATTTTAATTTCATGGCTGCAGTCACCATCTGCAGTGATTTTGGAGCCCAGAAAAATAAAGTCTGCCACTATTTCCCCATCTATTTGCCATGAAGTGATGGGACCGGATGCCAGGATCGTAGTTTTCTAAACGTTGAGCTTTAAGTCAACTTTTTCACTCTCGTCTTTCACTTTCATCAAGAGGCTCTTTAGTTCTTCACTTTCTGCATAAGGATGATGTCATATTTGTATCTGAAGTTATTGATATTTCTCCCAGCAATCTTGATCCCAGATTGTGCTTCATCCAGCCCAGCGTCTAGTTTCATAATAGGTATCAAATCAATCTACTGTGATCTTCTCTAGTCTTTTCTGTTCTCCTCTACAAAATTAGGTTTGTGATTGATTGGAACAAAAGCTCTTCTGGTGCATTGTAAATATCTTTACATTGAAGACTCTGCTTTGAAGAAAATATTTCCTCACTTCTCACTCACCTCTCTCATTTAGTTGTATCCTTTCAACTGTTTATTATCTTCTCTGGATCATATTCATTTTCCAAACTTTGGACATTCAGGTAAATAGGAATAAAAACTTCATGTCTGCTGCTCTACAAATTAAAGAAAATATATGATTGGAGGTGTTTTTTTCAGGCACCTGTTTCTTCCTTAAAAGAAAAGATCTTCATTTTGCCTCAGGGAACAGAATGTAATCATTATACTCTGTTTATCCTTAAGGAATTGAGGGACAAGAATGATTAAGTAGCCACCAGTGATAAAATATTTGCTCCAATTCAAGATTTCTTAAGTGAATCAAGAGAAGTACTGGAAGGCAGTGTGGTTATTTGACATACTTATATCTGCATCTTACCATAGACCTACTGAGTGAGAATTTCTGAGAGTATAATCTTAGTAGAAGTATTTTAAATAAGCATCAGAATGCTCATAGAGTAGATTAATTTTTGAGACTCAAGCATCTTTTTCTGTCTTTTTACATCTCCAGTCTCAGTTCTAGAAGGAAATGTTATAATTTGTGAGTGTTTTAATTGACCCCCAAATGAAAACCAAAAGTGAATCTCTTTGAGGTTACACTAAAAAGGTTTTTATGTAGCTTTCATTTACAAGTTCATGCCATTCTTAGGGCAACCCCATGAAGACTCTAGGTTTACAAAGCCATTTCAGCTTTAAATATGAGGAATAGTAGATACACAAATTGTGACTCATCTGAGATTACAGCAAGTAAAAAACATGCTTCTACTGAATTGTAATAAATACAATTAGTAGATCATTTATGGATTCTTAAGTTTCTTGAAATTCCACTCTCTTTTCTTTTTAATATGCAGCAGCCATAATCTTCCTTCAAGCTTTCATTTCTGGCCAATAGGGGGAAGGCATCTCAAGTTGTTGCAGTTTTAAATTCTGTTCATATCTGTTTTCTCCCTACATCTTTACTACTTAACTATGTTAACTGCTAGTTTTATTTTTTTAATCACAGGAAATAACCTGAATTTCAGTTTTTTTCAGGCCTTTGTCTCATCATCCCAAGTTTTCTAGCAGCTAAGCATTAACAGGGAAGTGAGAAAGTCTGTGTTCATTGCTGTCGCCACCTAGAAAGCAAAGAGGAAGGCTCATTAAAGCTGAGAATAAAGCAGATAGATATTCATGTTTTCCTGTTACCACCAACTAGAAAATACTTTTTCCTAATGGTGAGGAAATCACCCCATAAGAGAATTTCAGGAGAGAAAGACTCTGCAGAGCAGAGATGAGAGGCTGCTTCTCAAGTTCGAGGCTGCTTCTCAAGTTCAAATCTGCCAATATCCATTCATAAACTTTTGTGACCTTTTGCCTTATGGAACCCATGGGGTTTTCTCTCTCTAGGTAATTCTGCCTGTAATTAGTTCAGAAGAATTTGAACCCAGTGAGAATTTCTTTTTTTTTAATATAAATTTTTTGTTCTTTTTTTAAATTTTTATATTTATTTATTTTAGCCACCAATTAAATTTATTTATTTTAATTGGCAGCTAATTATTTTACAATATTGTATTAGTTTTGCCATACATCAACACGAATCCACCACGGGTGTACACGTGTTCCCCATCCTGAACCCCCCTCCCACCTCCCTCCCCATACCATCCCTCTGGGTCATCCCAGTGCACCAGCCCTGAGCATCCTGTATCATGCATCGAACCTGGACTGGCGACTCATTTCACATATGATATTATACATGTTTGAATGCCATTCTTCCAAATCATCCCACCCTCACCCTCTCCCACAGAGTCCAAAAGACTGTTCTACGCATCTGTATCTCTTTTGCTGTCTCACATACAGGGTTATCATTACCATCTTTCTAAATTCCATATATATGCATTAGTATACTGTATTGGTGTTTTTCTTTCTGGCTTACTTCACTCTGTACAATAGGCTCCAGTTTCATCCATCTCATTAGAACTGATTCAAATGTATTCCTTTTAATGGCTGAGTAATACTCCATTGAATATATGTACCACAGCTTTCTTATCCATTCGTCTGCTGATGGACATCTAGGTTGCTTCCATGTCCTGGCTATTATAAACAGTGCTGCAATGAACATTTCTTTTTTACAATTATAGTTAGTTGCAAAACTTGACAAGTCAAAAATAAATCAATAATCATATGCAGTTTGTCTGGACCTCAGTGCCCTGATTCACTCTGTCTGACCATGTTGTGAGGCATGCCTAGCTCTCCATGTCCCCAGAGCTGAGAAAACTTGTAGTCTGAAAGGTTTGGGATTTAGACCTGAAAGAAGGGTGTTCACACAGGGAAATACGCAGTCAAGTGCCCATCCTCTCTCTCCAGGATGGGCAAGCCAGAGATCATTGTTATAAATAAAAGACCCCGAGTGCTTGGTGAAGGAAGCTTCAATTTAGATTCATTTTTCATAAGGGAGGAAACACGAGCTTTACCTCAGTTTTCTGGAGAAAATATTCCCCTAGACTCTAATTAATACATCCTTGGAGAATTAGAATTGAATGCTTGTAAAAAATCTCTAAAGAGAATCAGCAGGAGGCAGGCTCAGGATGGGGGGCAGGGACACGAATACCTGTGGCTGATTCATATTGATATATGGCAAAACCATCACAATATTATGATTATTCTCCAAATAAAATTAATTAGTTAATTAAAAAGCAAGAATTGGCTACTCTTAGAAACTCTTTCCTCAGTCTCCCTTGAATCACCTTTCTCAGGCGTTATGGATATTGAATTTCCTTACAATTCAGAATTCATCTTATAGTCATTTACATAATTAAATCTCCCCTTAATGGGCTCCTTTGATTCTAATTTTATTAGTTAGAGACAAGATCAGTTATGGTTTGAAATCTTACCCATGAATTTGATTATAATATAAACTGCTTAACTTTATTCTGTAGAATGTCAACACACACAATATATGCCTGACCCAACTGTTAATCTATTAAATGTGAGCTAATGTTTCAAGGGTCTGATGGCAAACAGCTCAGCACAACACTGGGATGTATATTTTACAGTCATGTCTTATGCATTCCTAATGAACAGGACAATTTTCTATGCTCAATTTCCCTTTCTTCTCATTTCAAATAATTACATTAATAACCCAAAATCAGCAAATATTCAAAGGATAGTTTGAAAGATTAAAATATGGGGTTGGTAGAGGAAAGAGTTGGGGCAAAAAAATCAACTGAATCTTCCAGAATGAATAATAGGAGGAAAGGAATTTAGAGAGGTATATTCTCATGAATGCAACATATAAGCATTTTTTCCCCAATCTACATTGGTGCAATATTATGAGAAGTAATTTAAAGAGACAGGTGTAATACTCCATTGCATATATGTAGCAAAACCAATACAATATTGTAAAGTAATTAGCCTCCAATCAAAATCAATAAATTTATAATTAAAAAAGAAAATTATATGATTTCACTTATATGTGGAATCTAATTTAAAAAGATAAAAATGCAGTTATTTACAAACAAATAAAGAGACAGGTGTTATTGAGGCTAAGAAAGGCCAAAGTAGTGCTGAATTTATATCATCTTGCCTTTACTCTTGAGTGGGTGAAAGCCCTGTCCTGTGAAACCCATTAAAGGGTTTCATTTATCATTGTCATTAAATACAAATACTGTTTCTCGAGTCTGATGAGAAACTTGTTAAAATTTGGTAATTGATTGAAAAACAAATTACTGGATAGTGACTTAGATACCGAGATTTCCTCTTTTAGGTCATTTGTGTGTTTGTGTTTATTTTTTAATTTTTATATTACATTGCAGTATAGTTGATTAAAAATAATGTGTTAGTTTAAGGTATATAGCAAAGTGATTCATTCATATGTATATTAAATATATTGGGAGATTTGGATTGATATATATACACTACTCTATTTAAAATAGATAACCAATAAGGGCCTACTATATAGCACAGGGAACTCTGCTCAGCATTCTATAATAATCTAAATGGGAAAATAATTTTTTAATATATTTATTTTAATTGGAGGATAGTTACAATTTGTGATGGTTTTTGGCACACATCAACATGAATCAATGGCACCCCACTCCAGTATTGTTGCCTGGAAAATCCCATGGATGGAGGAGCCTGGTGGGCTGCAGTCCATGGGGTCGCGAAGAGTCAGACACAACTGAGCGACTTCACTTTCACTTTTCACTTTCATGCATTGGAGAAGGAAATGGCAACCCACTCCAGTGTTCTTGCCTGGAGAATCCCAGGGATGGGGGAGCCTGGTGGGCTGCAGTCTATGGAGTCGCACAGAGTCAGACACGACTGAAGCGACTTAGCAGCAGCAGCAGCAGCAACATGAATCAGCCACAGGTATACCTGTATCCCCCACATCGTGAACCCCCTTCCCACTTTCTTCCCCACTCCATCCCTCTAGGTTGTCACAGAGCACTGGCTTTGTGTTCCCTGCATCATACATTAAACTCCCGCAGCCCATCTATTTTATTTATAGTAATCTTTCAATGCTATTCTCTCATATCATCCCACCTACTACTTCTCCCACTGTGTCCAAAAATTTTTCTTTATGTCTGTTTCTCCTTTGCTGCCCTCCCCATAGGATCATCAGTACCATCTTTCTAGATTCCGTGTGTGTGTGTGTGTTAATATGTAATATTTGTCTTTTTCTGACTTACTTCACTCTGCATAACAGGCACAAGGTTCAACCACCTCATTAGAACTGACTCAAATGAATTCTATTTTATAGCTGAGTAATATTACATTGTGCGTATATATATGTACACCACAACTTCCATATCCATTCACCTGCTGATGGACATCCAGGTTGCCTCCATGTACTAGCTATTGTAAATAGTGCTGCAATGAAGATTGGGGTAGATGTGCATTTTTTAAATTCTGGTTTCCTCAGGGTATTTACCCAGTAGTGGGAGTGCTGGGTCATATGTTGGTTTTATTCCTAGTGTTTTAAGGAATCTCCATACTTTTCTCCATAGTGGTTGTATCAATTTGCATTTCAATCAAGAATGTAAGAGGGTTCCCTTTTCTCCATACCCTCTCCATGATTCTCTACATAGAAAACACTAAAGATGCCACCAGAAAATCCCTACAGCTAATCAATGAATATAGTTGTTCCTATATTATACAGAACATATATAATATAATATATGGAAATCCCTTGCATTCCTATACACGAACAATGAAAAATCAGAAAGAAAGATTAAGGAAATGATCCCATTCACCACTGCAACAAAAAGAATAAAATACTTAGGAATCAGTTCAGTTCAGTCGCTCAGTAGTGTCCAACTCTTTGCAACCCCATGAACTGCAGCACGCCAGGCCTCCCTGTCCATCACCAACTCCCAGAGTCCACCCAAACCCTTGTCCATTGTGTCGGTGATGCCATCCAACCATCTCATCCTCTGTCGTCCCCTTCTCTTCCTGCCCTCAATCTTTCCCAGCATCAGGGTCTTTTCAAATAAGTCAGCTCTCCACATCAGGTGGCCAAAGTATTGGAGTTTTAGCTTCAACATCAGTCCTTCCAATGAACACCAGGACTAATCTCCTTTAGAATGAACTGGTTGGATCTTGTTGCAGTCCAAAGGACTCAACAGTCTTCTCCAACACCACAGTTCAAAAGCATCAATTCTTCAGCACTCAGCTTTCTTCACAGTCCAACTCTCATATCCATCCATGACCACTGTAAAAACCATAGCCTTGACTAGAAGGACCTTTGTTGGCAAAGTAATGTCTCTGCTTTTGAATATGCTATCTAGGTTGGTCATAACTTTTCTTCCAAGGAGTAAGCATCTTTTAATTTCATGACTGCAGTCACCATCTGCAGTGATCTTAGAGCCCAAAAAGCTGCTAAAGCCATATAAAAATTTTTCTGGTCTGATATAGCAGGGTTTTTTCATTGAGTAGTTACTCCCATGGCAGCATTAGTTTCAAGGATTATATCACAAATAGAGTGAAGTGGATTTAAAGGGAAAGACTGGGGAGAACCAAGATGGCAGAGGAGTAGGTGGATATCAAGTGCATGCATCTCTGTCCACCAATGCATTGGGAATACAAATACAGAGTTTTCACAGATCATTGGAAGAATACTAGCAGGAGTCCTTAACCAACAGAAATAATTATACGAATAGACACATGACTGGGTATGGCAAAAGAAATAAGGGAGATGGAGGAACAGAGCAAAATCAGGAGAGAACCTGCAGTGGGGGTGGGAAAGCTGAAGCAGGAGAGACGCCTACATCCAGGGAAATCAATTGGAACAGAAGGGAAGCATTTGAGGCTATTGAAGGATGGTGAAGCAGCTGATCTGTGAGAGTCTGAAATGAGTGAAAACCACAAAATCAGTTCTGCAGCTGTACATATCCCAGACTGAGACACAAGCCCACTAGTGTGCACCAGGGCTGGGGACTAGAATCTCAGCTGGAATACTGCTGTTGACTGAGGAGATTTGGCATGAGGAATGGGAGGGAGGAAATTCACAATAGGGAATGTCTTTGGAGAAAAACTGGGTACTCATGGAAACTAGGGGCTACTGCTGGGTTGTGTACAGGACTGGAGTCACCACTCCAGACCTTCTCTCCCCACTTGGCAGTGCTATCAGTTGAGCAATAGAGGCACCAGTCAGGACTGCCCTTTCAGTGCTTGCTGCTGGAGGCTAGAAAAGGCTCCTAATAGAGCCATATCTCTTGTGCCCATGGCTGCCAGATTCTCTGCACACCTTGTGTTGCCAAAATCCCTGCAATCCAAGCAGTCATGCCACCTCTATTCATTGTCCTCACTAGGGCAGACCCAAGTCCTCCAGGGACACCTCAGGAGCATACTCCTGTGGCTGGCTCACACACAGAGGTGAGTATAAAACCACAACTGAGCTCTAGGGGTGGAGCAACAAAGAAGCAGGATTGAAAACCTTTCTATCAGCTGCACAAGCTGCAGATGAAATACATACAATCAACTAGTTAGACTGTGTCTATGGAATATGTAAAAGGACAATGAGTGTTTTCACATAAGAAAACACTCTAGGTCTGGCAGCTGCAGACATTGGAGGCAAGTACACGTATGAGCAGGGCCAGACTAGAGTCTGAGCTGCCCACAGTAGCTCCAGAGACCAGCCCTCCCCAGAACTGGAGGGCTTCTTAGGAAGGTGGAGGAAGGTTGTGTCTGAAACTGGGATCAAGAACACTGACAGCTGAGACCCTATGAAAACACAGAATTATTTTAACAATGCTTTTATTTCATTCCTATATTTCTACTTCTACTATTTGCTGTTTTGTGTCTTTTCTGGTTTTGTTTGTTTGTATATATATAAATATATATATTTACTTCTATTTTAACTTTGCTTTTCTGTTTTTTCTTTTATTTTCTTTACAATTTTTGTCTGTTTGTCCTATTTGCTTTATTTCTCACTTGGCACTCTCTTTTTTTTTTTTTTTTGTTCTTTTGTGTTTTAGTTAGTTGTTTTTAATTAGTTAATTTTATTTTTTATTTCTTTTGTTCATTGAATTGCTCTCTTACAGTGTGTTTTCTTTGGTCTCAAGTACAACCTTGAGAACTCTTTTTTTTTCTTTTTTTCAACCACACTTTTAATTTCATTTATATACTTCTAACTCCATTTTGGCTTATTGAAATGCTTTTTTTTTCCTGTCTTGTTTCTTTGTTTTTTTTTATTGTTCTTCTCCTGCTATAGTCATTCTTTAATACATACAAATCTTTTTATTACTTCTATTTAACTTTGCTTTTCTGTTATTTTCCTCTTACCTTTTCTTCCTCTTCTTTCTTTTTCTTTTTTTAACCATGTTTGTTAATTTGCTTTGTTTTCTTTGCAATATTCACCAGTTGGCACTCTGCTTTGGTTTGGCTTCCTGGATTATATTTTAGCTAGCATCATTTCTAATTGGTCAATATAATTTTTTAATTCCTTTGCCTACCAGGTTAATCTAGTGTATTTTTATTTCCTTTGTACTGTTTCGACTTTGTTTATGTGTACATGTGTGTGGGTATGTTACACTGTTTTTGTTATTATTAGTCCAATTTTCCACTTACCATTCTTCTGGGTTCAACTTTTATCTTTTGTTATGTTTTTTGTTTGTTTGCTTTGTGTGTTTGTTTTAATCCCCTTTAATACCATAACAAGTGACATGTGGAGTCTTGATTCCCTGCCCAGAGATCAGTCCTAAGTCTTTGGAGTGGGACTGCTGAGTCCAGGACCCTAAACTGCTGAAGAACTCTTAGCCCAGGCGAGTACTAATTAGTGAGAACTCCCAGAAAGGCCTCTACTTATATGCAAGACCCCGCATCGCCCACCTGCTGACAGCACCCTGTACAGGATGCCTCACTCAACTAGCAAGCAAGAGAAAAATACAAACTCAATCAACAGCAGACAAGATTACCAGAGACACTCCAAAACATACCATCTCACACAGCCCCACTCGTCAGAGGGGAAAAAAGAAAACTCACCTCTGCCCTCCAGAATGCAGACACAAGTCATTCCCAACATGAAGCCTATACAAACAACTGGACCAACCTTATGCTTCGAGGGTAGAAAACAAAAGGAAGAAATAACATGACCCTAAAGCCTAGGAAAAGGAGACCTCAAATATAGTAACTTAGAAAAAAGTGATGAAAAGACAGAGAAATACTGCACAAATGGAACAAGGCAGAAACACACAAGACCAAATAAATGAAAGGAAATAGTCAAGCTAGCTGAAAAAGAATTCAGAGTAATGATAGTAAAGATAATCCAATACTTTGAAAATAAAATGGAGAAAATGTAAGAATCAGTTGAGTCACAAATGAAGCTTCAGTAAATTTAAGAAAATTGAAAACATATGAAGCATCTTTACTAGGACTAGGACACAGCACTATAGGACATTTATCAATTACAGGGGAAAAAACTGTAAAAACATAAACACCTAGAGATTTTACAATACATTTCTAAACAGTGAATAGATTACTGAAGAAATAAAAAGGGAAATTAAATTCCTAGAAACAGATAACAATGAAAACACAACAACCCAAAATCTATGGGGTGCAGCAAAACCAGTTCTAAGAGGGAAATTTATAGCAATACAATAAGAAACAAGAAAGGCATCAAATAGACAAGCTAACTATATGCCTAAAACTACTGGAAAAAGAAGAACAAAAGAACCATAAAGTTAGCAGAAGGAAAGAAATCATAAAGATCAGAGCAGAAATAAATGAAAAAGAAATGAAGGAAACAATAGGTTAATAAAACAAATATGGTTCTTTGAAAAGATAAACAAAATAGACCAACCATTAACCAGATTCATCAAGAAAAAAAAAGGGAGAAGAATCAAATCAACAAAATTAGGGTGAAAAAGGAGAGATTACAACAGGCAATATAGAAATACAAAGGATCATAAGAGACTATTATGAACAACAGAATGCAAATAAAATGGATGATCTGGAGGAAATGGACAGATTCTTAGCAAAGATCAACCTTACAAGGTTGAACCAGGAAGAAAGAGAAATGATGAACAACTTACAAGCACCTACATCAAACCTGTGATAAAAAAAAAAAAAAAAACTTCCCCAAAAAACAAAAGCCCAGGGCTTGATTGCTTCACAGGTGAAGTCTATCAAACAGAAAAGAGCTAAGCCCTATCCTTTCACAACTCTTTCAAAAAACTGCAGAGGCAGGAACATTCTGAAACTCTTTCTACAAGGCCATCACCACAATGATACCAAAGCCAGACAAAGACATCACACACACACACACACACACACACACATACACACACAGGAAAAAAAAATTACAGGTCAATATCACTGATGAACTTAGATGCAAAAATTCTCAAAATTCTAGCAAACAGAACTCAACAACACATTAAAAAGATAATACATCATGATCAAGTTGGGTTTATCCCAGGGATACATGGATTCTTCAATATACAGAAATCAATCAATGGGATACACCATATTAACTAATTGAAAGATTAAAAACCATATGATAATCTCAATAGATGAAGAAAAATCCTTTGACAAAAGCCAGCCCCCATTTATGATAAAAAAAAAAACTCTTCAAAAATGAGCATAGAAGAAACCTACCTCAATGTAGCAAAGACCATAATACAACAAAACCACAGCAAACATTATTCTCAATGGTGAAAAATGAAAGCATTCCCTCTAAGATGAGGAGCAAGACAAGGGCACCCACTCTCACCACTATTGTTCAAAATAGTTTTGGAAGTCTTAACTATGGCAATCAGAGGAATAAATGGAATATAAGGAATCCAGATAGGAAAAGAAGAAGTAAAACTCCCCTGTTTGCAGATGACATGATACTATACATAACAACCCTAAAGATACTATCACAAAATTACTAGAGAAAATCAAGAAATTTAGTAAGGTTGCAGGATACAAAATCAATACACAGAAATCACTTGCATTCCTATATACTAACAATGAAAAACAGAAAGAGAAATTAAGGAATCAATTCCATTTACCATTGCATCAAAAAGAATACAATACATAGGAATAAACAAAACTAAGGAGGCAAAAGAGCTGTATACAGAAAACTATGACACTGATGAAAGAAATCAAAGAAAACATAAACAGATGGAGAGATAATCTGTGTTCCTGGGTTGGAAGAAACAATACTGTGAAAGTGACTGTCCTAACAAATGCAATCTACAGAGTCAATGTGATCCCTATCAAATTATCAACTGCATTTTTCACAGAGCTAGAACAAAAAAACCTCACAATTTGTATGGAAACACAAAAAAATCACAAAGAGCCAACGGAATCTTGAGAAAGAAGAATGGAGTTGAAGGAAACAACCTTCCTGACTTCAAAGTATTCTAAAGAGCTACAGTCATTGAGACAGTATGGTACAGGCACAAAAACAGAATATAGACCAAGGGAACAAGACAGAAAGCCCAGAGATAAACCCACATACCTATAGGTATCTTATCTTTGACAGAGGAGGCAACATACAATGTGGCAAAGATAGTCCCTTCAGTAAGTCGTGCTGGGAAAACTGGACAGTTACATGTAAAAGAATGAAATTAGAACACTTCCTAACATCATTCGCAAAAATAAACTCAAAATGGATTATATACCTAACTTTAAGACCAGAATCTATAGAACTTGGAGGAAAACATAGACAGAACACTCAATGACATAAATCACAGCAAGACCTTCTATGACACATATCCTAGAATAATGGAAATAAAAACAAAAATAAACAAGTGAAACCTAATTAAAACTTACAAACTTTGCACAGTAAAGGAAACTATGAACAAGGTGAAATGACAACTCTCAGAATAGGAAAAAATAATAGCAAGTGGGACAACTAACAGAGGATTAATTTCCAAAGTATATAAGCAGGTCATAACTCAATATCAGAAAAACAAACAACCCAATCAAAAAGTGGGGAAAAGACCTAAAGAGACATTTCCCCAAAACAGATATCAGTTCAGTTCAGTCACTCAATCGTGTCCGAATCTTTGCGACCCCATGACTCACAGCACGCCAGGCCTCCCTGTCCATCACCAACTCCCGGAGTTCACTCAGACTCATGGCCATCGAGTCTGTGATGCCATCCAGCCATCTCATCCTCTGTCATCCCCTTCTCCTCCTGCCCCCAATCCCTCCCAGAATCAGAGTCTTTTCCAATGAGTCAACTCTTCGCATGAGGTGGCCAAAGTACTGGAGTTTCAGCTTTAGCATCATTCCTTCCAAAGAAATCCCAGGGCTGATCTCCTTCAGGATGGACTGGTTGGATCTCCTTGCAGTCCAAGGGACTCTCAAGAGTCTTCTCCAACACCACAGTTCAAAAGCGTCAATTCTTTGGTGCTCAGCCTTCTTCATAGTCCAACTCTCACATCCATACATGACCACAGGAAAACCATAGCCTTGACTAGACGGACCTTAGTCGGCAAGTACGTCTCTGCTTTTGAATATGCTATCTGGGTTGGTCATAACTTTTCTTCCAAGGAGTAAGCGTCTTTTAATTTCATGGCTGCAGTCACCATCTGCAGTGATTTTGGAGCCAAAAAAATAAAGTCCGACACTGTTTCCCCATCTATTTCACATGAAGTGATGGGACCGGATGCCATGATCTTCATTTTCTGAATGTTGAGTTTTAAGTCAACGTTTTCACTCTCCACTTTCACTTTCATCAAGAGGTTTTTTAGTTCCTCTTCACTTTCTGCCATAAGGGTGGTATGGCAGAATCTTGATTCCAGCTTGTGTTTCTTCCAGTCCAGCATTTCTCATGATGTACTCTGCATATAAGTTAAATAAGCAGGGTGACAATATACAGCCTTGACGTACTCCTTTTCCTATTTGGAACCAGTCTGTTGTTCCATGTCCAGTTCTAACTGTTGCTTCCTGGCCTGCATACAGATTTCTCAAGAGGCAGGTCAGGTTGTCTGGTATTCCCATCTCTTTCAGAATTTTCCACAGTTTATTGTGATCCACACAAAGGCTTTGGCATAGTCAATAAAGCAGAGATAGATGTTTTTCTGGAACTTTCTTGCTTTTTCCGTGATCCAGTGGATGTTGGCAATTAGATCTCTGGTTCCTCTGCTTTTTCTAAAACCAGCTTGAACATAAAGAAGTTCACGGTTCACATATTGCTGAAGCCTGGCTTGGAGAATTTTGAGCATTACTTTACTAGCATGTGAGATGAATGCAACTGTGCGGTAGTTTGAGCATTCTTTTTTTTTTTTAATTTATTTTACTTTACAATACTGTATTGGTTTTGCCATACATTGACATGAATCCGCTACGGGTGTACATGAGTTCCCAATCCTGAGCCACCCTCCCACCTCCCACTCCATATCATCTCTCTGGATCATCCCCGTGCACCAGCCCCAAGCATCTTGTATCCTATATCGAACATAGACTGGCGATTCATTTCTTACATGATAGTATACATGTTTCAGTACCATTCTCCCAAATCATCCCACCCTCTCTCTGTCCCTCAGAGTCCAAAAGTCCGTTCTATGATGTCCATCAGCAGATGAATGGATAAGAAAGCTGTGGTACATATACACAATGGAGTATTACTCAGCCATTAAAAAGAATACATTTGAATCAGTTCTAATGAGATGGATGAAACTGGAGCCAATTATACAGAGTGAAGTAAGCCAGAAAGAAAAACACCAATACAGTATACTAACACATATATATGGAATTTAGAAAGATGGTAATGATAACCCTGTATGCGAGACAGCGAAAGAGACACAGATGTATAGTTTGAGCATTCTTTGGCATTGCCTTTCTTTGGAATTGGAATGAAAACTGACCTTTTCCAGTCCTGTGGCCACTGCTGAGTTTTCCACATTTGCTGGCATATTGAGTGCATCACTTTCACAGCATCATCTTCCAGGATTTGAAATAGCTCAATAGGAATTCCATCATCTCCACTAGCTTTGTTTGTAGTGATGCTTTCTAAGGCCCACTTGACTTCACATTCCAGGATGTCTGGCTCTAGATGAGTGATCACATCATTGTGATTATCTGAGTCATGAAGATCTTTTTTATACAGTTCTTCTGTGTATTCTTGCCACCTCTTCTTAATATCTTCTGCTTCTGTTAGGCCCATACCATTTCTGTCCTTTATCAAGCCCATCTTTGCATGAAATGTTCCCTTGGTATCTCTAATTTTCTTGAAGAGATCTCTAGTCTTTCACATTCTGTTCCTTTCTCTATTTCTTTGCACTGATTGCTGAAGAAGGCTTGCTTATCTCTTCTTGCTGTTCTTTGGAACTCTGCATTCAGATGCTTATATCTTTCCTTTTCTCCTTTGCTTTTTGCCTCTCTTCTTTTCACAACTATTTGTAAGGCCTCCCCAGACAGCCATGTTGCTTTTTTGTATTTCTTTTCCATGGGAATGGTCTTGATCCCTGTCTCCTGTACAATGTCACAAACCTCATTCCATAGTTCATCAGGCACTCTATCTATCAGATCTAGGCCCTTAAATCTATTTCTCACTTCCACTGTATAATCATAAGGGATTTGATTTAGGTCATACCTGAATGGTCTAGTGGTTTTCCCTACTTTCTTCAATTTAAGTCTGAATTTGGTAATAAGGAGTTCATGATCTGAGCCACAATCAGCTCCTGGTCTTGTTTTTGTTGACTATATAGAGTTTCTCCATCTTTGGCTGCAAAGAATATAAT
Organism: Oryx dammah; assembly: GCF_014754425.2. Lineage (NCBI taxonomy): Eukaryota > Metazoa > Chordata > Mammalia > Artiodactyla > Bovidae > Oryx > Oryx dammah. The sequence goes on along the minus strand of NW_024070189.1, from coordinate 67,004,706 downwards.
CAATCTGATTTTGGTGTTGACCATCTGGTAATGTGCATGTGTAGAGTCTTCTCTTGTGTTGTTGGAAGAGAGTGTTTGCTATGACCAGTGCATTTTCTTGGCAAAACTCTATTAGTCTTTGCCTTGCTTCATTCCACATTCCAAGGCCAAATTTGCCTGTTACTCCAGGTGATTTTTGACTTCCTACTTTTGCATTCCAGTCCCCTAGAATGAAAAAGACATCTTTTTTGGGTGTTAGTTCTAAAAGGTCTTGTAGGTCTTCATAAAACCATTCAACTTCATCTTCTTCAGCGTTACTGGTTGGGGCATAGACTTGGATTACCATGATATTGAATGGTTTGCCTTGGAAATGAACAGAGATCATTCTGTCGTTTTTGAGATTGCATCCAAGTACTGCATTTCAGACTCTTTTGTTGACTATGATGGTTACTCCATTTCTTCTGAGGGATTCCTGTCTGCAGTAGTAGATATAATGGTCATCTGAGTTAAATTCACCCATTCCAGTCCATTTTAGTTCGCTGATTCCTAGAATGTCAATGTTCACTCTTGCCATCCCTTGTTTGACCACTTTCAATTTGCCTTGATTCATGGACCTGACATTCCAGGTTCCTATGCAATATTGCTCTTTATAGCATCGGACCTTGCTTCTATCACCAGTCACATCCACAGCTGGTTATTGTTTTTGCTTTGGCTCCATCCCTTCATTCTTTCTGGAGTTATTTCTCCACTGATCTCCAGTAGCATATTGGGCACCTACTGACCTAGGGAGTTCCTCTGTCAGTACCCTATCATTTTGCCTTTTCATACTGTTCATGGGGTTCTCAAGGCAAGAATACTGAAGTGGTTTGCCATTCCCTTCTCCAGTGGACCACATTCTGTCAGACCTCTCCACCATGACCCGCCCGTCTTAGGTTGCCCCTTTTTTTGGGCATCAGAGGGCAGGCACAAAAAAGATATACAGATGGCTAATAAACACATGAAAAAATACCATTCATTATTAGAGAAACACAAATGAAAACCACAATGAGGTATCACCTCACACCAGTCAGAACAAAAATCTACAAACAAATGCTGGAGAGAGTGTGGAGAAAGGGAACCAAGCCTCTTGCACTGTTGGTAAGAATGTAAACAGATACAGCCACTCTGGAGGACAGTATGGAGATTTCTTACAAAACTAGTAATAAAACTACCATACGACTCAGCAATCCCAGTATTAGGCATATATGCTGAGGAACCCATAATTTGAAAAGACACCTGTACCCCAATGTTCATTGCACCAGTGTTTACAATAGCCAGGTCTTGAAAGCAACCTAGATTACATCAACAGATGAATGGATAAAAAACGTTGTGGTACATATATACAATGGGATATTCTCAGCCATAAGAAAGAATGAATTTGAGTCAGTTGTAGTGAGATGGATGAACCTAGAGCCTGTTGTAAAGAGTGAAGTTAAGTCAGAAAGACAAAAACAAATACCATATGTTAATGAACATATGAAATCTAGAAAAATGGTAATGATCACCCTATTTTCAGGGCACAGATAGAGAGAATGGACTTGTGGAAAACAGCAGGGGAAGGTGAGTGTGGGATGAATTGCGGGAGTAGCTTATAAACATATACATTACTATATGTAAAGTAGAAGCTAGTTGGAAGTGGACGTGTAATACAGGGAGCTCAACTCAGTACTCTGTGACAGCCTAGATGGGTGAGATGGGATTGGGGGTGGCAGAGAGTTTCAAGAGGGAGGGGACATATGTATTCTTTTAACTGATTCATGTTGTACAGCAAAAACCAGTACAACATTGTAAAGCAATTACCATCCAACTAAAAATAAATTTAAAAAAATAAGGAAAAGGCCATTAGTTTAATTTGAATCAGTTGTGAATGATGCTTGAAAGTCTATCCAAATGCAGCTTTTAATAGTCTTTTGATAAATATGGCACATTATTCCTGAAGAATATAATTTGAATCATCAAACTCCTAGAATATCATCTCTTGTGAGCAACTTCTTAGTAAGAACTTATTAACATATACTTGTACATTTTCATCATACTTTTACTCTCATGATTTAAAAAAATCAAGTGTTTACATAGCTAATTTCACAAAGCATTCAGGGAATTCACAGGCCCTCTATTCATCAGCAAGAAACAAAACCCTAGGGAAACTTTAAGATGACAACAGGCTCAGGGCCCCAAAGGAGGTGTTATTATATACATATTCTAGGGTCCAGTGGGGGGAAAAGTGGCTGTTTAAATGTGAGTATACCTTTGAGAAGTTCTGGAAGCTCAGGGAAGTGGAAGATCCTAATAATTAAAGTGAAAGGGCAGAAATCCCACAGGGGATCTGAAACAAGGCCCTAAGCACTGTTAAGTCACCAGAATGAAAGAGGTTTGCTTCCTTTTATGAAATGCTTCACTTTAATACTTTGAGGGAGGTTTCACTCCCTCAAACCCAGCTCATGTTTAATCCATAGTTTATTTTGGCATCACAACCTGTCCTCAGGGCTAAGCCTGTGACCCGATGAAAGTGAAGATGTGTTGATTTCTGTCAATATCACATTGATATATCTGTGTTTTCATTCCTTAAAAGCACAAGGTGTCTCCTTGTGAGAACAGTCACCACCCACTGAACAGAAGTCTGAAAACCAACATTTACAAGAAAAAGAGATCGAATGGACTTGAATAAGTCTAAGAGGTCATCAGCTTGCTAGAACAATATCCTGAGGTTTGTCGTCTTCTTGTCATTTTCTAGTCATTATACAAGCATTTTCTGAAGCATAAAATTACAATTAATAGACACTTGATTGAGTCAGGGCTTGGGAATAGATGTAGAAATATATGAATGACTACAACAATAGTTAGTTAACCTGTACTTTAGTTTCGGCGCTTCCTCCAAGAAAAAGCAAATCCCTGCCACTTTTTGCCACTACTAGGGCATTTCCCAGGGCTTCCTCAGTGGCTCAGATGGTAAAGAATCTGCCTGCAATGCAGGGGACGGGGTTTGATCCCTGGGTCAGGAAAATCCCCTGTAGAAGGGAATGACTACCCACTCCAGTATTCTTTCCTGGATAATCCCATGAACAGAGAAGCCTGGTGGGCTACAGTCCATGGGTTCACAAAGAGTCAGACACGACTGAGTGACTAAGCAGCAGAGAATTTTCATAATTAAAGCTCTAAAAGGATATGGAGACCATTTAGCTTGTCTCTTTCCATGCTATATTTTACAGCACAACAACAAATAGTTATTGTGAGTAACTACGCCAGCACAAATAAACCTTTAGCCAAACTCCTGGTGTTCTCATTAGTTGTTCAATGCTACAGGAATTGAGACGAAATATGGAATTGTGACATGACAGACTAAGGACTCAGGATATGTCATATACTTGTGAAAACTTGGGCCAACTTCTGAATCTTTCAACATCAGTTTTCTTGTCTGAAAAATAGAGATGATACTATTTTCTTTGTAGAGTTATGATTTACTCATTCTTCATTTATTAGCACCTTCTATGTTCTACAAATAATACTAAATGTGGAGGTTATCAAGATAAATGAGGCAGAATCACAGCAGTCAAAAAACTCATGGACTGGTGGTGGAGATAGATATATAGATAGAAACTAAAACTGGAAAAATATGGGAATAATAAATTATTAAGGACTGCCTGAGAGATGTTAACTTCTCTATAAATATTGGGTAACTAATGATTTCTTGCATTGTCAGGCACAGTCACTCCTTCCTTCAGCCTTCTATCAAGGCCCCTTATTAATATTTTTACAGCCTCTCCAATTTTTTTCCTGTCTCGCTTCACTGCTGTCCATTCGCACCATCCTCTTTCTGCTCTACCAACATCACTGCTGATATCTGTGTTGTATGTAGCACATTTCTAATGTGGCACATTTCACTTTTCCAGCGTCTAAATTCCCCACCCTCTCTTTTTTTCAGCACTCATGTGTCCCTACTTATTGTGGACCCTTGTGGAAAACTTTTAGGGGAAAGAAAACATCCTTGAGCTCTATGGCATTTGAGAGGCAGAAGACCCTGGCTGTAGAGCTGTTCAGGGTCCTGGTTTGAAACCTGACTCTGCTCCTTGATAACTGAATGGGAAATTATAGAACCTCTCTGTGCCCCTGTTTCACTTCAGCAAAAATGGAGATAGTACTAATAATATGAACCTATTTTTTAAATGAATATTTGTGGCATCTTTAATTAGTACTACTTAATGCTTGGGAAATAGATGGGGAAACAGTGTCAGACTTTATTTGGGGGGGGGGCTCCCAAATCACTGCAGATGGTGATTGCAGCCATGAAATTAAAAGACGCTTACTCCTTGGAAGGAAATTTATGACCAACCTAGATAGCATATTCAAAAGCAGAGACATTACTTTGCCAACAAAGGTCCATCTAGTCAAGGATATGGTTTTTCCAGTAGTCATGTATGGATGTGAGAGTTGGACTGTGAAGAAAGCTGAGCACCAAAGAATTGATGCTTTTGAACTGTGGTGTTGGAGAAGACTCTTGAGAGTCCCTTGGACTACAAGGAGATCCAACCAGTCCATTCTGAAGGAGATCAGCCCTGGGTGTTCTTTGGAAGGACTGATGCTAAAGCTGAAACTCCAGTACTTTGGCCACCTCATGTGAAGAGTTGACTCATTGGAAAAGACCCTGATGCTTGGAGGGATTGGGGGCAGGAGGAAAGGAGGACGACAGAGGATGAGATGGCTGGATAGCATCAGCGACTCAATGAACATGAGTTTGGGTGAACTCCGGGAGTTGGTGATGGACATGGAGGCCTGGCCTGCTGCGATTCATGGGATCACAAAGAGTCGGACACGACTGAGTGGCTGAACTGACTGAATGGTTGGTGGGCTTCCCCAAGGCTCAGTAGTAAAGAACCCACCTGCAAGCAGGAGCAGTAGGAGACGCGGGCTCAATCTCTGGGTCGGGAATATCCCCTGGAGAAAGGCACGGCAACGCACTCCAGTATTCTTGCCTGGAAAATCTCCACAGGGTCGCAAAGAGTTGGACACGACTGAAGCAACTGAGCATTCATGCATGCACGCACTTAATGCTTGGTTAGCAAGTTCTCGCCATTTGTTTTCTTGTCTGTTGTTGCAGAGATCACCTTATTTGATGAAAGTTTGACTTGCATGACCTCTACAAGCCCTGGAAATGTCCTATGCTCCATCCCCTTCTCTGCTCCCATTGGGTCTCCTGGAACACAGGCTCCAGGGTCTCTTTCTATATGATGGAATAGTGAGAAGCAGCAGCTCTCTTCATCAGCCTCACCTCCTACTCTGCTTTTTCTCTAGTGGAGAGAAACTTAGTTCCTGATGAGGTTCAGGGGAGAGTTCTAAACATGTTTTCCTCCAAAAACAGCCAGGTGATAACTATCATAGGATTCTACAGAGCAGACACATAAGCCACTGACATTAGAGGTAGAAGTTTTTGGTTTAATGCCTGAAGCTGTTGCTAACAGATTTAGAATGACAGGGGAAGCAGCAATGTGGCGGGTGTGGCAGTAAAAGCAGAGAGAGCTATAGCTAAGAGCCCAGTTATTTCTCTCCTTTTCTCCCTTATTTCTCCCTTATCAACTGCCTTATTCCCTTACTCTCTATTTCTAAGGTGTCCCACCCACCTTTTTTCCTTATCCTCTAGTATAAAATGACCAACAGGAATTAATCTCAATTAATAAGCAATAGTCCAAGAGCAGGAGACTTCTTTGCTTTTATATTTGTTGGTGATAAATGTGCACTGGTTTCAGTTACACATTCTAGTTCTAAAAAGGTCCATAGACTGCACATTATGTCTGCTGCTTTTGGAGATAGGATCTGGCTGCATTCCAGTATTTAGTCATGTTCTAGTGCTAAGCTTGAAACCAGGTTGCCAGTTGGAACTTAGCTGATGCATAATAACTCTCACCCAATTTGAAGATTTGAGTGCATGTGTTTATCTAGCTGTCTCTACCTCTCTTCATAGAAAATTCATATTTCTTTGTAAACACGGTATAATTAAGTCATGCTGTGTTCAGTCTCTCAGTCATGTCCGACTTTTTGCAACCTCATGGACAGCAGCCCACCATGCTTCTCTGGTCTATGGAATTTTTCAGGCAAGAATACTGGAGTAGGCTGCCATTTTCCTCCTCCAAGGAATCTTTCCAACCCAGGGATTGAATCTGCATCTCTTGTGTCTCCTGCATTGGCAGGCAGATTCTTTTAGTGCCACCTGGGAAGCCTTAATTAGGTCATGAAGAGTAGACAAATTTTGTCAGTTAGAGCTCCAATTCTATACCAATTTTTTTGTGATTGAGAAAATTTCTTGGTTTTTCTAAAACTAATTTACTGTCATATATAATAGAAGAAGCACATTTCTCACAAACTGTATTTTGATTATGACAAAGAGCCATAAGGAAAGTTTGTTAAAATAAAAAGTTAATTAACAAGTACATTAATTCACATAAATGATTACTCACAAATAATTAGGACCCAGGGCTTAGAGGCCTCAAAAGTGACCCACAAGCAGAGTTTTTATAATAATATCTATGGTATGTGCTGATAATATCATAAAAGAATAAAACTTGGGCACCATTTTATTTTATATTTTAGCCACATCTCGTGGCATGTGGGATCCTACTTCCCTGAGCAGGAATCAAACCCATGTCCCCAGCAGTGGAAATGGGGATTCTTAACTATTGGACTGCTAGAGAAGTCCATGGGCATCATTTCAGTTAACACATTTCCTCTTCTTTTTCCTTTACATTCTCTAACATCTTATTCTTCCCCCTCCTCTTATTTTATTTCTTTTATCTCCATTCCACTTCTTTCTCTTTCTCCTCCCAATCTTTATTCAACTCCTTTTTTCATGAGCTATTTTAACTCTAGGTTTCAATGATTTCTGACAGCAGCCAGACATACTTCTTAAGCACTGAGCTTGTCAAAGTAAAGAAATATTTCATTTTCATATGTTCACAAAAGTGAATAATAGCAAAGATATAATAATCTTGAAATATCTGCATTCCAATACTTTCTTATACACTTACCTATTTTATGATCCATGTTGCAAAATTGTACTGAAGGAGCAATATGTAGGGATTATCAACTACAGGTATTAAAGTTACTTCTCTATTACATGTTGAAATTCAAAGGGAATCAAATATTTTAAAAAGAAGGTAAAAATCAGTTTTTGATTTGAAATGGAATGGATAGAGTTTTGAGAAGACTTCAAAAAGGTACTGACATCTGTCAGAATGTTAAATGATGGGAAGGATTTGATACAGCTTTTATTGGAGGGAGCTTGGTCTAAATAAAAGGAAAACTGTCAGTACATAAGTAAATGCATGAAGATGGAAAGATATAATATTTCATAAGATTATGGTGTAAGTCATTATAAGGGAAAATTTTTATTGCAATACAAAAAAAATGGCCAGCTAAATTAGTGACAAACTTGTTGAGTATTTAAATGCAAATATAAGCGGCATTGAGCTTAATTCACTAATTCATGGAGAACATTTCAAATGTTGCCACGGAGAGTGACTCAATCACAGCTATGCTTTAAGATGATTATGTTTGAAGAAGGAGGAGTCTGGACAATCACGAGAAGACTAAAGATTTAGAATTGGTGAAATAATAAGTTTGGAAAAGAGGAGAATGTCTGAGAGATATGATAGTTAAATATGGTTAGATCAATTAACTAATTAAATATATAAGGAAAAATAATTAAACATGGTCTCAATGTTATAAGCCTGAATGTTTGTGTTAGAGGAGAGGTGATGACTGAAATAATCAAGGCATAAAAGGTGGGAGTTGAGCTCAGTTTTGGCATGATAAATTGGAAGTGTTGGCAGGATATGTGATGAAAGTGTTTAAGAAATTGTTGGAAATACAGAATTGAGCTCCAAAGAGGATAGACAGGTAAATATATTGTTCTGAGAGCTTGAACTCATAGAATCAGGAAAAGCTTCACTCTGAGGTCACACAGTGTCCTGTGCTTAGGAGTGGCCCGTGTGTGAGTTAATGATCTGATGTTGCCATCTTGAAATTTTTAATAATTTTGAAAAAAGGGTACCACGTTTTAATTTTGCCATGTAAAATATGTATTTGGTCCTGCATGGAGCTATGAAAGATTGACAAGGGAGATGATATAGACAGAGGAGAGGAGGAGCTACTTAAGACGCTTGAGGAAATGGTCCCGTTGATTAGTAAAAAACTAAAAGGAGACCAAAATATGGAGTCTCATTGTCCCAAGAAATTCCAAATAATGAGTTTTTAATTCTTGGGTGGGTATGATAACTATGTATATATGAAATAATTTTTAAATAGTGGAATAAAATGATCAGCATTTAGTGTTTATCAAACAGTAAGTTAAAGACTGGTGAACCTCACCTTTTTTTTAATGGATTTCTGATTTATCATAAAAGGATGTGGTAAAAGATATGGATGAACATTCAGATGAAAGAAATATGTAAAACATGGAGGTTCCATGCCCTGTCTGAGTGCTTCACTCTCCCCAACTCTCCATATGTTCACACTCATAAGTTCCTCATGTGCATGCTAAATCGCTTCAGTCATGTCCAACTCTTTGCAACCCTATGGACTCTAACCCACCATGCTCCTCTGTCCATGGGATTCTCCAGGCAAGAATACTGGAGTGGTTTCCATTTCCTCCTCCAGGGGATCTTCCCAACCCAGGGATCGAACTCGCATCTCTTACATCTCCTACATTGGCAGGCAGGTTCTTTACTACTAGCACCACCTGGGAAGACTGTAAGTTCCTCAAGACATTTTAAATATCATTTTGTTCAACTAAGACATAGAAAGAATGGATAGGGGAATAACTAGTCTAAAATAAAGGTTCTTAACTGGGCATAAGATTTACAAGATGTCCTATATTTTTTCTCCCACGGCGCATCAGCCATCATAGAGGAAGTTGAGATATGGCAAAAAGAAATAACATATCTACTACAGATTTCATCCTCTTGGGCCTCTTTCCTGAGTTCCAATATGCCAGCCTCCTGGTCTACCTCATTCTTCTGGTCTACCTCATTGCCCTCACAGGGAACTCCATACTCATCTTCCTGATCTGGCTGGATGTTCACCTCCAAACTCCCATGGACTTCTTACTCAGCCAGCTCTCTTTCATTGACTTGTTCTACATCTCCTGCTCAGTTCCTAAGATGGTCATCAACCATTCTTTAGGGAAGCACAGCATCTCTTTCATTGGCTGTGGAACCCAAATGTTTTTCTGCCTGAGTCTAGGTGGTGCTGAGTGTCTCCTTCTGACCTTCATGTCATATGACCGATTTGTGGCTATTTGTAATCCCCTGCTATACACAGTCATCATGAATTCTAAGGTCTGTTTTCTTATAGCAGTAGCATCATGGACTGGGGGTGCTCTAAGTTCACTCATTCAAACCATCTACAGCATGCATTTTCCTGTATGTGGTCTAAAGGAAATAAATCACTTCTTCTGTGAGATGCCAGCTGTCTTAAAGCTATCCTGTGAGGAAACTTCAGATTATGAGATGGTGGTATTTGTGGTAAGTATCATATTTATCCTCATCCCTTTCAACCTCATAATTGCCTCCTACATTCAAATCTTCCTCACTGTTCTCAAAATGAAATCTCCTGAGGGGAGGAACAAAGCCCTGGCCACGTGCTCTTCTCACCTGACTGTGGTGAGTCTCTATCTGGGGCCAGGCATAGCGGTGTACATGACACCTGGCTCCTCCCACACCCCAGCATTGGATCAAGGTCTTTCTGTGTTCTACACTATACTTACTCCCATGCTGAACCCCATTATATACAGCCTGAGGAACAAGGAGGTGCTGGGGGCCCTGAGAAAGGTCCTGAGGAAGAAGCTGGTATGAAAGTCATTTAAGAAATATCATTACCATAAATCTAGTTTCAATATGGAAGTCCAAGTTCCTGGCTTGCTTTTTCTTCCTCTACACAGAATTCCTATTTAGGAACATATATTACTTTAGAAATATTGACTATCCAGTTACTTTATTATGTTTGAAACAAAAAAATTAAGTTCAGTTATGAGTTGCTTTCATAGAAATATTTGGAGAAAAAGGCTTTAATAGCACATAGATGGAAGCATATATACTCAGTTTCCTAATTCATCCACAAAAGAGGATGATGATTCCCATCATTTTTTTTTATCATCACAGAGATAGAGAAATCTGGGACTACTTATTCTAACGTTTGACTAAGTATCAGCCTGGTCTGACAGTAGAACAAAGAAGGAGATGGGGTCATTAATTTTCTCCAAGAAGAACTATTTTCTCCAGGTTAATAATATTTTTTTGATTGAGTGAAAAACAAATTTATTTATTTGACAACTATTAAGGAACAATTATCTATTGACTGTATTTCATATCTTTTAGTTTAATCACATTCTGACCTCATAGTTACACTAGGAGTTTTCAGAGATTTGTTACTTTACAGTTTCTTAGGTCTCTAACCTCATCTCCTATTATTCATTTCTCTCGGATAAACAAAACCAACATATTTTTGAGAAAGAAATTTCAAGGACAGATGGATGTCCTATCCTTCCCCACTTCCTATGAGAAAAAGTTGGATGGTAAAAGTGGGACAGCGATAAAGGAGAGATGAAGACAGTACAGTGTTTTGTCAGTAGATTGTATCTCATTACCGTATCAGAATCTCACGGAGGTCAACAATATTATAGCCAAACAAAGGAACTGTGTCTTGATATGCAGGGAGAAGATTCCCATGATGCCTTCAAGATCTCAGAGAGACAGAACATTAGTAAAAGTAATGGTAGCTGATATAACAGATATCCCTCCCAAACCTTAGCTCACTAACATAATAAAAGTTTATGTTTTGTTCATAAAAGTCTAATCTTGAGAGAGGTAGAATGTGTGGTTCTGTTCCTCACAATCTGTGATCCAGACTGACAGAGGTTCTGACACCATTAGCATGTGGTTTCTAAGACTGAATGGGCTTTGATGTGTATCCAGAAAAAAGGAGTGCAGAAACGTCTGAGATGGTCTTACAGGCTAGTCAGGGAAGTGGCAAACATGATGTCTACCCATATTGAATCTGTCAGAGTCTTACACCAAGGGCCTTCCTGGCAGCTCAGTGGTATAGAGCCAGTGTAGCAGATGTAGGCTTGATCCCTGGGTAGGGAAAGAAATGGCAACCCATTCCAACATTCTTGCCTGGGAATTCCCGAGGAGCTTGGCGAGCTACAGTCCATGGGGTTGCAAAAGTGTCAGACACAGCTTAGTGAAAACAACAGCAAGTCCTATGCCACATCTTACTGAATGGTGGCTGGAAAATATCTTCTAGCTGTGTCAACAGAGGAAAAGAAAATGGGTATGGTGAATACTTAGCCAAATAATTGTGTATTGTGTCCTGGTTGTTGCTGTTCAGTCACTCAGTCGTGTCAGACTCTGTGACCCCATGGTCTGCAACACCCTAGGCTTACCTGTCCTTTACCACCTCCTAGAGCTCGATCAAACTCATGTCCATTGAGGTGGTGATGCCATCCAACCATCTTGTCCTTTGTCATTCCCTTCTCCCCCTGCTTTCAATCTTTCCCAGCATCAGGGTCTTTTCCAATGAGTCAGCTCTTCCCATCAGGTGGCCAAAGTATTAGAGGTTCAGCTTCAGCATTAGTCCTTCCAATGAATATTCAGGATTGAATTCCTTTAGAATTGACTGGTTTGATCTCCTTGCAGTCCCAGGGACTCTCTCAAGAGTCTCCTCCAACACCACACTTCAAAAGCAATCCTTCGGTGCTCAGCCTTCTTTATGGTCAAACTCTCACATCCATACATGACTACTGGGAAAACCATAGCTCTAACTAAATGGACATTTGGTCAGCAAAGTAATGTCTTTGCTTTTCAATATGTTGCCTAGGTTTGTCATAGTTTTTCTTCCAAGGAGCATGCATCTTTTAATTTCATGGCTGTAGTAACCATCCACAGTGATTTTGGAGCCCAATAAAATAAAGTCTGTCACTGTTTCCATTGTTTCTCCATGTATTTTCCATGAAGTGATGGGACCTGATGCCATGATCTTCATTTTTTGAATGTTCATTTGTAAGCCAGCCTTTTCACTCTCCTCTTTCACCTTCATCAATAGGGTCTTTAGCTCCTCTTCACTTTCTGCCATAAGGGTGGTGTCAGTTGCATATATGAGGTTATTGATATTTCTCCCAGCAATCTTGATTCCAGATTCTGCTTCATCCAGTCTAGCATTTCACATGATGTACTCTGCATATAAGTTAAATAAACAGAGTAACAGTGTACACCCTTGATGTACTCCTTTCCCAATTTTGAACCAGTCCATTGTTCCATGTTTGGTCTTAACTGTTGCTTCTTGACCTGCATACAGGTTTCACTAAGCAGGTAAGGTGGTCTGGTATTCCCATCTGATTAAGAATTTTCCACAGTTTGTTGTGATCCACACGAAGGCTTTAGTGTAGTCAATGAAGCAGAAATAGATGTTCTTCTGAAATTCTCTTGCTTTTTCTATGATACAAAACATGTTGGCATTTTGATCTCTGGTTCTTCTACCTTTTTCAAATCCAGCTTGAATATCTGGAAGTTCTCGGTTCATGTACTGTTGAAGCCTAGCTTAGAGAATTTTGAGTGTCACTTTGCTAGCATGTGAAATGAGTGCAACTGTGTGATACTTTGAACATCCTTTGACATTACCCTTCTTTGGCATTGGAATTAAAACTGATATTTTCCAGTCCTGTGGCCACTGCTGAGCTTTCCAAATTTGCTGGCATATTGAGTGTAGTCCTTTCACAACATCATCTTTTAGTATCTGAAATATCTCAGCTGGAATTCCATCACCTCCACTGGCTTTGTTCATGGTGATGTTTCTAAGGACCACTTGACTTCGCACTCCAAGATGTCTGGCTCTAGTTGAGTGATCACACCATTGTGGTTATCTGGGTCATTAAGATCTTTTTCTGTATACGTCTATGTTTTCTTGCCACCTCTTCTTAATATCTTATGCTTCTGTTAGTTTCATACCATTTCTGTCCTTTATTGAGCCCATCTTTGCATGAAATGTTCCCTTGGTATCTCTAATTTTCTTCAAGAGATCTCTAGTCTTTCCCATTCTATTGTTTTCCTCTATTTCTTTGCACTGATCACTGAGGAAGGCTTTCTTATCTCTCCTTGCTATTCTTTGGAACTCTGCATTTAAATGGGTATATCTTTCCTTTTCTCCTTTTCCTTTCCCTTCTCTTCTTTTCTCAGCTATTTGTAAGGCCTCCTCAGACAATCATTTTGCCTCTTTGCATTTCTTTTTCTTGGGGATAGTTTTGATCACTGCCTCCTGTACCTGTTATGAACCTCCATCCATAGTTTTACAGGCACTTTATCAGATCTAATCCCTTGAATCTATTTGTCACTTCCACTGTGTAATCATAAGGAATTTGATAGGTCATACCTGGCACATAGAGTCAATAACATAGTCACTGGCTTAAGCAAAGCAGTTGAATAATACACATGCTCTTCAGTACCAAAAGACGCTACTAAAGGGACATGCCCACAGAAACAAAGTAAAATGAGACGGTAATTACATAATATGCTAAAAATGTTTTTTAATTACAGCAAGCAACCAGATTGGGCCTCAAACAGTTCATTTCTTATGAAAAAAAATATTTAAAACTGTTCTCTCACTGTTTTCTACAACTCAATTTTGCTATCATATCATAAAATAACTTGAAAAGTTGGTTTGTGTGTATAGCATACCTGTGCATGTGTGCTAAGTTGTTTCAGTCATGTCCAATTCTTTGTGGTCCCATGGACTGTAGCCTGCCAGGCTCCCCTGTCCATGGGATTCTCCAAGCAGGAATACCAGAGTGGGTTGCCAGGTCCTTTTCCAGGGGATCTTTCTCACCCAGGAATCAAGCCAGCATCTCTTATATCTCCTGGGTTAGTAAGAGGGCTCTTTACCACTAGCACCACCTGGAAAGCCTAGTATCCTTATAGTACTTTGTAGTATTTATGATGTATTTATCACCTGAGAAAACTGAAAAAATATTCTAATTAAATCCCAAATAACATCTACCATATGGTTCTCCAGAATAGTGACTCTTGAACACGTCTGAACCATGTTAAGTACCCTGCTTAAGTAAAGAAAATGAGAACTAAGATGCATTTCTTTCCTGAGCTCTTGTTACTCTCAAGGATTTACCAATCATATTTATCAAATTGAATATAACATATTGTGAAAATATTATGTGCCATAAACTATGCTAATGTTTGTGACCAAAGTCCCATAAAATGCATATGAATTAAAATCTATTTTTAATGTTGGGATGGGCACATCAAAAAGACTAAAACAATAAATGCTGAAGAGTACGTGAAGAAAAGGGAACCCTCTTACAGTGTTGGTTGAAATGAAAATTGATCCATCCACTATATAAAACAATATGCAGTTTCTTTTTAAAAATAGAGTTACCATATGATCCAAGATTCTCATTCCTGCACCTATATCCAAAAAATGAGAACTGTAATTTGAAAAGACATATGCATCCCAATGATCATATCAGCACTATTTATAATTGGCCAATTCATGGAAGCAACCTAAGTGTGCATCAACAAATGAATGGATAAGGAATATACACATACACAATGGAAAATGGAATATTACTTCTACAAAAGGAATGAAATATTGCCATTTGCAGTAGTGTGAATGGGCCTAGACATTATCATACTAAGTAAATCAGAGAAAAAAAAAACATTATATGATATTATTTATATATGAAGTCTAAAAATGGTACAAGTGAACTTATTTACAAAAAAAAAAGACTCATAGACATACAAAACAAACCTAGAATTATCAAAGGGAAAATGGCACAGGGATAAATCAGAAGTAAGGGATTAACAGATGTATACTACTATATGTAAAATAGATAAACAACAAGGATTTGCTGTATAGCACAGGGAACTACATTTAATATCTTGTCATAACCTGTAAGGAAAAAACTCTGGAAAAAAATACATATCTGTATCATTTTTCTGTACACCTGAAACTAATCGAATATTGTGAATCAACTATACCTGAGTAAAAAATCATGTTGTGATGAACAGACTTCCAAGTTTAGTACATTTAGGGAGTGTCGAGGAAGATTCCTCTGAGGAAGTTTACTTTTTTTTTTTTTTTTTTGGAAGTTTACTTTTTAAATTGAAGTATTGTTGATTTATGATGAAGTTTTGCTGAAGTTGAAACATGAAAATAGGGAGTAACCAAGGGAAATAGATGGGGAAACTGTGGAAACAGTGTCAGACTTTATTTTTCTGGGCTCCAAAATCACTGCAGATGGTGACTGCAGCCATGAAATTAAAAGACACTTACTCAAAAAAAAAAAAAAAGACACTTACTCCTTGGAAGAAAAGTTATGACCAACCTAGATAGCATATTCAAAAGCAGAGACATTACTTTGCCAACAAAGGTCCGTCTAGTCAAGGCTATGGTTTTCAGTGGTCATGTATGGATGTGAGAGTTGGACTGTGAAGAAAGCTGAGCACCGAAGAATTGATGCTTTTGAACTGTGGTGTTGGAGAAGACTCTTGAGAGTCCCTTGGACTGCAAGGAGATCCAACCCATCCATTCTAAAGGAGATCAGCCCTGGGTGTTCTTTGGAAGGACTGATGTTAAAGCTGAAACTCCACTACTTTGGCCACCTCATGTGAAGAGTTAACTCACTGGAAAAGACTCTGATGCTGGGAGGGATTGGGGGCAGGAAGAGAAGGGGACGACAGAGGATGAGATGGCTGGATGGCATCACCGACTCAATGGATGTGAGTCTGAGTGAACCCCGGGAGTTGGTGATGGACAGGGAGGCCTGGCGTGCTGCAATTCATGGGATCACAAAGAGTCAAACACAACTGATCGACTGAACTGAACTGAAGTTGAGGAAAAGAGAAAATGTATTTCAGGATAAAGAATAGAATGCAGAGGATTCTAGAATTTGTGAAGTACTTAGGGTATTGATGTCTCCAAGCCTTCATGATTGTAACTAGCAGGAAAGGAAAGAGTGGTGGGAAATAAGTTTGAATAATTTCTTGTCTTGAGTTCTCCTGAAAACAGAACCTGATACAAGGACTTGGGAGATGATCTCAGGAAGCAAGAGTGATACAGTAGGGAGAGTGACATAGAGAAGGTGGAAAAATATAAAGGTTTTATTGGGGTTTTTTGTTTGGTTGGTTGGTTCATTTTCTGGCCTCACTATGCAGCATGCAGGATCTTAGTTCCTCTACCAGGAATGGAACCTCTGCCCCCTGTGTTTGGAGTGCAGAGTCTTAACCACTGAACTGCCAGGGAAGTATGTATTATAAGATTTTCATATTAGAGGGTATTCAAGGATGTTACTGTGTGTAGCTGGAGTTCTATTTTGTTGGCACTCCTAAGAAACATACATAATGCTTTCCAGAATTACCTAACTCAAAGTCAGTAGAAAGAAAATTCCCTCACCAGTCTCAATCTCCTTTGGCCAATGTCTATTCTCAGGAGTTACTTCCACAGTTGCATTCCAAGTTCAGAACCTATATTTTGACAGAACCTAATTGAACTCCAGGAGTTGGTGATGGACAGGGAGGCCTGGCGTGCTGCGATTCATGGGGTTGCAAAGAGTCAGACACGACTGAGCAACTGAACTGAACTGAAGCTTGAGGGTTAGGTTACTTTAATCTTCCCTGGTGGCTCGGAGGTTAAAGCGTCTGCCTCCAATGCGGGAGACCCGGGTTCAATCCCTGGGTTGGGAAGATCCCCTGGAGAAGGAAATGGTAAGCCATTCCAGTATTCTTCCCTGGAGAATCCCATGGACAGAGAAGCCTGGTAGGCTACAGTCCACGGGGTCCCAAAGAGTTGGACACAACTGGGCAACTTCACTTACTTACTCACTTAAGCTTGAGAGAATGGGAAGCATAAATGTCACAAGTGACAGAGTAAAGGGAGGAAGAAGCAATCATTGCTTTAGCCCTTGCACTGATACATTCCAGGTATTGTGCTACAACACCATGTAATAACCCTTGATTCACTACATATACCACATCCTGGAGAACAACATCCCATCTCACTGACCTTGAGCTAGAATCTTCAATGAAACTTTAAAAGGTATTCTGTTGTTCTGGGAAATAGATGGGGAAACAGTAGAAACAGTGTCAGACTTTATTTTGGGGGGCTCCAAAATCACTGCAGATGGTGACTGCAGCCATGAAATTAAAAGACGCTTACTCCTTGGAAGAAAAGTTATGATCAACCTAGATAGCATATTCAAAAGCAGAGACATTACTTTGCCAACTAAGGTCCGTCTAGTCAAGGCTATGGTTTTTCCTGTGGTCATGTATGGATGTGAGATTTGGACTGTGAAGAAGGCTGAGGGCCGAAGAATTGATGCATTTGAACTGTGGTGTTGGAGAAGACTCTTGAGAGTCCCTTGGACTGCAAGGAGATCCAACCAGTCCATTCTGAAGGAGAGCAACCCTGGGATTTCTTTGGAAGGAATGATGCTAAAGCTGAAGCTCCAGTACCTTGGACACCTCATGCGAAGAGTTGACTCATTGGAAAAGACTCTGATGCTGGGAGAGATTGAGGACAGGAGGAGAAGGGGATGACCCAGGATGAGATGGCTGGATGGCATCATGGACTCGATGGGCGTGAGTCTGAGTGAAGTCTGGGAGTTGATGATGGACAGGGAGGCCTGGCGTGCTGCGATTCATGGGGTCGCAAAGAGTTGGACACGACTGAGTGACTGAACTGAACTGAACTGACCTGACTGATCAGGTTAACAGTTTCCAAATGAATTCTCACATGGTAGGATGAGAGAATCATGAGGTCATGCATGCATTTGCCACAGGCCCATCACTGTAAAATAGGCATCTTTGCCTGAGGCAATATTGATGTAAGATTCAGTATTTCTCAATAAGAAACTGTGCAAACTCTTGAAGAAGTACTGGAAGAGGTAGTGCAGAAAATAAAAATCAAATTCACCACCATAGAAGCTTCATAAAGAAGTTTCCTTGTCTTGTGTAGGGTACTATGGTCCAATGTGACAATTGTACTGTTCATTCAGCACTGGTTTCTAGACAATCCCCAACCGATTGATTTTGGTTCAAGGGTACCCATGGTATTGGACCCATGCACAGCCTGCTTCATTGCATTCATAGTCATTCCACTCATTGTCCTATTATATATAAGCACCAGGTTGGCCACTGATAAAAACTACATGACCTTTACTGGATAAGTCATTCTGTCCACCTCTTTCTTTGGTGGCCATTCAATGATGGGTGATCTAAGAAGGCACTGATATGAAGTAGAAAGTTCTGCTACCAATACAGTATATTAATGCATATATATGGAATTTAGAAAGATGGTAACGATAACCTTGTATGTGAGACAGCAAAAGAGACACAGATGTATAGAACAGTCTTTTGGACTCTGGGAGAGGGAAAGGGTGGGATGATTTGGGAGAATGGCATTAAAACATGTATAATATCATATAAGAAATGAATTGCCAGTCTAGGTTCGATGCAGGATACAGGATGCTTGGGGCTGGTGCACTGGGATGACCCAGAGGGATGGTACGGGGAGGGAGGTGGGAGGGGGGTTCAGGATTGGGAACACATGTACACCTGTGGCAGATTCACGTTGATGTATGGCAAAACCAACACAATATTGTAAAGTAAAAAAATTAATTAATTAATTAATTAATTAAAAAATAAAAGCTGTAATATATTTTTATTCTTAACTGGAAAAAAAAGTTCTGTTCAGTTTATTCCTATCTTACAGATTCATTCATACTTCATACTCCTTCTGTAGACTTCTTTGTTTCTGATTTTCAAATTATGCTTCCCCAGGCCACATAAAACTAGCCAAACCATTAACCATGGCTTAAGTTATGTATGTCCTTATCTCAGTCTACATCTCTCTACATACAGAGTAAATAATTAAACCTCTGCCCTGAGGGAAGAATTTCACATACAACTGACCTTTAGGGTCTCCTAAGAATGGGGTCATAATGTAAAAGAAATTCCTTATTTTGGCTTAAACCAATGTAGTAAACCAATGCATCAGTGAATTAGGTTCACATTTTTGCCTTTTGCATTCTTTGATCTTACATGAGCTTAGGAAGAGGCATTGGTTTAACAAAAGTAGATGTCTTTGAAGACTGATTGAGCTACCATTCGTGGTACCATTCGTGGATCATTACTTATGATCTCTGAATCTGCTTAATTCAATTTCTGAATACATCATTTTCATTATATGTTGGATTGCTGCACCTGGCTAAACTCACAATTTGGTCCATTTAAAATAATGGCTCATGGTAGGCTACTTCTGCTGCATAGTCACTTGTCATATACAGGCGTTCAGTTTCTGACGTCAGGCTGCGTGTCCAACGTATAAGCCACGCTCTGCTATTGAAGACAGGGACCACTTTAGAATCTTAGAGTTCTGAATTGTAACTCTTCTATAGCTCCTGTTTAAGAGTCTACACACCATTTTAAACACTACTGTGGAAATAACTGAAGATAATACAAATGAGAGAATATCAAGGATATTTAATTAGAGCTTTTACAGTAAGGAGGGTTTCTCTGGTGGCTCAGAAGGTGAAGAATCTGCATGCAGTGCAGAAGGTCCAGGTTCAATCCCGGGGTTAGGAAGATCCCCTAGAGAAGGGAATGGCTAACCATTCTGTATTCTTGTTTTGTTTTGTTTTACTTTTTATTTTATTCTCCTATAATTTGGTGGTTGTTGTTGTTGTTATTGTTGTTGTTGTTGTTTCTAGTATTCTTGCCTGAAGAATTCCAAAGACAGAGGAGCCTGGCGAGCTGCAGTCTATGGAGTCACAAAGAGTTGGACACAACAGAGTGACTAATGCTTTACAGTAAGGGAATCAGCTACCATCACTTCAGTTTGGTAGAGAATCAAAGTCAAGCAGAGGAGTGGGAAAACTTCACTGTGGGAAAAAGGAAGGTGTCATGTATGCCCTATTGGAGGTTTTTGACTTGTGGAAGCTGCAGGCAGGCTAACTAAAAACAGAGTGTCCTGTGTCATTGATTAGGAGAGGATATTTGGCTTCTTCCAGTTGGTCATAAGTTGGAAATGAGCACAAAACTGAGACTGATAATAATTAATCAAGTCTTAACTGGTTTGGGTCAGTTGCTATTGGGTTATCATCTGATCTCTTGAATTGGTTACTAGAGAGTATAGGCTGGCTTCCTGGGCTGATTGCTGAAAGTTGTGGGTAGAAGTTCTGTTTTGATACAGAGTCTGGTTGTTATCCATTTGTATGCTTACCTCACACTTCTAGCAATATTTGATATGGAGAGTTTTAACATTGCACTATAGCAAGATTGTGAATATTTACTACTTGTACTTCCCACATAATAACTGAACATTTTTTATTCTCTTTATTGAAAAGTGAAGTGAAAGTGTTAGTTGCTCAGTCATGTCTGACTCTTTGTGACCCCAAGGACTGTAGCCCACCAGGCTCCTTTGTCCATGGAATCCTCCAGGCAAGAATACTAGAGTGGGTATCCAGTCCCTTCTCCAAGGGATCTTCCTTACCCAGAGATAGAACCCAAGTCTCCTGAATTGCAGGCAGATTCTTTACTGTCTGAACCACCAAGGAAGACCCATTCTCTTCATTGGTAGGAAATTAAAAGGACATTTTTGCAAGATTAACAACCAAATACCAGTACTAGAGATTGTGGTTATTTTATTCATCAAAGATATCACATTTGGAATGAAACCATTCTAGGGAATATCACCAACCTGCTAATCCCTTTATCCTTAAAATGGAGAATAAAACTAAATATACTGTCATATTTCATATTCACTAACAGTGAATATGTTTTCAATAAACTTATAAAGATAACAAAGACCAGAGTTGGCAAACTTTTTCTTTTAAGATTCAGATATTTAATATTTTAGTCTTTGGGGTCTATACGGTCTCTGCCACGATTAATCAACTCTGAAACTATAGAAGCAACTGTAGCTAATATGGAAATTAATAAGGAAAATAAACCTTCCTGATGGACACTGAAATCTGAATTTTCTGAGCCCATGGGCCATGCAAATATATGCAGCAGGGCAGATTTGGTGGTAGGTTGCTGACTCCAAATGCAGATGATATAAAGGTAAATTAGTGTTATCTTTGTCCTCAGACAGCTGCATTATAACATGAAAGTGTAAATCCAGAGTACTGTATGGTATGCTTGTTCATACCACTTGTACAAATTAAACACATAAATTTATACATTTGTGTGCAAAGAGTTGATATTGCCAAAATACTACATATTAATTTATAATTGCATTTTTATTGATGACATATAAAATTATTGAATTATTTCCAACGCTTTTGAGAGTTACATGTGTGATGAAGGGGTTAAAGTGTTTAGAACCAAGGTTACGTTTTTAACTAAGGTACATTACTTTTCCAACTTTTTCTGAATGTATTTGCCTGATTTTTTATTTCCTTTGACAATTGTCTGTTGTTATAAGGAATTGAAGTATATGTTTCAAAACAATCTGGTTTTCATGATAATTATTCTGCAAATTATTTTTTAATCTTTGTGGGCAAATATTCAGTCATAGTCAGACTGCTTTTAGAGACAGGAAACATTAAATCTTTAGATACTGTGTTTTGCTCTAGATATGCAAAGTTCAGTTCAGTTCAGTCGATCAGTTGTGTCCGACTCTTTGCAACCCCATGAATCGCAGCACGCCAGGCCTCCCTGTCCATCACCATCTCCCAGAGTTCACTCAAACTCACATCCATTGAGTCAGTGATGCCATCCAGCCATCGCATCCTCTGTTGTCCCCTTCTCCTCCTGCCCCCAATCCCTCCCAGCATCAGAGTCTTTTCCAGTGAGTCAACTCTTCACATGAGGTGGCCAAAGTACTGAAGTTTCAGCTTCAGCATCATTCCTTCCAAAGAAATCCCAGGGCTGATCTCCTTTAGAATGGATGGGTTGGATCTCCTTGCAGTCCAAGGGACTCTCAAGAGTCTTCTCCAACACCACAGTTCAAAAGCATCAATTCTTCGGCGCTCAGCTTTCTTCACAGTCCAACTCTCACATCCATACATGACCACTGAAAACCATAGCCTTGACTAGACGGACCTTTGTTGGCAAAGTAATGTCTCTGCTTTTGAATATGCTATCTAGGTTGGTCATAACTTTTCTTCCAAGGAGTAAGTGTCTTTTAATTTCATGACTGCAATCACCATCTGCAGTGATTTTGGAGCCCAGAAAAATAAAGTCAGCCACTGTTTCCACTGTTTCCCCATCTATTTCCCATGAAGCGATAGGACCAGATACCATGATCTTCGTTTTCTGAATGTTGAGCTTTAAGCCAACTTTTTCATTCTCCTCTTTCACTTTCATCAAGAGGCTTTTTAGTTCCTCTTCATTTTCTGCCACAAGGGTGGTGACATCTGCATATCTGAGGTTATTGATATTTCTCCTGGCAATTTTGATTCCAGCTTGTGCTTCCTCCAGCCCAGCGTTTCTCATGATGTACTCTGCATAGAAGTTAAATAAGCAGGGTGACAATATACAGCCTTGACATACTCCTTTTCCTATTTGGAACCAGCCTGTTGTTCCACGTCCAGTTCTAACTGTTGCTTCCTGACCTGCATATAGGTTTCTCAAGAGGCAGGTTAGGTGGTCTGGTATTCCCATCTCTTTCAGAATTTTCCAGTTTATTGTGATCCACACAGTCAAAGGCTTTGGCATAGTCAATAAAGCAGAAATAGATGTTTTTCTGGAAATCTCTTGGCTCTTCCATGATCCAGCGGATGTTGGCAATTTGATCTCTGGTTCCTCTGCCTTTTCTAAAACCAGCTTGAACATCTGGAAGTTCATGGTTCATGTATTGCTGAAGCCTGGCTTGGAGAATTTTGAGCATTACTTTACTAGTGTATGAGATGAGTGCAATTGTGCGGTAGTTTGAGCATTCTTTGGCATTGCCTTTCTTTGGGATTGGAATGAAAATTGACATTTTCCAGTCCTGTGGCCACTGCTGAGTTTTCCAAATTTGATGGCATATTGAGTGCAGCACTTTCACAACATCATCTTTCAGGATTTGAAATAGCTCAACTGGAATTCCATCACCTCCACTAGCTTTGTTCATAGTGATGCTTTCTAAGGCCCACTTGACTTCACATTCCAGGATGTCTGGCTCTAGGTGAATGATCACACCATCGTGATTGTCTGGGTCGTGAAGATCTTTTTTGTACCGTTCTTCTGTGTATTCTTCTTAATATCTTCTGCTTCTGTTAGGTCTATATCATTTCTGTCCTTTATCAAGCCCATCTTTTCTCGCAAAACCAGGTAATAATAATAAACCAACAGACTTCATATTGACTTTCTGAGAAACATTACAAGGATTCCATTAATTTTGTTAATTCAATGGGTTGTATAAAACACAGCCTAGTGAGGCAGCTTTACTATGCCCACATCCACAGACAACATTACTAAAACTCAGAAATTTAATTTACTTGAATAAAATTTACAGTTAAAAAATTGGAGAGATGACCATTAATTTAGGTCCATCTGATCTCAGTTAATTTTATTTACCATATGTCAGTATGTTAAAATGAAGCTATATTATCAAACTACTATAAAATGAACTTCATTATAAGTCATATTGGCTATAAAGAATCATATAAAATTGGGGGAAGTTTCTTGGGGGGCGAGGTAAATGTAGAGAAACTGAATATTGAGTATCCTTCTATTTTTGAAGTTTATCATAAGGCAGATTACATGTCCCTGATGGAATTCATCATTTGCCTTGTGGTTTATCAAGTGAAAATATTTTAAGACATCTGAACGCTTTTCCACGGTGAGGAATATTTTTGTACATTTTAACTTTTGCCAATTAATTTCTAAGTTTTCCTATTACAATCTGGAATCAAAATTAATTAAAGTCTGGGGACTGTGTTCCCCTAGGTTACTCACTACCAAGGTCTCCAGATCCTTGACGGGAAATTATTAAACAATCTATCTGTCAAGTCAGATCTTCACTGATATACCTACCAGTATATAATATACATAGAATCATAGCCACTGGTCTCACTTTCGAAATGCATGACTTGCCGTCAACATCATGTCAGTTGTATTCACTTTTCTATGCAAAATAAAGGGCTAATGCTGCATAGTAAGAAGGTGTGCCTGATCACAGAAAATTTGGAGGTTTTCAGCAATCCCAAGAGGCAGAGGAGATTGGAGACAAATAGAATTTAAGGTAGAAATGAAACTGAGAAAAATAGAGTTTTGAACCTTGCCTGGTAATGGAAATTCTGTAGAGGATCTATATGATTAAGTCCTCAAATGCCAGATTTTGGTGATTATATTTATCAAAGGAAAATAAAAATCTGACTGTAGGCTTCCCAGGATTGAGGTCTAAGGGAAAGCTACATAGAATTACATTTCTGTTTGACTATCTGTCAGAATTATATCACTTAAATAATGAGTCATAAATACTCATATAGTCAAACACAGCATAATACTAAGCAGGTACCATTTATGATGTCAAGTAAAACACTTGAGAATGAGAATTACTACTCATTTAGACTCAAAACTGATATCTAAAGATGCACCTAAACTCAGGAAACAATTTAATCTCTTGATAACTTCTTGAATTAATCCTGTTGCTTTAGAAAAGCTGTTTGATGATTGGGTTGTGATTTCATTTCCATCTGCCTTGTATGAACCCATAATAGGTATGACCTCAAAGTATGCTAACAATAAGGACAAACTCTGTTCCTAAAATGATATAGTAGTCATATCATTGTAAAAAGTCTTAAAACGTCAATAAAATTCTACAGGTTAATATCACACTGTTCTCTTTTTAAGTAGATTTATCTTCCATATTAGAGAAATAATGGAAATATATTCAGAGTTGACTCTCAGTAAGCACTTATTCCATTGAATTAAGCTAATAAAATTGATCCACTTTTGTGAGAAAACTTTAATAAATAATAGAGAAATATTTACTAAGTGATAGTTGATTGTTCTGTTTAAAAAATACTGTGTATAATTTGGTTTCTACTTCCTAAACACCAACCAACAATTTGTTTTCAGGTAGTTGGTTATTATTTAATAAGAATTTATAAAAAGCTAAGTAAAAGTATCAAGTAAAAAAATTAAACACATAGAGATGCTTTTTCTTAAAGCTTTGGCTCCAACGTTTTTAAAGACTGACTTTGTTACTCTGTCATCTTCATTAACCTCTTTGCCAGCTATATTCTCATTGTTATGCAGTTAACCACTCATAATCTTAAAGAATATCATAGCTTGGGTAATTGAAGTTGGGACCACAGACCTAAAGCAAATTGTCAGATAGGGTGGTTACAGGGATACTGATGATTTTTGAGATTTAGAATGTTTGAATGTTAGAATGTTTGCCATACCTCATACTCACTTTAAGCTGGAAGTCCTTTGAGTATTATTCTAGCAAAAGAAATCAAGTATTTTTAGTAGACATATGAGTTCAACATAAAATACCAAAAGAGTTGAATGTCTCGACTCACTGAAGTAAATGGCAGGACAAGTTACGGGGCATGATATGACTGTACAGTTAAGAATTCCATGAGGTTACTCAGGAGTGAGAAAACCTCAGGCTTTCAGAGTTTTATAGTTCAAAACAGTTGAATCAAAAAGTGTGTAAGATTTCTAATTTGTTTCCCACTTACTTAGGAAATGTGATTTTCGCCATCAATGTGTTTTTCACCACAACAAACTCTGTGTTGCCTCAGTCTTTAAATGTACATGAGGTGCTGTGTACTAAGGTAGATATGAGCTTCCCTGGTGGCTCAGATGAAGGATCCCCCTGCAGTGCGGGAGACCTGGGTTCAATCCCTGGATTAGGAAGATCTCCTGAAGGAGGGCATGGCAACCCACTCCAGTATTCTTGCCTGGAGAATCCCCATGGACAGAGGAGCCTGACGGGCTACAGTCCATGGGATCACAAAGAGTTAGACACGACTGAGCGGCTAAGCACAGCACAAGGTAGATAGAACTCAAATTAAATCTTACCTAATTATCCACTTACATCGTACTCAGACATTAGCTCTGTCTTCTGTGTTGACATGTCACCCCTACAGGAGACTTAGTTATAGCACTTATTTCACTCTTCTGTGATTAGTAGATATAAATGATTTCATATCTAAACTCACAGCTCATTGAAGGTATTGACTGTTTCTTAATGCATTGCTGCCCCTTCTTGAACACCTAGTACAGAATGTGTAAAATATAGTGATTATTAAGTAAATGTAGAATGAAAAATAAGTGGATGGTAGAAGTATTTCAAGAACTATTCTGTAACTCTTCTGAAAGAAGATGAATATGACTTGAGCAAAATTTGTGCTTCCTGATCATTTGCAACAAGATTACCTTCATAATTTATATTTTAGAAGAGTTGTTACTAAAGGAACAATAATAGTATTTCTTAACTGATATTTTGTTACAAAAGTCATCTGGATAAACACATTCAGAAATGAACCATCACCATTAAACCAAAGGAGGGCATTGTTTAAATTATGAAATTCCTGCTGCATTCATAGAGAACAGGATTTCCAGCTGTTTTGATGTCTATGCTATATTACAGTACTTCCGAGAGGAAACAGCACAGAATATGAAGTTTCCCCATATACAGCAACTGTCTTATTCAGGAGCAGGAAATCCGCTTTTCCATACGATGACATGGAAGGAACAAGCTTTAGTTCTCATCGTCAAGGCCAATCGAATGAGGGATTTATCGTATATTCTACATGAAAATGTTACTGCTAACTCCATGGGGTTTGTTCAACTTTCTGGTTAAATATTCATTGACAATATACGCTTCTATAGCTACTGTGCTGATTTTATTGAGACAGAGTAGATAAGTAAAACATAATCCTAGCACTTAAAACCTTAACATTTATGTGGGAGAAATATGTTTACATGGAAAACTATAATAAACATATACAATAATAACTCATCTAAGCTTCATGACTACACTCTTGATGTCATTTGATTAACTTCCTTATTTTAAAGATGAGGAAAGTGAGGCACAGATAGTAAGTGATGCAATTAGGCTTGAATTTGGGTATCCTAGCCCTTGATACCCTGAGGTGTCCCAGTGGTAAGTATCCGTCTGCCAGGGCAGGAGACACAGGAAACGTGGTTTTGATCCTTGGGTCAGGAAGATCGCTTGGAGGAAGACATGGCAAGCCACTCCGGTATTTGTTCCTGAAAAATGCCATGGACAGAGGAGCGTGGAGGACTCCGGTCCACTGCGGTCACAAAGAGTCGGACGACTGAGTGACTGAACACGTGTGCAGCCTCTGACATATGCTCTTAGACTCCAAGCTACACTGTCTCTCAGTTATGATGATAAATAATTATATGTCTGATGTTATTAGGGACTGTGGGAATGTGGATAATTTCTTCTTCTTCAGCTTTCAGTATACTGATAACTCTGAGCAGAAATGAAAGCAAAGGTTCAGCTGTGTGAATACGTAAGTCCTGTGGAGAAACCATGAGATGTATGTTTGACTGGAATTTGGGTTATCTGTTTTAAATTAATGGAATCTAAGATTTTAAAAGTATCTTGGACCCAAGTCATGGAAAATCTAAAATTCTAGACTGAAAATATAAGCTTTATTTGGTCAAAAATAGGGAATATCGATGGCTTCCTAGCATGTAATAATGTAAGTCTAAGAATTTCTATTACTCCATCTATGATGGTATGCATACCTACTCAGTTGCTCAATCAAGTCTGACTCTTAGTGACCCCATGGATTGTAGCCTGCCAGGCACCTCTGTCCATGGGATTTCCCAAGCAAGATTACTGGAATGGGTTGCCATTTCCTATTCCCAGGAATCATCCCAGTCCAGGGATTGACCCCGTTTCTCTTGCGTCTCCTGCATTGGCAGGCAAATTCTTTACCACCTGTGCCACTTGGGAAGCCTGTTTCTGATGGCACTTAGCCATAAAAAGTAAATCAATGGGATATTTCATTAAAAATTTGAAAAGCAATTGATTTGTGATTTTCAAAATTAAATTGAGTGAATTAAGTTGATATTTCTTTTGCCTAGATCTACAAGAGTTAATAATCAGGGTCCATGACTATAAGAAATAATATATACATTTTGAGGTTCAAATTTGCAGAAAGTAGATCCATTGTTATGATAAGATTCTCCAAGTAAAAGCAAAGAGAGAAAAAATAAAGAATAAAAAGAGGAAAACAAGACGAATCTAAGCGAAGTGAAGAACTAAATTTGATCATTCTTTTTAATATTCTTTATTTAACACACTTTTAGGCAATTGCTCAACAAAATGTAGTTAAGTACTTCTGATGAGTTAATAGCACATATTGTGAGAGTCCAATGTTGGGAGGAAAGATATAAAATTTTAGATCCACATATTGATATAAGACATGTACTGAGTGTCCATTGTTCTAATCCATTTGATTTGTTCCCTGGCCCTGTTATATTTCTTTTAGAGGCATGGTGGGTGGGAATGCGTCA